>NC_052051.1:71005965-71320910 GCF_903992535.2 Arvicola amphibius
AGGGCCTGGAGCTGGAGTTACAGGGTCTTGTGAGTCTCCTGATACACCTGATCTGAATCACCAAGCATCTCTTCAGCCCCACGTGTTTTCCTTTTCGTATGGATAATGACACTATTTTTTCCTACAGTATAACATCCCATACAGTTTGGCAGACACCTCCTAGTCACGTTTTTGGTCTCTTTTCTATTTGAATCTCAGATTGTACTAAGAGCATTCAGGAGATAATTTGATAAAGGCTGTAGGATGGTCTAGGATCACCCCCATTCCACCCCACACTGGACTCAGGAACAGACCATCTACCTAGCTCCACAAAGCAGCTCACGTGTGGGCCTCCAGGCCCCAGGGCAACCTACTGGAGAGACTCAGAACAGGAGTGAGTTATGAGTCAGCGAGGTGAACTCTAAATAACCGGCAGAAGGTGTAGCTGACATGCGAGGGGTTGGTTCCTGCAGTTTCCCAGCTATAAAGTAAGTTCTGTTATTAATCCCTGCCTTTGGATGAAGAAATCAAGGCACAGGATGAGTTAGTAGTGACTCTCCCAGTATCACACAGCCAAGCCAGAGGCCAGGTTTGGACCCAAGCGGTTTATTACATTTCCTCAACTCCTTTATTGTACGGCATCCTGGGAAGATAAGAGGCTGAGAGTATTGGTTTTCTATCTTACGGACTTAGTCCATCTTCCCACGGCTGGCTCCACCTGCCTCTGCAACTGACTTTGAATCCTCATATAGCGTCTTGGTTCCACTGCAGGGAACCGATGTGTAGGACTTACCAGCTGGTAGGGGTGCTGTCCAAAGCAAGAGGTGACAGGATTGTTCTTTTGAGTTCCTACTTAGCATCTATCCTGGCCCACATTCCTGAGAGGGAGGCTCTGGGGCTGCAGCCTAGCCCATGGAATTAGAGATGTATCCTTCATTTGATAAGCATAGCCTGACCCCTCCAGCCAGGACTCATCTGAAAATAAGGTGTGTTGGGTGGGTCAAATGCCCCCAAACTTGTCTCTTCCCAAATAGTAATAATGAGTAGGTTCACCAGATGTGGTGGCACGCATCTTTTATCTCGGTACTTGGGTACAGAGGCAGGCAGAGCTCTAAGCATGAGTCTATCACGGTCTGTATATCAAATTCCAGGCCTGTCAGGGTTTCATAGTGAGACTCTGCCTTAAACAACAGTAACAACAGCAACGACAACGCAAAACAAAGACCAAGACCATGCATTGCCAAGCTGCTTTTATAAAAGACAATAGCTGGGGACACAGCATTGACCAATTTATTGGTATAAATACTCTTATCGTAGCTGATTACCACTGATGCCACAGTGAGTTGGGAAGTAAAAAGTCCCATTGGCTCTGCAGTGATGTAATAATTGGTCCCAGCCCTGTAACATTTCTACCACCAATGGGCAACATCTGCACAGCTCATACAGGTGTGTGTGGGGTCTCCAAGGAGTTCAAAGCCTAGGCTTAATCGGCCAAATCATGCAGGTAGGCTTAGAATTATGTCAGAGGGAATGAGAGTTCCAGGTAGAGAGCGTGCAGGCAGTCTAAAATAGCTTGAAGTGTGCTCTCTCATAGGCACACAGAGACACTTTTGACAAAATTGCATCTCCACTGATTGTGGGCTCTCACTTGGGACATATAATTAACCCTTTCATGGATTTTCATGTGCTGAAACCCCATTTTCTCAAATGAGCGTTGGCTTTGTCTTGTAGTATGGGAAGCTATAATTTCTCTTTGAGTCTGGATGTCACCGCCTTCTCCTCTTGGGGAGTTGCTCCTTTTTTTCCCCCCAGATCAGAGAAATGAAATGCATGTGGTGGCCCATTAGATATCTTTCAGCTGAACATATACAATCAGCCTCCATTGGAGGCTTTTATTTATGATCCCAAGACCATCTCTCAGTTCATATAATTATGTTAAAAGCCCAGACAGCCTTTCTGGAAGCATGTCATTCGCCTTTGAAGATCTTGGGGCTGTTTTCTCTCGCATCTGGGAGTTTGACAGGGAGCCCTGGCTTCCACGTGCTGCATATGGTTCTTCCCACATTCCCCGTCCATCGTCCTGATATAACCATGTTGCTCATCCTGGCTAGCTCCTGAGAGTCCTGGCCACTGGGCGAGGCGGTAAGGAGGTTAGCAGCATGCACGAGCCATTTCCTTCACATGTGCAACCTAAGCGTCCTACTGCTGAAAGGTCATTATCTTTGCCTATAAAAATAGCATAATTAATTTATTCCTTTAATTTCCCTTGAGATACATCAAGAGGAAAAAAACCCACAAGATTCTTCTTTTTGTGATTTATTGAAGACCTGTCCTAGTTTGTGGGCTTGCTGACTTTGAAACAGGAGGACAGCTACTACTCTTGGGCACTGGGTGGAGTTTTATCTCAGTTAATCTGGAAGACTTGAATACCATTAGGTGGGCTTTTCTTCATTGTGTTTGGAGAAAGCTGGTGTCAAGAAGACGCTAAAGAACTCGGCTGCCTAAGGGTTTCCAGGAGTGGAATTTGAAAGTAGAGCTGACTGGGGTGTAAATATAGTTTAACCTACACCACATAGTCTCCCCAACATTGTCTTGAACTTATAAACATGAAAAGAGAGTTGAAAGACCTATCCAGTGAACACCCATATTGCTGCTGTGTAGACGGTGTGATCGACATTTAAAACACTAACCCTGTTTTATCATCCCTCAATTCTTTTTCTTTCCTCGAGTTCTAGGGATCAAATACAGGGTCGTGTGCACGCTAGGCAAGAACTCTGTCACCCCAGCCACAGCCTCTCTCTCTGTCTCTCTGTTTCTCTGTCTGTCTTCTCAGCACATGGCCTCAAGTGGCCCCGGTGGGCACCGTGAACTTCTGATCTTCCCCGTTCTGGTGCTGGGACGACAGGTGCACATAATTATGTCTGCTCTGTGTGGCGCTGGAGATCTAACCCAGGGCTTTGTGCCTCTCACATACTCTAGCCACACACTCACTGCCCGCGTCATTCTTACACAGATTCAGACATCAGCACATTTCACTCCTAAACATTCCATCATGACTGGGGGTTCTTGTCTTCATGTGTGCGCTTTCTCTCTCTCTCTCTCTCTCTCTCTCTCTCTCTCTCTCTCTCTCTCTCTCTCTCTCTCTCTCTCTCTCTCTCTCTCTCTCTCTGTATGTGTGTGTATGTGATTATTTTAAGACAGATCGCCTATGTATACAAAGCTAGCTCCAACTCCCGATCCTCCTGCCTCAGCCTCCTGAGTACTGACACTACAGACATGTGCCATCACCCAGAGCTCCCATGCAATCTTAGATAATGACGCTTCTTGTTTCCATGGTGAATTTCCTTATTATGTGCTAACTGAGGATGATTTATGGATCCCAGGCGTGGGCAGGCACTGTCCTTCTTGTCCTAGCACTCACTTTGGATGACATTTCGTCATGATACCACTCATCTACTCAGCCCTGATTGCCAGTGGAGTTGGGTATTCTGAAGGAGACGGCCAGAGTGCTGGAGAAGGCTGGTGGAGGGGACTGCCCTGCTGACTGAGGAGGAGAATGGTTAGGGAAGGCTATCCCGAGGAGGAGACATTCAGGGAAGGCTATCCTGAGGAAGAAATATTCAGGGAAGGCTATCCAGAGGACGGGGCATTTAGGGAAGGCTATCCCGAGGGAGGGACATTCAGGGAAGGCTATCCTGAGGAAGGGACCTTCATGGAGGGCTAACCTGAGGAAGGGACATTCGAACCAACAGAGAAAGGGTGACCAACAGATAAGCAAGCCAGGTATCTGAGCAGAGGGAGAAATAGGCACTGCTCTCAGTAGTGAGAAGAAGCACATTTCATTCCTAAACCAGAGGGAATCTCATGACTTCAAACATGCCTCATCGGGTTTATAAAGCATGAATGTACTCAAATCTTTTAATGCCTCCCCTGCCCGAATGCTTAAATGAGTTCCATTGCTGAGTAGTCCAGATCCTGTATGAATGAACCATCCCTAATTCACACTGCTCTCTACAGTTAGCCTTCCAGCTGCTGCAGAGCCCTTGTGTGCCCCCAACATACATCCTGTCTGTCCATAAGCCCTTCCCAGTTATGTCTGCAAGACTCAAGTAAAACCTCTTCCAGTAGCCTTCCTTGGTACCCACTCTGACCCACAAGGATGCCATGGGGATTTCTAAGCCT
Source organism: Arvicola amphibius (assembly GCF_903992535.2). NCBI lineage: Eukaryota > Metazoa > Chordata > Mammalia > Rodentia > Cricetidae > Arvicola > Arvicola amphibius. Next base: position 71,010,127 of record NC_052051.1, read on the forward strand.
CTGTGCTACCCTCTATGGCCACTGTCCTGTCTCCTCTGCTAGACGGAACTCCTCCAAGCAGGAGTACATGGGAGGCCAGCCGCCCTCCCAGAGCTGAGACCCACGAGGGCACGCACTGTTGCAACCACGCCCATCAGTGGATGTGAATTAGCCGTGTGAGTGAGACACTTTGCTTGGAGAAAAGAGGAAGAATACAGTGCGAAACCGAGCCAGACACTTGACCTGTGCATTCCCGACCATTCGGGATGGGTGGTCAGGAAGCTGTGCTACCGCAGCTGTTTGCAACTGGGTGAACAGTGGAGTCACTTTAAGTCCAGGGCGTGCAGGTAAGCAGACAACTCCAAACCCGTGAGAGCCGCAGTCAAGGCTGAGGCATGCTTGACTCATCTTAGCGCAGGGTCTTGCACATCCACAGCACACACAGGATAATGGGAATGCACGTGAAGCAAGAAAGTGGATTTCCTGGTTTGTTCTTTCTATATAAAAACCTGTTACATCTTTCCTATGCTTATTCTGCCAACATATATGGATATATATATATATGGATAGCATAGTTCTGATGGGATGGAGTGTAGGGGGCTAATTTCAGTTCATATTTATGTTTTTAAAAATTGAACACTGTGGTGTGTATGTGTGTGGGGGTGTATATGTGTGTGTGGGTATATGTGTGGATGTGGGTGTGTGTGTGTGTGTGTATGTGTGTGCATGTGTGTGTGAGAGAGAGACTAGGGATTGAACCCAGTGCTTGCGCATACTAGACAAGCATTGTTCCACAAATGAAAAATCATTCAAAAAAAATCAAAGGTTTTCCCCACAATAAAACATCAGGAATTGCAGATTCTCTTGAAATTACTCCAAAATTGACCACAAGAGTTCGGCATTGCTGCACTGTGACTGTTGGCTGGTGCTGAGCAGTGGTGCCTGCTAGGGCGTCTGTCACAGCTGCATTTCCTTCCTGGCTAGCTGGAGCTAGCCATGACATGGTAGCTGGAGCTAGCTGTGACATGGTAACAAACTAACTCCCCAGATCCACAGCTGAGAGTTCAGTGTTTCAATCACCAAGTTCATGCTCCTGTCTGGGAGCTACCTTCCAAGCAATGACTCAGGAACCCAAGGTCCTTCCTTCACAGAGTGGGTGGCCCCAAGGTTGCTGGGCTTGTCTGTGTCTAGCAAATGGAAGGGAGAAGAAAGCAGGATCGACGGGAAAGGGAGAAGAAAGCAGGAATCGATGGGAAAGGGAGAGCACACCATCTACTCCTGATCCGCATACCAGCGCTCTGCCCCTTAGCCACACCCGCCTGCAAGGCTGGAGAATGCCATTTGAGAGCTCCCCTGGAAGGAATGGGGGCAGTTTGACGGTCTGCCAGTTGGCAGGGCCTTTAAGACACAACTCATTTATTTCTTCTGCTTGGCCCCTTTAGGCATTATAGCCCCTGGTTTAACTGTGACAGGCCTTGCAGTTACAGAAGCTGAGGTTCCAGTCATTCCCATATTAGCGCCTGCAGGGCAGGGACCTAATCAGTTCTGTTCACTGCTCAAAGGTTAGAGTCTCCAGCAGCATCTGTCACACAGTAGGTGTTCAGTAAGTCTGTGCTGACAGTGTAAATGACATTCTACTCTCAGACAATAGTAACTGCTCCTATTGCCTGGTGCCTCAGCTCTGGGAGGTTGGGGGGCCTGTCTCACGACACAGGTGGTAAGATTTGGGCGGTGGGGGAGTTGTAAGAGCAGAAGGGTCAATGTAGGAATCTCATCTCCACTCTCACATTCGGGATTCTCCCTGGCCTTCCAGGGACAAACTGAGAGAAGACGGAACACGTTTTCTTCTTGACTGAGTGTTTGCATGGGAAAAACAAAACAAAACAAAACTATATTAATTTTTTTGTAGTTTCAGTAGAGACAAATGGTTGGTATTTCAAGGTAAAATTTTTCTCCCAGTATGTAGCCATTTTTGATCACACTGAACCCAGTTGTACTCCAGGTATCGTGGGCTGTGCTCACCTCGTCAGGAAAGCTACCCCACGACGTCTCCTCCAGGTCTTTCAGCCGTGAACCACACAGGAAGAAGGTTTGAGGCCTAACCATCTCCTGGAGCTTGTATTGTTGCTTGCAGTGCTCCTTGACACCAGGTTTTGTTGCTATTATGATTCTTAATTATCATTTCACTTATTTGTGTACCAACCTTTTTCTTTTTTTTTAAATATTTATTTATTTATTATGTATACAATAGTCTGTCTGTGTGTATGTCTACAGGCCAGAAGAGGGCGCCAGACCTCATTACAGATGGTTGTGAGCCACCATGTGGTTGCTGGGGATTGAACTCAGGACCTTTGGAAGAACAGGCAATGCTCTTAACCGCTGAGCCATCTCTCCAGCCCCCAGCCTTTTTCTTTTAGGCCACCAACCAGCTCTCAAATCATGACACAGTTTTGAATGCTTGGCCTAGCTTAGACTCGTTTCTGGCTCTTTTTCTTTATCTTAAATTAACCTGTTTCTTTTTATCTACCTTTTGCCTTAGGCCTTTTTTTTAAACCTTCTCTTACTTTCTTGCTGTCTCTTTATCTGGCTGGCAGATGGCTGCCTGGATTGACCCCAAGCTTGTCCCTCCTTCTTTCCTCCTCTTATTCTTTATCCTCTCTCTCAAGCGTGGATTTCTCCTCCCATTTATTCTCTTGGCCTGCCAGCCTGGCCTATCCTTCCTCTGCCTAGCTATTGGCCATTCTGCTCTTTATTAGACCAATCAGGTGCCTTAGGCAGGCAAGGCCAAACAAATGCAGCACATCTTTACATAATTAAATACATGGAGCAAAAAAATGAAAGTAACACACTTTTACACAGTTAAAGTAATATTCTGCAGCATAAACAAATGTAACACTCTGCTTAGTTCAAATAATATTCTACAACACATTTGAGATAAAGCAGAAGGAAACGACTGTATTGTTCTCCATCCTCAAAAGAACACAAGTAGCCCTTCCTGCGAATCTTGTTATCCTTGCTCCTGCACCTTTGCCTGTTATTGCATAGGGTCCAACTATTTAAAGTGATGGTACTCATGTCTGGGGCAGCAAGTGTGAATCCCTTTGCAAGAAGTGCATCTTTTTAAAACTTCATGTGTCTTTCAACATCATGTATCTTGATTTCATTCATTTCTTCGTCCTTTCATATTCGTCCTCTGCCCTTGCAAGTCCCCCAATAAAATAAAATTAAATAAATAAAATATAAAAGAGAAAGAAAGAAGAAGAAAAAGAAAGATCTCGTCATGGAAGCCGTAGTGTGACACACAGTCTCACGGTAAACCCTTTTGTCCATATATATTTACTTGCAAAAGTGTTCATTGCAAAGAGTCATTGGTCTGGTTCAAGGTCTCTGGTTTCTGCTACACCATTAATACTGGATCTTCACTGGGACTCCTCTCAGATATCCTGTTGTTGCCCTGTGCTATGGAGATCTTGCTGCTTTTAGTCTGTAGGTCCGGCCCCTTCACGTGCTTCTGCAGATCATAGATGGGGTGGATGTTGGGGTGGGTCAGCTCATGACCCTGGTTCTGGGCCTGGGTAGTTGCAGGGTTGGTCAGCCCACCTGCTCTAGCTCAGCCCTTGCAGCAAGGAGAAAGGGGCAGGGTCAGTTCTCCTGCTTTCACACCCTCAGGGTCAGCGCTCCCGAGCCTGGACCATCAGGGCCAGCTCTACTATGTTGCCCAGGTGAGGTGCAGAGGCCACTCTCCCGAGTGCTGCTGCTGGTGAGGGGCAGGGCCAGCTCTCCCACCTGCCTCAGGTGGCGAGGGAGCATGGGGGAGGGCATCTCTCCCCTACCCATGCCACCATATGTCAGATGAGGGGTGGGACCAGATCTCTCAATGCTCACATTTTGGGGGCCTGTCACCTGCACCCCTGTCAATAGGGTTAGCTCTGCTGTGCTGCCCAGGCAAGGGGTCCACTTTCCTGGGTGCTGCAGCTGCTAAGAGTGCGGATCAGCTCCATTGCCCACCACAGGTGACAGTGGCGGGGCGGGGGGGGGGGGGCAGCATCTTCAGGAAGTGCATCTATGTGACCGCAGCATTACTTCCTGAAGAGGAAAGTTGGTGTGTCATGCAGGCCTTCTTGTTGCTTGTAGACTCACTTCAGTTCCTTTTGCCAGGAAATTACCAAGAAGATAGACCAGTAGGAGAGAGGCGTAAAGAAGGAGATAATTACGCTATTATAGAAGCATTGTGAGAGGAGAGGGTGACAGGAGCTGTGCAGGTCGAGTTTCTGCTGAGGTTGGTTGATCTGAAGGAGGATTTTGAGTGGGAGTGAAATGGAAAAGTTTGACTTGAGTTGAATGTTCTAGTTTATTAACTCACAAAGACTAAGGCAGGTCAGTTGGAGTGAACGAGGGGCCCAGATGAAACTTATTCATTCCCTTCTGTCTTTAACTTACTTCCAGTACACTTATTTAGAGCACTGTACTTTTGTTCTTTTGAAAGCTTTCAATAGGGGCTGGAGGGATGGCTCAGTGGTTAAAAACACTTGCTGTTCTTCCAGAGAGTCCAGGTTCAGTTCCCAGCACCCATCCACATGGTGGCTCAAAACTGTCTGTAACTCCACTTTAAGGGATCCAATGCATTCTTCTGGACTCTGAGGGCACCTGGAATGCACATGGTGCACAGATATACATGCAGGCAAAACACCCATACACATAAAATAAATAAATAAAATTAAAAAATAAATGTTGCCAAAAATGAATTAATGGTTGCTTTAGATGTTCCCTGCTAAATTTCAGCACCCTTCAAAAGTGAGACAAATATTCTATTTTCGAAATCACAAAATAAACATATTTACTACTATTTATTTATTCATTTTGAGGCAAGTTCTCTCTATGTAGCCCTGGCTGTCTTTGAGTCCACAGACTCTTCCAATTTCTACCTCTGAGTGCTGGGATTAAATATGTGTACCACCATGCCTGAGAACATTTATTAATTTAAAATGTTATTATTGTGTGTATGTGTTAGAGTACAGGTTTGAACATGCTGCGATGTATCACTGTTGTTACGTGTATGTGTTAGAGCATGGGTGTGAACATGCTGTGGTGTATCACTGTTATTACTGTGTGTGTGTGTTAGAGCACAGGTGTGAACATGCTGTGGATATCACTGTTTTTACTGTGTATGAGTTAGAGCACATGTGTGAACATGCTGTGGTGTATCATGTTTTTACTGTGTGTATTAGAGCATGGGTGTGAACATGCTGTGGATATCACTGTTTTTACTGTGTATGAGTTAGAGCATGGGTGTGTGTGAACATGCTGTGGTGTATCACTGTTTTTACTGTGTGTGTGTTAGAGCACAGGTGTGAACATGCTGTGGATATCACTGTTTTTACTGTGTATGAGTTAGAGCATGGGTGTGTGTGAACATGCTGTGGTGTATCACTGTTTTTACTGTGTGTATTAGAGCATGAGTGTGAACATGCTGTGGTGTATCACTGTTTTTACTGTGTGTATTAGAGCATGGGTGTGAACATGCTGTGGTGTATCACTGTTTTTACTGTGTATGAGTTAGAGCACAGGTGTGAACATGCTGTGGTGTATCACTGTTTTTACTGTGTATGAGTTAGAGCACATGTGTGAACATGCTGTGGTGTATCACTGTTATTACTGTGTGTATTAGAGCATGGGTGTGAACATGCTGTGGTGTATTACTGTTTTTTACTCTGTATGAGTTAGAGCACACCTATGAACATGATATGGTGTTTGTGTGGAGGTCAATGGGGACTTTGTGAAGCCTGTTTTCTCCTTCTTCCTTTGTCTGGATTCTGGGAATTGAACTCTGATCCTCAGGCTTGGTCGGCAAATGCTTTTTTATCCCTTTAGCCATCTTGATAGCTCAAGGTAATCTTTTAGTAATAATAAAGTTTTGAAGGAAAGGCATGATGGATTGTGCCTATAATCCCCACACTTGGGATTTTAAGGCCATCCTTGGCCATACGGTGAGACACAATCTTTAAAAAAATAAAATAAATAAAGCTTGACAGGAGAATAATCACTCACAGATTGTATTACTATCTCAACCACACAGAGCTCTTTTGGTTTGAAAACTTTTTCAATTTGGAGGCTGGCTAATTAGTAGCATCAGGGGCTGCGGGTGTAGGTAGCTGTGGTAGAGCATATTCGGAGGTTGAATGACAATCTGGGTTTGACCCTAACACAGGGAGAAATGCAGGCTAGCCCAGACCCACATTGTCTGCACACCGGTGTTAAGGTCCATGCTGCTTACTGTCTGTGGTTAGCTTAGCACAGGACCTAGATGTTCAGAAATGTTTGTGGCAATCTCTGTAGACATGCTTGGGGCGTCTGGGTGAGTGATCGGTGGACTTGTCTCTTAGAGCCGTTGGGTGTAGCTGAACTGACATGGTGATTGGCAGATGGCCTGAACTGTCAACACAAAATGGTGGGTGATGGGTTGGAAGGTTAAAAAACAAAACAAACTCCAAATGAACAAGTCCCATTTTCCCCCTTGTGTGAGCTCTGCACAGTTTGGTGCTTTGTGACCACTTTGTCATCACGTTGTGACCATTCATAGCCTAATTAGAGAGGAAAACTATCAAGTAATCCCAACAGCCTAACCTGCCACCTTCAGGACCTGGATCCTTCCTTTCTCTATTGTCTTTCCTGAATCTTTAGTGTTGTTGTTGTTGTGTGTGTGACATTTGGAGGTCAAGTCCATCGTGGGTTCTGAATTTTTTTTTGGCAGGGTTTCTCTGTGTAGCCCTGGCTGTCCTGGAACTCACTCTGTAGACCAGACTGGACTCAAACTCACAGAGATCTGCCTGCCTTTGCCTCCCAAATTCTGGGATTAAAGGCTTCCACCACCACCACCACCTCTCTTGTTTCTGAATCTTTATAAGTCCCCCACTAAAACATTATGGGAAATTTTTGAGTTCTCTATGCAGTCCGTGTTAAAGACTAGTAACTACACAAGTGTGATGGTACATGTATAAATATGTCACACTTTTTATATAAAAAACATTTTGGTGTGTGATAAACCAATAACCAATAAAATGAAAGAATTAATGATCAATTATGTTTCCCAATTCTATTTTCTCCTATAAAATTCCAGCTCATTAATATCCAATTAATGTTTGTAATGCTCTAAGATTTTTGTTTTGGGGAGAAGTAAAGGGGAACCCTTTTCAAGTTTTACAGGTTTGTGGTCAGGCCATCTAAGAACTGTTAGAAAACACTCAGCATCTTTAGCTTTTCTGAATTCTATTCTCATTGACCTCTAGAGTCGCGTTTCATGAATTTCAATTTTCTGTTAGTTTTCTCTGTTCAGGTAAGATATAATTCTCACATGCCATCAAGCCTACCTGGTGGTTGGACCTTGGGAGGTGAGCGGGCCATCTGTTGAAATGGCCGCCTTCTTTCCACACGGCTGTCTCCCATGGTGGGCACCATCCTGAGGGTCTGGGTTCCGAATCCCCCCTGGCTTTGCCCACCGCCTACCAGCCATCTGTTCCCTGCATCTTCCAGGTTTAATTTTGGCTCTCAATACTGCCTGGTGAAATCTCTTCTACCTCACCTGAGTCCACCTTGGTCTTTAAAAAAACTCTCTCTCTGCACCTTGGAAAGGGCTCCAGAGTGTAGTCGGCGCTGTGGATCAGAATGGCAGAGCTGAAGGAGGAAGGATGTGGCATTTCTGCATCCAGTTTCTATGTTATGGCTCATCTACCTGCAGGCTCAGCCCTGCGATTAACAGCACGATGGGAAGCCAGGCTCTGCAGGAAAGGAGCTCAATACCCACAGGTTAAAGGAAAGCCAACTCCCGATTCCTCTGCAGTTAAGATTATCAGGCGTGCTTAGGGAAGATGTTTAGTCATCTGTTCTGAACTTAGTCTTTCCAGTAGAAACAGTTTTGAGGATAGTCTTGTTAACCTATGACCTTTTGGATAGCGCTCATCTTTAAGGGTCAAGGGTATAGAAATCAGCCAGTCAAATATGTACATGACATGCTCAGTAAAACCAGTGCTAGATGAAATGTCCAAAATAGTACCAATAGTGCAATGCCTTTGAGGAACATGCGCAAAGACATGATTGCATGAAGTGACTAATTGGATGTAGAAGGCAAGGTACTTCAGTGTTGTGAGTTATCTGCACACTGTGTGAAGATGTGTTACTGTGATTTGTTTAATAAAGAACTGCCTAGACAATAGCTAGACAGGAGGAGGTATGGGTGGGACTTCTGGCAGAGAGAGAACTCTGGTAAGAAGGGGCCGAGTGGCCAGCCAGGGACAGAGAGGAAACAGGAGGTATAAAATGAAAGAAAGGAAAAAAAAAACCCACGAAGCAAAACAGAGATTGATATAAATGAGTTAATCTAAGTTGTAAGAGCTTATGGGACAAGCCTAAGCTAAGGCCTATCTTTCATAATTAATAATACGTCTCAGTGTCATTATTTGGGAGCTGGCTGGTGGGACAGAGAAAGACTCATTACACTTAGGCCTAAATAAGTGGTACAGAGACTGGGCATTAAAACACTTCATCTCTTTTTGGTGTGTGTGTGTGTGTGTGGGTGTGTGTGTATGTGCAGGTGTAGACTAGGTCTTACTATAAAGCCTTGGCTGGCCTGTAACTCCTTATGTAGACCAGGCTGGCTTCTAATTCACAGGGATCCTCCTGTCTTTGCCTCTGTAGTGCTGGCCTTAAAGGCACATGCCACCATGCATGGCCACTTCATCTCTATTCTTTGTGGAGAGGACTGCCAGTTAGCATCCCCTTTACTCTGAATCACCATGGGAATGAGCCACTTATGTTCCTCATGCTAAGAACATGATTGAAGAAGCAACAGCTACAGAGTGTCTGTGATCTGGGACTCTGGGGCTTTGGATGGTGGTTGGGGTCTCCCAGAACCTCTGAGTTGTTGATGATTTTTTTCTGAACAGATATTAGAGGACCATGAACCAGCAATTGAATCTCTGAAAGAGAAGTGGTATTTTCCCTCAGAAATATTTTCCCGCTCACAGCACACAGTGCACATTGTGGAATGAAGTGGTTATGAAGCCATTCTTACTCAAATGGCTTTGGAACTGTAGACTATCTTTACCAAATAGCTCTGTGGAATCTAAGTTGAAGTCAAAGGAGCAGATTCCGCCAGCACTTGCTACGGTCCTTACGCTATGCAGAGTGCCGGGCGTGTTTATCGCAGATTTAATCTTCGCAGTCATTTTATGAAACAGGACTGTAATTATTTGTATTTTATAGATGAGGAAGTAGAGGGTGATGTAATTTGCCTCGGTCCACACAGCAGCATGTTAGGTCTGTCCCTCTAACCCAAGGCCATGGCACTACTATGGTCTTGTCTCTAACTGTCAGGATTGTCTCTAACTGTCCTTGTTCCTACCCTGACAAGGAAGCGATATCCTAGACCATGGGTGAGACAGGATAATTGTGTCTGCCTTTCGCACCTGCCGCTCTGTACCACTACAGAGTGTGTGAGCACACTGGGGCCATGAGACTCTCTGTTTCTGTCTCCTTATTTCAGTCTTCAGACACATAGAACATATTTCTTTTCTATCTTTCCTTTTTTATTTTTTTGAGACAGAGTCTTACATATAAGGTTGACCTCAAACTTGGAGATTCTGCCTCTGCCTCTGGGTACCGCAATTATAGGCATCATGCCAGGCAATATTGTCTTCTCTCCTGCTGTCACTGAGGATAGGAGACTCAACTGTGTTTTGTTTTGTATTTCTCCCCCCTCCCCTCCATTGTGTTAAGTCTCAAATATATTGGTAAGAATTCTGAAGAATTTTTATGGACTTCTTTAAATCTACACTTCAGTGGAGCCAGCTCTGCTTTGCTCTTGTCGTAGGCCTGAGTCACACAGTAGACATATCTAAATAAAATTTAGAGGCTGTGGGACATGGCCATGAACTTGCCTTTTGAGCTTGATGAATTATGAGTTTTTCCAGGGGACCAATCATTTTCCCTGCACTTTATAGCCATTATATTTTTTATGCCAGCAATATTGAAAATAATGTTTTGGTTTCCAGTTAACTTTTATAGAATTCATATGAATTTGTGCCAGAAAACAAGATCTGAGATGGATGTTAGCAATTTCTGTACCTATACGCTCAATTTACAAATTTCAATAAATTTCATATACCATTCATCTTTTCCGCTGCCATTGCTGAATGCCCACTCTGTGCCAAGGCGGTGATTTCTTGATCTGAAGATGCAGGGTCGCTTTTGTGCAGCCCGCTTCCTGGGGTAGCCACTACCCACATCTAAGAGGCTCAAAGAACTCACCTGCTCTGCACGTGGTTACTGTATGCCAGGTGCCTGGTATGATTGTTAGGGTTGGGTGGAAATACCTGTGGTATGCTGGGCTTCATCCTGGTTCAGGGGACTCTCAGCCAAAGAAAAGCTACCAGGCCCTAAAGCCCAGAGAGAATCCGTCAGAGGCAAACCTACTAACCAGCCAACTTACCAACCAACTAACCAGGAAGGTCGACAGGCAGTCAGCCAACCAACTAACCAGGCAGTCAGATAGTCAACCAACCAACCAACCAATTAACCAACCAACCAACCAACCAACCAACCAACTAGCCAACCAACCAACTAAATGCTGGTTAGGCAGATAACAATAGTTTAATAAAGATCCCCATTTTTCAGAGAAGATACTGAGACTCGGGGAATAAACAGTCAAATTAAGTAAGCATTTTAATTTTATTTATTGTTTTTCCATTTTAGCCAAAACTTTAGTTTTAAGTACTGTTGATAAGATTTAAGTTGTTCTATCCTTATCCTGTTTTGATTTTCATACTTTTCTAAGTATCCAGGACTAGGAGCAAAGACAGTGAACACCATTAGCCCCGTTTTCTTGGAGGATACCTTTAGACACAGGGATTGGGTGGTGTGCTCATGGTCACTTACACTGGATAGAACCTGTCTCCTTGTCCACAGATCCTGCCTACAGCAGGGTGTTTGTGCATCATGGGGAGATCTCACAGCTTGGCAGAGAAGGAAAAAAGGAGAGAATAGGTAGTAGCGGAGGAGGAGGGGCATGCAGAGTGAATTCTGTGGTAGTTTAAGGCCTGGCTTCTCAAGTTTGAGTTCCCCAGTGAGGTGGCCTATTCTCTGGCATTAATTGGAATGTGCAGGTGGAAAGCTGTTTAGAATATAGAGTATTTTATCTGGTTCTCTCTGCTACCTCCATTCCTCCCTCCTTCCCTCTCTCCCATTCTCTTCCTTCCTTTCTTTTAATAGGGGTCTCTCTATGTAGTTCTAGCTAGCCTAGAATGCTATGTAGGCCAAGGTGGCCTCAGACTCTCAGAAGCCCATCTGCCTCTGAATTAGTCAAATGCAAATTGACTAGACATTGTTGATGTATTTATTGCCTGTATATATTGTATATAGTCATTGTTCTCATTGTGTATAGTTTTCTTATATTAGTTATGGCCTTTTTTATTTTAGTCAAAAAAGGGGGAAGTGTAGTGGCATTTCATTTGTATTTTTTAAAAGTTTTATTTATTTAATGAGTAATAAATTAATCAATAAAACAAGCTGCTAGAATTAAAGGCATGCACCACTGCACCTGGTTACCTTTATTCTTTACCTTCATTCAAAGTCTTCTTTTCCACTGAGTGTGTTCCCTTCTCTCTCCTTGATGCTGTTAGCTTCTGACTTCACAGACCCCTGGCTTCATCTGGACCCACAGTCTTTCCATGCCTTCTAAATTCCGCCATTGTCCCACCAACTCCGGGATTCTTATTTATAATCCATCCTCCTTCCAGTATTTTTAAAAGTTCTTGGCTTCTTTTCTTTATTTCCTTTTCTCTTCTGAATCTTTACAAAAGAGCTTTATTTTAGTAGTCATATAAATGTTTTCTTTTAATGCACATGTATGTTTGTGTGTGTGTGTCCTATGTATATGTGCCTATGTATAACAACTTTGGTTATCTCCTTGAGCAATGTTGTTCACCTCCTTTGAGGCAGGGTCTCTCATGGACCTGGAGTGCATCAGTCAGGAGAGACCATCTGACCAGAAAGCCCCAGGGATCCTCCTTTTCTTCACTTCACAGTGTAGGGATTCCAGGCAGCTCCATGCCTAATACGTTGATGTGGGTTCTGGGGAACAAACTCAGGTTCTCATACTTGAGAGGTAAGAAGCTTGGTGACTTAGTTATCTCCCTAGCCCCTCCATGTGTATTTTCAATGACATTTTTATATATTTTATAATATAGTTACATTCATATGTATATGAATCTAGGCTTCACATGTGAGGGAACATACAGAATTTGTCTTTCCCCCTTCCTCCCCTTTTAGTCCTCTTCTCTGCCATAGTTTTCTTTCTACTTTTATGTTACATATATTTATTATACATTTATATCAATAGAAGTTTGGATCACAACTTATGTTAAATATTGAATATAAAAGTCTACAGTTGAGAGAATACACGCATCTTTCCTAGTCTGGATTATTTTACTAAACATGTTCTCCTGTTCCATCCATTTTCTTGCAAATGACACAATTTCATTCTTTAAGGTGGGATGAAAGTCCACCGTGTAGTTAAGGCACATTTTTCTCTGATGATGGACAGCTAGCTGATTCCATGTCTTGGCTGTAAATAGTGCAGCAAAGAACATGGATGAGCAACTTTCTCTGTGTTGCGTTGACTGAATTTCATTTGGAAAGGCCCCCAGGAACTATCTGTCTCTTTAGATGCAGTCATCTCTTTCTCAGCCTTGGCCTTCCTGATGCTTCCCCGGTCTCTGTGTATAGAATCTCTCTGCTTGGCCACCCAAACCAGAAACCCAAGAGCCATCCTGACTCCTTTTTCTCTGTGTGTGTGCTGTAAATTCTGACTCCACAATATTTCCTGTGTGCACATCCTCCTCCTTCCTTTTCTCGGAGGTGATTTCTATGGCCTTCTGCAGTCACCCAGTAAGTCTCCCTCCTTACTCCACCCCAGTGCACCCTCCACAGATATTTCTTCTCTTTTCTCTGTTCCATATGTGTGTGGTCTTCTCTTTTCTCTGTTCCATATGTGTGTGGGTGTTGTGTGTTTATGCGTACATGTGTATTCCCGAGTTGTGGGTGAATGAGCGTATGCGAGCAGGCGCAGGTGGAGGCAGAGGCTGATGTTGGGACTCTTCCTTGATTGCTCTTCTACCTTATTCTTGGAGATGGAGCCATTTAGTTCAGACCAGAGCTCACCTATATAGCTAGTCTTTCTAGCCAGCTTGCCCAGAATGTCCGGTCTCAGCCTTCCCAGGCTGGGTCACAGGCTGGTTTTCACGCCCACCTGGCATTTATATGGATTCTGGGCATCTGAACTCAGGTCCTCCCATTTGCATTAACTGCGGAGCCATCCGCCCTCCCCATTTCCCGCTAAATCACAAGACAGGTCGCATCTTCCTCAGGGGAAAGCTGTACCAAGCCCATAGGTGTTCTGTTTGGCTCAAGTATTAGCTCTTGCCATGTTTAGAAGCAATTTTCATAGAACTTAATTTGCCTTTATTAGAAACAGGTTTTGCATCAAGATTCAATCAGTGACTTATCTTTGGAAATAAGAAGTCCCAGTCCTTGGCTCTTGTGTTCTCCAATGGGAATAGCTGACTGGTTCAGCTGTGCCTTTAGATAGGCAACCTCCTAGCAGGCGGCTGTAGACCCCACCTTCTTGCTGTGCCGTTCACCTGGTTCCCTTGGCCCTGGAGTGGTTGGCCTTTGACTTGTGGCATGAAATGGTCTGCTGCAGATGCTAGGGTCCCACCCTAGTCCTCAGTCCCAGAACTGATAGAGCGTGCCTCTCTGAAAGGCCTCACACTAGCCCTTTGTTCACACCTCTGTCTTGTTTTTCTGGAGGGCACAACACTGGCCCTCTGTTCACACCTCTGTCTTGCCTCTCTGGAGGGCATCACACTGGCCCTCAGTTCACACCTCTGTCTTGCCTTTCTGGAGGCATCACACTGGCCCTCAGTTCACACCTCTGGCCTTTCTAGAGACATCACACTGGCCCTTTGTTCACACCTCTGTCTTGGCACAGACTCTTCTGGCTACAGCTTACATGAGAGTCAGTACTCTTTTCTGAGACTCTGGGCAGCCAAGTGAGATGACAGCCTCCTCCGTTAGCACTTGGATCAGGAGTGTTTATTCTCACTGTGTGTGCTGTGAACCTGTAGGGTTTAGTCTTTTTGAATCATTTTTGATGGCAGTGTTCTGGAAGTGGAACATTTTGTACTTTGATCAACACACGTGCATGTTCCTGTGTGCACAATGCTCTTCTCCAAACGATAGGGTCAAGAGAGAGGGTGCAACACCCCTTCTTCTCCCCACCTCTTTCGCTTTTCCTGTCTTTCAAATGACTCATGACTAAATCAGTTTTATGATCTACTAATGGAACACAGTCCAAGATCACTGCAGTTTCTGTGTGTCTATAAACCCCTTCATTCTATGTGTCTATAAACCCCTGGCATTCTATGTTCAAATTCAATGTGTGCTTTCCCTGCATCTCTTGATGTAGGAAGAACTTTCTGCCTTCCAAGGGGCCCACGGCCAGAATAGGGTTCATAACCACTGATTTAGGAATGTTATTTTAATGGGATTCTAATCTCCAAGTTCCTGCTGTCAAGGCATGGGACTAGTAGTAGTGATTGTGACCTGTATCAGGTCTCTGATGGGTCTTCCGTCATCTGTGGTCAAATGAAGTTAATATTTCAGATTCTTAGGGAACTTGAAATGGATCTTTTAGATCTTTTGTACACATGAGGTGGTGAGAAGCTGGCAGAGACACATAAAAAGAATTTTTTTGGTGACAGGCTTTTAATAAAAACTTTCATTTAAATCAGTTAAGTCTGGACAATTCACAGAAAAAGCCAACACAAAAACCAATGAAAAAAAGGAAGATGACGATCAGGAACAAGGAATATAAATACTGAAATGGGATGCTTATGATTATAATAAAAATGAAAATGGAAGTTATTCTTAAAGGTAAAGTCATAAAGTGACAGCTCCGAGTTTCTTTTTCTTTTTTCCTTTCTTTTCTTTTCCTTCTTCCTTTTTTCTTCCCTCCTACCTCCTTCCCTCCCTCCCTCTCTCCCTCCCTTCTTCCTTTCCTCTCTTCCTCCCTTCCTTTCTTTTTATTTTTGGTGTATATCTGTATCATTCCTTGGTGATAGGAATGAGGAAATCAGTGGTAAGCAGAATAGATCCATCTCCCATGGATCTTTCAACTCTGAAAAGTAGAGTAAAAGAAAAGCAACCACCCCCAAAATAACCAGAACATCACTACAACACTGATACAAAAAAAATAAGATTATGAAGAATGAATAATAAAAACCCAGAGACAGAAATTGGGATTCAACCTGGCAATCAGAAAAGCAAGGCAGCCAGGCACTGGTTCTTACCTCTACCTCAGTGTGTTTAAAACTATACATAGACTTGGGAGAGAAAAGGAAAAGGATAAAGTTCTTTAAAAAGAGAAATAGAGTAGTTGGGTATGATGGCACACGCCTTTAATCCCAATACTTGGGAAGCAGAGATAGGTGGATCTCTGTGAGTTTGAGGTAAGCCTGGTCTACAGAGTGAGTTCCAGGACAGCCAAAGATACACAGAGAAACCCTGTCTCAAAAAAAATTATAAACGTAAAAGAAGTATAGTTTTTTAAAAAGCCACATAAAGATGGAAAATACACAGAGAGTCTGGATACTGTATGTTATTGTGCTGTCTTTGAATTGTTTGATTGCTGAGGAAGGAGCAATAGCTGCTAAAAGGCATTTGATTATAAATACTGCTGGATTAATCCTACCTATATATTTTGAAAATGTCTTGACTTCAAAATTTAAGTCAAAAGATTTGTTAATTTGGAGAAGAGGTTTTGCTTTTGTTTCCACAGAAAATGAGAGGCTGTGGATTCAGTTTGGGTTAAGGAAAATAAGGTTTGATCAAGGAAGATCCCCTGAGAAATCCCCAATGGGAATGATCTAGTGTTTCAGAGCACCTCTGTTGTAGTTTCCTCTGAGTTCTACATCCAGAACAGCCTCAAGACTGTTGGCTGAGATGATCCAGCCTTACAGACTATTCCAGTCAGGACTTGACCATAATTTTAAATTTTCTTTGGGTCTCCATAAGATTATCAGTGCCCCCAATCAGCAAGAAGAAGCCTAGAAAACTATGTGCACGTCCCCCCCCCCAATGAATTATGGATGTTTGTCTTTGTTTAGAGTGTTGGTTACAAGTTGTTATGGATAATGGCCAGGAAAGAAGCTAAACAAAGGAGACTAGATTCGGAGTTCTTGTTTTGAAAAGAAAAAAGAGGAAATGCTGTGGAAAGATTTGTCACTCATATTAGTTTAATAAAATCTTGATTGACCAGTAGCCAGACAGGAACTGTAGGCGGGGTGACCAGACTAAGAGAATTCTGGGAAGAGGAAAGGCAGAGACGTAGTTGGTCAACTAGATGCAGAGGAAGCAAGATGCGAATGCCTCACTGAGAAAAGGTACCAAGCCACACAGCTAGACATAGATAAGAATTATGGGTTAACTTAAATTGTAAGAGGTAGTTAGTAATAAACCTGAGCAATAGGCCAAACAGTTTATAATTAGTATAAGCCTTTGTGTGTTTATTTGGGACTGAATGGCTGTGGGACTGGGTGGGACAAAATACATAACAGAAAATGTAAAATTTCCAGAACCTAGGGCCAGCAGGATGGTTCATTGGATAGAAGCACTTATCACAAAGCCTGAAGTCCTGGGTTCGGTCCCCAGGACCCTCCTGGTGGAAGGAGACGACGGACCTTCCCACAAACTGTCCTCTGACCTCCATATACATGCCATTAAGCATGCCCCTTCCAAATAAATACACAAAAAGTTGTTTGCTTTCTTTTTTAATTTTTATTTATAGAAGTATGAGTTTAGGGGGCCCACAGAAAGAGATCACATGAGGAACATTATTTTGAGCTACAAAATTGTTAAGCAGTTTTGAGGAAGAGAAGCTCAAATGAAGCTTACATAGTCAAGTAACAAAGTATCTGAAAGTGAATCATGCCCAGGGACATGTTTCTGTTGTGTCTCTCTACAGGTGTGTATGTAACAGAAGGGAATCATTAGCCCCATTTCAGAAAAGGGCATGGTGTCAGCATGCCCATCGACTTAGCTGGCTACAGGAAAGGCAATGGTTTCTTCAAGAGGGGCATTTATTACCAGCCATGTGTGTCTCTCCTTTGGATGATTCTGGCAGCTGGAGCAAAGCAAACTCATGACTCTAACAGTCAAAGCATGAAAAATGGCCGCTGAGATCTGCCCTCCCTTCTCACTTTAGTATTGTGGTGAACATTTCATTATTTATTTATTTGTTTATTTGGGTAGTGAATAGAATAAAACCATGTTGTTCTTCCAAAACAGTCACGCAGAGAAGGGGCGCTAATCCTGCATCCCAAGGTCTTGATGCACCTGCCATTCTCCTTCCTGCTAGGAACTGAGTGTTGCTTTCATTTGCATGCGGGCTTTGGGGGTGGCTGAGGGGATGGGGGCTCCTGCTGCCTACAATGTGTTCTTCCCACTTGCGTAAGCCATATGGCAGCACAAATGTGCACATGCACAGGAGAGTTCATGGCTGACTCCTGGATGTTCCATTTGGTGCTTGTTTTACTGGGGTCTTTGGTCTAAATCGTATGACCTCATTCTGTTAACAGCTGAACCCAAGTGGGGAAGCTGGCCACACAGGTAGCCTCTTCGTTAATCTGGGCAGAGGAGCAAAGCTCCCTAGGAGGCCCTGCAGCTCAGGGCTGGTTTTACATTTACTCCTGCTCCATACTCCTCTTTCTTTGGGTCTGCCTGCTCCAGGATGCCTCCAAGGAATTAGTTCTCACAGAGATTTTCTTCTAGATGGAATTTAAAAGGATCGGCACCTCCAAGGAAGTAGCTACTTTGTGGCTGTTTCTTTGCAATCTTTATTTTTGGCTAACTATTTTGTTCATCTCTGCTTTCATACACCCAGAGGTCTGGGAAGGACTTCTTGCCCTCCAAGCCCTGCTTAGACGGCTCAGCCCCCTGCTGCCTGCTGCCTGCTGTCTGCTGCCTGCTGCTGATGGAGGAATGATGCCTCCCAGAGCCTGAAGGCTCCTCAGGGACCAGGCTCTCAGTTAGGCTCATTTCTGCCTTTGAGCTGCTGCTTCCACTGAACTGGCTCATCTCGAAACTCGCTATCCTTTTCTTTCTGTATCTGTTGAGGAAGATGTGGAGTTTGCCCCTTCTTTAAAAACTTTCCATCTTAATTCTAACCTTTACAACAAAAAGAAAGAAGGGAATTTAACTCCTGGGGAGCTCCATGAGCCTAAATGCCAAACCGGGAATATCGCCCAAGGGATTTTGCCACCGGGTAGTTTTAAGAACTTGGCACCAGGCCAATCGCTTGCCAGTGGCAGCGCCTAATTGGCAACACGGGATTCAATGATTTCTAATGTTTTCCAGCTCTTTTATTTTATATGTATTTAAACTTTAGCGCTTCCCAGCCCTCTAGGAAAGCTGTGGACACACAGAAGTCTGTGTGTACAAATTTTTGCCAACTCTGTGGTCCAGTTTTTCTGTCTGAGTGGTTCATATTTTCCTCTGAGAGGGAGTTGGTCTCCTCTCTTCTAACACCATCTTTAATATTTTTTAAATTATAGTTTTGTGTCATTTTATTTAGTGTGTGTATGTTATTTAGTGTGTGTGTATGTGTGTGTGTGTGTGTGTGTGTGTGTGTGTAAGGGTTCATACATGCTATGGTCTATGTGGAAGTTTGAGGACAACTTTCAGAATTGAATCTACCTCATGGGCCCCTAGGATTGAACTCAGGATGTCAGGATTGGCAGCTGGTACTTTAATCCACTGAGCCACCTTGCCACCCCTTCTGACACCATCTTGAGATTAGATGACCCACTTTTTGGCTTGTGGAGAAAACATTTTAACAGCGGTTAGGTGAAGCCAGTGGTGGGAAGAAGGTGGGTGGCATAGCATTTAGCTTGTATTTTCCTTTTTCTGCAAGGGTTTGTGATCTTTGGCAAGAGTCTCTCAAAACACTGCTTCCATTTTCAAGGTAGAGTTGTGTTGGTAAAACTACAGGTTTTCTTAAGGTCCTAGGATGTGAAGGTTTGAAGCTTTTGCACAATCTTTCATCAGATGTCAGAGAGTTGATGGTTCATAATTGTTCTCTAAAGGGCTTTTCAGAGAAAGGGAAGTGGCTGACATTTACCAACCTCAAAGGTTTCATGAGTTCTTGCCTTTCTTGCTAGTTTTCCAATGTGACTAAAGAAGGCAGAATTTCTTTTGCTAATATTTGTATTTCATGTGAGATATCTATATATCTCTATATTATATTATGATATATATCTATAATATATGTTATATTATGATCTATATCTATATTTGAGGCAGAGTTTCATTATTTAGTCAAGGCTGGCCTGGTACTTACTATGTAGATCAGGCTGGCTTCAAACTCTCAGGGATCTACTTGCCTCTGCCTCCTAAATGCTGGGATTAATGGTGTGTTCCTGGCACGATATACATTCTAATTTCACTGGAAGTAGGTGATGTTGGACCTGAGGAGATGGTCCAGCCAATAGAACACATACCTTGCAAGAAAGAGATTTTGGTTTGGTTCCCAGAACGTGTGTGTGAAAGCTGGGTTTGGTGGTGGTTGCTTATAATCTCAGGGCTGGAGAGGTGGAGACAGGGTCCTTGGGGCTCCCTGGCCAGGTAGCCTAGCCTATTGGGTGAAATTCAGGCCAGCAAGATGTTCCAAAGATCAAATAGCACGTTAGGAACTCTACCTGAGTTTGATGTCTAGTTTCTCCACACTTGTGCACACTGACTACACATGTGTACACATACACAACTTAAAAAGAAAGAGAAGGGGGAGGAGAGAAAGGGAGAGAGAAGAATAGGAAGAGGGAGAGAGGGAGAGAGGGAAAGAGGACTACAGTCACACACCTGCTGGATGGGACATTCCCCAGACCCAAGCAAGAAGGTGAAGGAAGATCATTTGCTAAATCAAGGTCTCTTGGCTTGCCTTTTTTTTCTTGTCTCCTCACTAACTTATTCTCTTTCTTTGGAGAACACCTTTTGGGTGACTTTTATGATCATTATTGTCCAATACCCCTCCACTTAAAATAAAAACCCCAAAGCTCACTTTTCTGGGGTGTTCTCACTCCTCCCCACATTTTTATTTCCATGGTAGTTTTCTCTAAGCCCTCAGGGCATTTCGAAATGAGATTTGGAAGGAAAACTCAATGCAATATAAAGTTACTTTACTCCCACTAGTGGAAAGAATACTTTGCAGAGCCGAGAAGAAAGCCCGAGGGAGTTTAGTTGGTGGAGAGGAGCCCCACAAAGAGCATTTTGTTGTCTCTGATATGTCTCTTGTCTCTATGGCTAATGCAATTGCCTTTCTGTCTTTGTTTTTATTTACGACCCTCTGCTGTGTCTTTACTTCGTCTCTCTTTCTATTTTGGCAGAACTGGGGTATGCTAAATTTGGAGTGTGGGGCACGAGACTCCAGAAAGCAAGCAATGTTTTTGGAGAAGGAAGCTAGATGCTTAGGAAGTTATTAGAGGAGATGGTGCTTCTCACCAAGAGGTTTCTTCAAGGCTTTGTAATCACAAAGGAGTGGATTTGTATCCTGACTCAGTCACTTCATGAGATGGATATTCTTGGGCCACTCTTAGTTGCTGCTCTATATTGCATTGATAACTGAGGACATAGCATTTCTCATAGCATTGTTATGAGGGCTAAATGAGATATCAATGTCATATTCCTTGGCAATTACCTAGGAAGTAACTCAAAGTCCCTAGATGCTATCACAATCTTGTTAGAGGTCATTCCTACTTAACTCTTTTGTTTGCTTGGTTTTGGTTTTTAGAGACAGGGTTTCTCTGTGTTGCCCTGGTTGTCTAGGAACTCTATGTAGACCAGGCTGACCTCAAACTCAGAGACCTGCTTCTGCTTCCCAACTTCTGGGATTAAAGGCGTGCGCCTCCCCTGTCTGGCCTTAGTGAGCTCTTACAACAGGTGTCTTATCAAGGCTGCTACCAAGCATCTTGGTTCTGACTCCCCTATACCAGCCCATCTCAGGCCCTGCTTTCCAGTGTCTCAAGTCTTCACGGCTTCAGACCTTGAGGTTGGCTTTTCAGTTATGACCTCGTTCCACTCCTTGGAATGAAGACTGCACTATAAAATGTACTTAGGTTCTCTGTGGGCTGGTGTGGGGAACACAGGTAGGTGCACTTAGTAGCTAGTACTTGATTCTGCCCTGGAAGGAGAGGTAGACGTGGGGCTGTAGGCAGGGCAGATGCAGCAGATCAGGAGCGGCCGGATTTGGGTGGGAGTGAAGCTATCTGGGGGCCAGAGGTGGATCTGGCTTCCTCTGGGAAATGTTGCAGAGGAAGAGGTGAGAAGTTAGGGGAGAGGGCACAAGCCAGGCTGTAAGGCCTTCGAAAGGTTCCCTGTTTGAGTTCCTGTCCTGACTTCCTTCAGTGATGAACAGCAATGCTGAAGCATAAGCCAAATAAGCTCTTTCCTCCCCAACTTGCCTTTTGGTTATAGTGTTTTGTTGCAGCAATAGAAATTCTAACCAAGACATTGGGGTAGACCAGATGTCCCTAAATGCTAGCCCACAAAGTTAATATAGTGTATAGTGTATTTTTTAAAAAGCCTAATTTTATTTACCATAATGGAACTTTATAGTCTGAGATTATGGCTTTACTTTATTGATTTCAAAAGGCCTTTTTTCTTTTAGAGAATGGTGGTGGTTCTCAATCTCTGCCATTCATTAGGATACTTTGAGAGTTTTGGGAAATAATGATGTGTTTACCAGACAACTGAATCAGAATCTTAGGGCAGGCTTGTTACTGTCAGGTGTCCACAGCTGACGAGGTGCCTTTCTTGTCTGGCTAGATTGTGTACTCATCTGCTAATGTATGGAAGGATGTTTAAGATGGGCACTGAGCTAGAGAGATGGCTTAGTGTTAAAGAGCATGTAGAACTAGGGACCCTGACTTTGGTTCCCAGCACCCACATCAGGTAGCTCATAATTATCTATAACTCCAGCATTAGGGGGACCCCACACCTCTGCATCCTGAGAGCACCTGCATTCATATGCACATACCTCCTCCCCATATGCATAATTAAAATGATAAAAATAGATTTTCAGAATGATAGTACTGCCAGGTTTGATTTAATGTTTTAAATGAGCATCCTTGACAAAAACCACAAATTGGAAACATGATTCATTGCTCAACCTTGCTTGGTTATTTCGTTCTTTGTCATTCTTCAGGCTTAATTTTCATCTTACGGCTTCATGAAATTTCAGTGACGGGTTTTTGGATGACAGAAGAGAGCTTGTTCTAACAGACGTATTCATTACTTTTCTTGTTGTTGAGACAAAGTAGCCGACACAAACAACTTGGAGGAGGAAAGAGTTGGGCAGCTCATGGTGTTGGAGGACACAGTCCATGTTAGCTGGGCCTCATGTAACTGGGCAGGAGCATGTAGAGGGAGAGAGGTGCTCCCATCATGGTGGACAGGGAGCAGAGAAAGGAGGGACACCAGAGGGTTCAGGTAGGATAGAGCTACCAAGGACATGCCAATTGACCCCAGTCTCTCTAATTGCCCCACCTCCTACTTTTCACTCAAAAGCCTTGATCGGAACATCTCTGCACTTGCCCTCACGGATATACTCAGAGGTATGCACTTCCGGTCTCCTGGGTATCTCTTAATCCTCTTAGGTTGACAATTAAGCTTAATTGTCACTATGTGCCTTTGAAAGTGGCAGTTCTCAGGTGCCTCAAAACTCCATACTCCGGTGTGTTAACAAATTAAGGAACACTGTAAGGCACTCCTGGGTTCTCAGGCCAAGTGCCATTGAGGATTATGAGGCACCAAGTCAGAGGCTTGTACTCTTGACATCCTCCTTTGGGGCTTCCTGGAGCCTCTCTTGTAGGGGAGGGGCTTTGTGGCCAGCTATGTCTTCCATTCTTGCTGATCTCAAGATGTCTAGTATTTTCTGACTTTGAGGGTGACTTTTTTTTTAACTGAAATTTTTTAATTTCAGATTTGAAATGTAGGGTCTGAACGCTGAAATATTTTCATTTAGCATTGTAGTGCTCCTAGTTATTTTAGTGTTTAAAGGTCACAGTAAGAAACACTTGAAATGTAGAGCACTTAATTTCCATTAGAGTTAAGGGTTTCTAAGCCTGTGTTACGGCCAATAAAGGCTAATAAAAATGGTGATGTTTAAACGGGTTAATGTTCTCTTTCTTATATGAATATTTTATATGAAGTATACAGGAAGAAAAAATCTATATGTTTACACAACATTATGGCCACTGGCTATTGGAAACATGTCTTCTTGGGTTATTAAATGAATAACTCTGTGCTGTGTATACAAACTGTGGGAAGAATTACACTGACTGTTCTTGGGACTTGTTTTGCAAACTAAGTGTCCTGGCTAAATCTTGCTAATACAGGCATTCTCTGAATTACCAGAACTTTTACAGACTTGCTATAAATAACAGCAGTGTGGGCTGGACTATGCAGTGGCTACCAGGAGGCAAGAGATAATGTCTGTGTTTGTGTGCAGTTCTATAGTCGGTATTGTGGTACTATAGTCGAGTTTAATGTGCTGTCTGCATTAATGAGTGCTGGCCATTTGCACCAGGACTGGTGACATGGTATGCTAGCTACCCATGGTTAGAAAGGCGAAAACTTCTACCAATTGAAAGCAGATGCCTCTCCAACTTGTACTTAATTGGTTTAAATATAATGAAGACTGATTAAAGGTTAGTCCAACCATGAACACATAGTGATTCATTACAAGATCAACAACGGTGTAGTTAGCCTCTCCTTTGTACAAACAAGGAAGCTGAGTTGCAGAGGAGATGAATTAACTTGCCCAAGCTAGTAAGTGGTGGTGTTGAGATCTGACACGGGGAGATCTGATTCTGACTATAGTCCTAACCAGTGTGTTCATGCCACCACTAGGGAGATACATGAGCCCAGTGTATCTGAAGGCTTTCCAAGAGGCAATATTGCTGGATATGGTGATGCCTGATTATAATTCAAATACTTGGGGCTGGAGAGATGGCTCAGTGGTTAAGAGCACTGGCTGCTCTTTCAGAGGACCTGGGTTCAACTCCCAGCACCCACATGGCAGGTCACGACCACCTGTAACTCCAGTTCCAAGGGACTTGATGCCCTCTCTGGCCTCCATGGGCACTGAGCACACATGCCATACCCAGACACAATGCAGACAAAACTAAATATGTTTTTTAAAGAAATCTCAGCACTTTGAGAATCCATGGAAGGAGAATGATGAATTCAAGGTCAGCTTGGGCTATTCAGTGAGCCCTGGTCTTACAAACAAAAATATGAAAGGGGACATGAATAAAATTAAGATTTCTCAGAGCCAACTCTGTGGAATGCAAACCCTGTGAGCATCCCATTTGAAACACACCATATCCCACAAAGCTTGGCTGCTAAGAAACCACATTTACTCAGCTCGCCCCAGAGCTTCTAAAGCTTACAGCAGTGCAGAAGCCTTTTATGGAGAACCCGTTTTTAGGGACTGGTGAGATGGCTCAGCAGGTAAAAAGCCTGCCACACAATGGTTAGTACTGGAGTTTGCACCCCAGACTCCACATAAGTGCTGACTGGGAGTAGCAGCCCATCTGCATGTAATCACACTGGGCAGGATGCAGAGACAGGAACCCCCAGTCTAGCTGGCACACGGGCTGTCTAGCTCTGGGTTCAAGTGAGAGGCCCCACTTCAACAAAAAAAGTGAAGAATCATTGAAGACACTGATGTCAGCTTCTGCCTTTGCACCCTTACACACTCGTACATGCATACACCACAGCCATGCATGGCATGCGCACGCACATGTGCACATATGTACACACATGTGCACACATGTACACACACATGTGCACACTATTCTTTGAGGAGTGATCTTTGAAACACGACTTTGTTAGGGTTTTAGTAATTAGTTCTAGAAGATGTTTCATCCATTCATGTAGCATGCATGCAAATTTAAATTTTTCTGATTTTTAGAAAAAAGGCATAATACAATTTATGGATTTATCTTTACTTAGTTATCACTTAAATGACTGTCTTTATTAACAGGTTGTTTCCTGGATACACAAAGAAAATGGTCCTTACCTTGAAAACCTCAGTGTCTTTGGAGGTCCTTGAAAATTGGTGACATGTACCCTGCACTACACTGTGGCTCGGATACTGCGTCCCTCTTTGCCTTGTCCTTTAATCTGTCTTGTTGAAGAGGGAGAGAGTATGAAGTGCCCAATGTCTCTAGGTAGGATGCTCATACCCACAACAACAAAATCTCCACATCTGCATGTTCATGGAAACATAGACTCTTTAGAATTCCCCTGAAATGCCCTAGAAAACCGAGAGAGCCATTGGCAAAGCCTCTGTGATGTCATCATTTCTTAATTTGGTGAATCTGCCACTGAGTATTTTTATTAATTGCCACTTTGAATTCGCCACCAGTCAAGGAGTCTATTAAAATTATTATTCCCAGCCACGTGAATCATGATTATGGAGTATTTACACGGTGTTCTTAAGTGCCTTTGGAGTAAAGTATTAACTGTTTGCCATATGGATCTAACATAGAATTATATTGTTCTATAATATGATAATTTAGGAAATGAATATTCCATGGATGATCAATAATCTTGTAAAAGAACTTTTAGAATAATGACACACAATATATATCACAGACGATGTTGTTCATTTACCCTTCCTCTTATTGATGGATTTTTATAGAGGACTTTTCTTTACCCATACTATAAATAAATAAATGATGGAAGCCTTTCATATAAATTGCTGGTTTTATTTCTGGTTATTTCTTCAGAGTAAATTCCTGGAAGAGTGTCGGATCAGAGGGGGAGCACATTTTTAAGGCTTCCGGTACACCTATCAAGGAACCTTCTCTGCTACATGAACAATGCAGAGGAGGCCCATTTCTCTGCACTTTAGCTGTGCTGGCTGTTGTTAAAGCTGTAATGCATGGCCCACTTCTCCCCGAGGATCTGCAGGAGTTAGTGCTGGCTGAAGGAGGCATAGACCTTTTCCTTATTGCGCAGTCGATGGTGAAATGGAACTCAGGGTTCTGTCAGCAACCCCAGTGAAACTCACTGGGTTACCAAAACACCAAGCAAAATCAAACTTAAGCAGGCATGGAAACAGGAGAGGAGCAGGCTGGAAGAAGCAGAATCAGAAGTGGGAAGAGGTCAAACGAGGAGAACGAGGAGGCAAAAATGGTGAAAATGTGTTCCATACGTGTATGAAGATGCCATAATAGAGCATTATTGTGTATAGTTAATATACACTCATAAGAAAAACTAAGTCTCCTCCTCCACCCAGACAACAAAAGGCCTTTTTGGTTGCAAGCAGAGATAATGAAATTTTATTTTGTGTTTGTGTGTGTTTTCTTTACTAGGTGTGTGTGTGTGTGTGTGTGTGTGTTTCTTTGCCTCCCTCCATCTGCATGCAGAAAGCAAGAGCATCTTCCAGGCCTGTAGCTCGAATGGGGCCAGTGTCCTGCTGAAGTGGAGGGCGTGAGCTTCTCTTTCAGATTCCGACCAACAATGTCTATGTGGTATACTCCAGTGGGAAAGCCACAGCCCCTCTGTCGTCTCTTCCTGGCTTGCACTGCCCATGCTGGCACAGTCATTTTGCTCCTCCAAGCTACATGACGAGTCAAAGCCCGAGATAGGACCCTCTTGTCCACGAATTTCTTTCTTTACACCGTTGCCATGGGAACGAGCCAAAGAGAAGCTGGCAAACGCTGACTATGTCTGTCTTGAAAAGACCCCTTTCAAGCACGGGCCAGCCTCAGATCCCAGGGTCTGAGTGGCCACCCCTGAGGAGTGCCTGGGAAACCCCCGTGCAATGGCTCACTGCCTTCTCCCGCTGCAGGACGTTTTCTGGAATGCCAGCTGATTATCAGTGGAGTCCCATGTATTATACCTCCCCTGAGTTTGATTTTAGCCCTTGAGGACGGTCTAGAAATGAAAAGCTAAGTACCATGCTGTTAGGCAGCTGCTCCCAATCTTCAAGTGCCCTTCTTTGGGATCTCATAAATTTCGTAGTTTTTTTTTCCCCTCTTGGTAAATCATCTCCATCCAAGATAAATACTGGGTGATTATTTGTTAATAGTTACTTTATGAAGAAGGAAATTGACGCAGAATAACTGTCAGGAGTCACGTGTGGCCAGTAGATGTGAGAGTGATTTTGGTTCTGTCTGCAGCTGGGTGCCAGCTGGGCTATGAGACAATACAAATCCAGAATGTTCTATTCAGGAAATCCATTCATCTGCTCATTGTGGACACGCTTGTGATTCTGCCAGGGGACACCAGAGGTCATATACTCAGAGAGAGCATGCTGTGTAACTGCACTTCTGGAGAACGTTCTGCATTCTTTTGAAAGGAGTTCATATCTGCTCTTCCCAGGTTCATAGTGCTCTACATCACACGAGTGTAAGTGACGGAACTTTAAAAATGCGGATAATGCACGTTAAAAATGTGCCTAGTGCAGCTGAATGGCACTTGATTTTTTAAAAAATTACATTTTACTGAATGTGTGTGTGTGTGAATGTGCCTGTTTGTGTGTGTGTGTGTGTGTGTGTGTAAGAATGATTGTGTGTGATAGTTTGAAAGAAAATGGCCCCAAAGGAAAAGGCACTATTAGGAGTTGTGGCTTTGTTGGAGTAGGCATGGTCTTGTTGGAGGTAGTGTGTCGCTGTGGAGGCAGGCTTTGAGGTCCCATAAATACTCAAGCTATGCCCAGTGAGGCAGTCTACTTCCTGTTGCCTGTGGATCAAGATGTAGCAGCTCCTTCTCCAGCAGCATGACTGCCTGCATGCTGCCGTGCTCCCTGTCATGATCATAATGGACTTAACCTCTGAAACTGTAAGCTGCACCTCAATGAAATGCTTTTCCTTTATAAGAGCTGCTGTGGCCCTGGAGTCTCTTCTCAGCAATAGAAACCCTGAGACACTGTGGGTACTTAAGTGTCATGGGGCATATGGGGAGGTCAGGGAACAACTTTCCCGAGTGGGTTCTCACCTCCTCCTTCTAGGTGGGTTCCAGGAATCAAACTCAGGTTTTCAAATTTATGCAGCAGGCACCTTTACCCCCTGAACCGTCTTGCTGGCTGAATATAAAACTTCATTTTAGGTTGTTTGCTTAAATTTCGTCACAAGTGCTAATACTGTGTTGATCAGCCTAGGTCTATAGCATTCTTCAGGCAGGCTTCAAGACTGACTTAAGTCTGTGCATATGCTGGAGATGAAATCCAGAGTCTCTTACATGCTGGTCACATCCAGTGCCTCTGAGTGAAGTCCCTGACCTGCTTACGATCTCCTGACTGCCCTACACGAGCCACCCCTCACCTCCAGTCATGCCCTCTGTCTACACTACTGTCTCCACATCCAGCCTTTGCACCTCTGTCCCCCTGGGCCTGGTGTGTGCTCTCCTGCTGTCACCTTGTGACTATGTCTCACTTAGGTTCAGATGCTCACTCGAGATTTCCTCCCCTGAGTTGCTGTGGAGATCTCCATATCTCTCTTGCTTTATTTTGATTTTGTCTGTGGCAGTTATACCATCTGACTTAAAGGTGGCTCTTACTATCTACAGGTTCAGTGTTGGCTGGGTTGAAAATATTTGGGAAGAAATTGTGTCTGTATTGAACATGTGTGGGCTTTTTTTTTTTTGTCCTCAGTTCCTATATCACGCAGTAAAGCAACTATGTGTTGGTTAGTTTTACCAACTTGTCACAACCTGGATTCACTCAAGAAGAGAACCTCAATTGGGGAACTGGCTAGATCAGGTTTACCTATGCGCAGTCTGTGGGGGATTGTTTGTTAATTGATATGGGAAGACCCAGCCCATTGTGGGTGGCACAGGTTCCAGATCTCATAAGACAGGAGATAGCTAGGTGAGAGAGAGCATGGGTGCATTTGTTTTCTCTGCTTTTGATTATGGATGTGATATCACCATTTGATTTGAATTCCTACTTGGGTTTTTCCAACAGTGGTGGAATTGTAAACTAAATAAGCCCCTTTCTCCTCTAAGCTGCTTTTATTCAAGGTATTTGGGTTACAGCAACAGAAATGAAGTGAGGACAAGCTATGTGTTTAGCATTTCCATTGCCTGAGTGGTATGTATAGTCTAGATCCAGTTCAACGTACACGGGAGGCTATACCTATTATGTGCTAATACCGTGATATTTTATATGTGCAACTTGAGCATGTACAAATCTTGGTATCCCTATGTGAAAATCTGAAATCAACATCCCTTAAATACCAATGGATGACTGTGGATTATTCATTTGTACTATCTGCTCACACCAGATACGTTAGTGGCTATCAAATCCATTTTGAAGGCATAAAGTGTTTCTATTCTTGTTTTATTTGTATATTGTATGCGTTCTCAACTTTATAAGCCTTGTGGGGACTGCGTTTTGTTATATTTCAGCTTCCCTAATAGGCATTCAGTGGTTTTTTTTTTTTTTATAATTGAGCAGACACAGCCTAATGATGAACTCATTGTGGCTTCATGCACCGAAAGACTTGTGGAATCTTTCCTTTGTTCCCTTGGAAACACTGATTTTGTATCCCTCTGGGCTCTGGGGATGGATGTGCTCGAGTAGAAGGTAGACAAGTCCTGTTGTCTTAGGGCATTTAAACAGCTTTGAGCTTCCTGCTCCATCGGGGCCCAGGAATGCTGCTCTGCTTTTTGCAACAGGTTTGCTGGTTACCAGTGTGTCTGAGTCCAGTGACCATGTCCACACAACACTTTATATGAATTGACTCGTTACTTACAGATAGGTGGTGAGGGACAACAGAAGTCTGAGACTCACTGTGGGACACTCTAAGGGTCAGGCAAGGGTGGGTGGAGCCTCTTCTGTATGTGCCCCATTTGCACTGCAGCTGAGTGGCCCTAACAAACAGTTTATTATGTCGGAGGCCTTGTAACTCAAGGGGCTTCAGCACTGAAGGCCATCCTGTTTCTACAGGTTACCAGGGGGAAAGAAGCCTGGACTGTCATGGCCGCCCTTTCCTGCTTTAAGATGTCCAACCCAGCTCATTGTGAGGTAGTTCTTGAGAATGACGTGTAAGAATGTGGGGAGGGTGGCTTGGACTACATTCCTGGGAGCTGTTCCTGTAGTCTGTACATCACTGGAGTGGAGAGAGGAGTCTATGGGGATTTTGTATCTTTCAAAGTCACAAATAGCTAATGTAGAAAAAGTAGCCATTTGCAAATTCCAGGAAATAATCTCAAACAGAATTTTACACGGAAGGGCTGATGTGGAAGTGATGCCCTTTATCTTGTCTCGCTCGGGTGAAAATGGCCAACATAAAAAGTTCCATGGCTTCCTTGTTGAGTGGCAGACTTCATGAGAATCAGGTGATGGGTTGATGGATAGCTATCTAATTATAATTATACCTTGAGATTTTTATTAACGTGTCATTGCACCTATGCACCCAATGGTTTCTATTTACACCACAGAAATGTTGTTAGTCCTCAGAAACATCCAGAGTGTCTATTTTTCTCTTCTATCGTTTCCTTAGCATCAGGTTTATTATTTCTTGGGTTTTCCTTCATTAGGAAGTTATCTCCCCAACCCCGTTGTTAAGTATACATATTAAAAATAACATGGTAAGTGGCTGTATTTTTTCCGAAAGGAAGTCTTCAAAGAACATAGGCGTCCAAGTAATAAACAGTGGCCCTGGGCCAATATGTCCAAGACATCAGATCCATCTCTTTCTATTGGAGGCTCAGGCACTTCAGCTGCATGAATCTGACAGTGCCTCATCTGACACTATTGTGACAGATAGTCTCCAGTGATTAAGTCGGCGCTTTACGATCTCTCTAACAGAAAGAACATTTGCAGAGCTACCCCTTGAACGTTGAATTTAAATGTTAATAATCTGGATTTCTGGCTCAGAAATCCCTTATTAATTTTAGTCGAGCTATCTAAGCAACTTAATGTAATAACTGCCTGTTTGGAGCGGGGAAAGAGTGTGTGTGTGTGAGAGGGAGGGAAGAGGATCCATCACTCTGTAGGGAAAACCCAGAAATGGACCCTGAAGTCAAGAGGAAGACTGGGTCTCGGTGGCCACATTTAGCAAGTATTTACAGCTGAGCCCCTGGCTGCAACCCTTCAGGTGAATTCACGTAAACATTTCACAACTTGGTAGTATTTCCTGAGTGCCTGGGGAAGGAGATAGGTGTGACATAGGTTGAAACCACACTCCTCCCTGCTAGGATGGGCTGTCTTCAAGCATCACGTAGTTTTCGGTGAGTTAAAGTGGCGGTCCCAGCTGGGATTTTTGACGACCCTTGCAGGTTGGAGCTCATGGGAGAGGGACAGAGGTCCCTGCGGCACTGAGGCTTGCCTATAGCTTTGCAGCCTCTGCTGAATCTAAAGCTAAGAGTTTATGTTTTAAATACCAGGTGGCTGGCTCTGCCAACAAGCGAGGTGGATCTTCTGGCCTGACAAAGTCCCTCTGGAGGCACAAGGAGAACGCTTGGGGATGTCCATTCATTCTCGGTGCTGATGCTGTGAGCCTAACAGCTCTGCCGATCTCTTTTTTCATTCTTGCGTGGGGATGGGTGAAGAGATTGCCCTAACAAGTGTTAACTCAGTGGCTAAGAGGAAGTGGGATGGGAGTTGAGGTTGTGAAGGCAGCAACTGTGGGGTGGGAGGACCAGGCCTGGGAGGAACATCTTACTGATCCGGGGACGGTGTCCTGGCACCGAGGCTTTTAGACTTAATTCCATGCCTTGTTGCTCACAAGGGAGACCACAGACCGGCAGCCTACATATCATTGCCCAAGAACATGATAGACAGGCATAATCCTAGACCTTCCATTGAAATTGGAGCTTCAGAAATACATTTTAGCAAGCTCTGAGGGATTTGAATGCATGTAAGAATTGAGAAGCACTGACTTACTGGTTTCGTTTTAGTGCGTTTGTAGAACCTGAGTCAAACATTTGTGTTTTATAGAGCAGATGAACAAGGTGTTAATAAAATCCATGCTGGTTTGCAATCACTCCAAGCTACAGGGGAGAGGCTGAACAACCATGTCAACTAGAGTGTGAACTTGGCTGGTACAGTGCAGAACAGCACATGCTGACCACGGTATGAACTCAAAACAGCACTTCCTGTGAGTCAGGAATACGGGAGCAGGGTGATGAGCTGTTGAAGGTGCTTGCTGCCAAGCCTGATAACCCGAGTTCCATCCCTGGAACACACATGATAGGAGAGAACCAAGTCTCCAAAGCTGTCCTCTGACCTCTGTTGCTATGGTGCCTTGCATGCACCCTCCCCCCCGTCACAACCCCCCCCCCCCCCCCCCCCCCCCCCGCACGCTTACAAAACCGATAGGAATGCAATAGAATTGCTGGAGGCCTTTTTAAAGCCCAGATTGCCTTAGCTCTCCCCCGAGGCTCTGATGCACTAGATCTGAGGAGTTTAGATTTCTCACATGCTTTCTGATGCTGTTGCTACTTCTGTCCATGCTGGGGACCATGCTGTGACAATCACACTCTTGAAGCGTAATTCTGGTCATCTGTCCCATGCCGCTTGTTCACGCTGTCCTTCCTTGTAGCACTTGCTCTGTGGTCAGTCTCAGCCTTCTCTTCCAAGACTCTCTGGACTCTTTACTGCTGATTCTCAAACCATCATCCAATGGCCACCCGTACCTGTGGATTCCTGGCACTTCCTCTCCTGACCTGTGACTGGAAGCTGCAGAGCAGAATTACTAGACCATTCAAAGTATCCCAAAGTGCTGTGGGCAGATGAGATGCACATCCTTTGCCATGAGTATCCTGTCCCGGTGTCCTGCATTCCCTGTTTCTGGGGTCACAGCTTACTTGCTGGGACTCTGCTCTTCTTCCAAATCTTATGCTTGAGACTCTGCTAAAAATTTTTTTATCATTTCCATAGCTGGGTGTCATCCCGAGGCTGTCTTTCCTTTGTGTAGATCATGACTGTCTTTTTAAATTAGCTGTTAAGAATGAGATGCCAATCCTGAGCTTTGATCAACAGTGAGAGGGCTTTTCACCCGCTGGCCCCTCTTCTTTTGAGCTGAACCTGCAAACATATGTGGCTCATCTTGAGGTAGTGGACTTTGCCATGTAAAACAAGAAATGTATCTGAACATTTTATATTAAAAACTTTGATTTAAATATAATTAATTATGCCAATTCCCCCTTCAGCCCCGCCCAAGTCCTGTTACACACATCACACGTACACACACACACCACATGCGCATATACAAAATATTAATACACTAATGATTTCATATTTGTTGTTGTGTGCTATGGCCCAGGGCTGCCCTCTCTGTATTGAACAACCAATTAAGGCACTCATCCCTGGGAGAGGCTGGCTGTCCTCTCCATACCAAGAACTTTATGTTTGTAAGTGTTGGAATTCCAATGGGAGACCACACAAAGCAATGCTGTCCCTGGACTTCTCTGCATGTAAGAAGAGCCCCTGCCAACTGTGAGCTTCTGATATCCAGTCATATCACCCTGAATGGACCTGATCTTGTTCATCTGCAGCCTTCTGGACTGCTCAGATTTGATTGTCTTCCTCATTTATACTTAGTCGAGAGCAAAGTATTCGTTAACTATTAGTTTGGATGATATAAATATGATTTATTTATCTGAGTATAAAATTGATGCTGTTTCTGTTTTATTTTCTTTAGTAAGCATACAGAGGAATGGATTTCATTATATATATCATTATACTGTGTGAAATTAGTTCATTTGTATCAGAGGACACACAAGTCATGCTGCTCCAGTGGAAACCAGAGAACAGCCCATAGGTGTGTGTGTGTGTGTGTGTGCGGGGTTCAGTTCTCTCCTTCTGTTGTGTGGGTCCTGAGGATCAAACTCAGAGCGTCTGGCAAGCATCTTTACCCACTGAGCCATCTCACCGGCCCAGTACTATGGGTTTCTTTGTTTTGTTTTCTGGCCTCTCCACTTGGTTCTCTTTTTCCTCCTAAGTGGTCTCTCCTTCTGCTTTCATTTGGAACTCTTTCTGGTTTGCTGTTTTTTCCATTTAGAAGCCTGATGTCTGCTTGCTTTGAGTCGGGGATGGGCACGAGGGAGCGCTGCCTGTCTAGGTTCCTGGGAAAGGTCATGGAGAAGCCCAAGTCTTCCAGTCCAGAGGCCACGGGCTCTAGTATGAATGTGCCCTTGGCACTTAGACTAGAAGGCAGGCATGGGGTTCTCATGTTGGGTGAGTGGATGAGTAAATGAATGGGATGGAAGCCCTGGCTGAACTTCAGCCCCATCCCTGATCTTAACTTCTATGTCTCTGACACCTCGTGCAGGGCAGGATGTTAATGTGTGGTACATCTATCTCAGGGAGGCTGTGAGTGTGGTGGCATAAGGGAGCCAATCTAAAGGTGTGCCCACGTGGTCTACGCCCAGTACAATGGAACTCTGCCTGTCTTTCCTATAGCCATCCTCCTTGATTCTCAAGAACTACTTAAAGATTATTTTTTTAAGTCAGTTACAGGTTTCTTGGTTTTGTAGGATCATGCTGCTTTCTTCCTGTTTCTTAGTAAGTTAGGTGCAAGTGTTGTGTCCTGAACTGCGTCAGGGAGCTTCCTGCTACTGTTCGCGCCTCTGTTTTCACCTCGTGCTGTTGCCTTCGTTGAGGAAACCCTGACTTATGAGAGAGTGTGACTTGCTGTGGTGGGTTCCCCTGGAAACCCAGCTGTGGGATAAGAACAGCACACGAAAGCCACCCAGG
Source organism: Arvicola amphibius (assembly GCF_903992535.2). Classification (NCBI taxonomy): domain Eukaryota; kingdom Metazoa; phylum Chordata; class Mammalia; order Rodentia; family Cricetidae; genus Arvicola; species Arvicola amphibius. Next base: position 71,044,925 of record NC_052051.1, read on the forward strand.
TGCAGCAGTGAGAACGGGAAAGAGAAAGCGTTTGGATGGGGGACACCTGAGTTCAAGGTCATATTCTCCACTGCTGGCTGAGCAGAGGGTAGCATCTGCTCATTTCCATAATTCTTAGGGAAGGCTGGAATTTCTGTCCCATTCCGCATGAGACATGATAGATCTGTAAATACCACCTCAGCCAAGCAGTCCAAGGTTTTATCACCAGCACTGAGATTCATCAACACGAGTTTCCAATCGTGGTGCACTGAGCAGGCCAAACATCATTTCTGGGGGATTTTATCCAAAACGCACAAGTTCAGTCTAAACATGAGAAAAGATCAGATACATCTAAATCAAAATGCCAGTCAGTCGGTTCTCTTCACAGATGCCAAGGTCACTGTGGTGGTTTGAAAGAAAATGGCCCCCAAAGGAAGTAGCACTATTAGGAGGTGTGGCTTTGTTGGAGGAAGTGTGTCACTGTGTAGACAGGGTTTGAGGTCTTATATACTCAAGTGTAGTGATAGCAGCGGGCTGCATTCCGTCCGCTCTGGCTCCTGGCCGCCTGGCTAGCTTATGCCCCGAAATAACAACACATAAACTGTATTCATTTAAACACTGCCTGGCCCATTAGTTTCAACCTCTTACTCACATCTTGACTAACCCACATCTAATAATCTGTGTAACACCACGAGTGGTGTCTTACCGGGAAAGATTCAGCATGTCTGACCTGGCAGCTGGCTCCATCGCATCTGTCTCAGAGAGGAGAGGCATGGTGATTGCCCGAGGCATCCGCCTCACTCCCAGCATCCTGTTCTGTCTACTCCACCCACCTATGTTCTGACCTATCAGGCCAAGCAGTTTCTTTATTAATTAACCAATGAAATCATCAGTTAGATAGAAAACACACCTACATCACTCAAGATACTGCCCAGTGTCTCAGACTACTTCTTGTCTGTGAGTCAAGATGTAAGAACTCTCAGCTCCTTCTCCAGCACCTTGTCTGCCTGCATGTTGCCTTGCTTCCTGCCATGATGATAATGGACTGAACCTCTGAACTCTAAGTGAACCAGTACAATTAAATGTTTTCCTTTATAAGAGTTGCTGTGGTCATGGTGTCTCTTCACAACAATAGAAACCCTAAAGAAAATCACAAAAGTTGGAGAAACTGTCTCGAACCAGTAGAGATTTGAGAAGTAATTTTGATATGGGACCCTGGACTGGATCCTGAATCATAAAAGGGTCACAAGATGAAAGCTGGCAACATTGGAGCAAGGCCCATGGAGGAGTAACTTAAACAGTAAACAGTAATTTGTCAATGATGTCTTCTTGGTTTGGGCAACTGTATTATGGTCATGGGAGTTGGAGGAAACATTGGCGGAAGCCGAGTAAAGGATAGTGAGCTTTCTTTGTAACACTGCTTGTTGTAATTTTCTGTAAGTAAAAGATTATTTCAAAAATGGAAGCTATGATATATGCATGGTTTTATAAAGTGTTCTGTCTTGCAGGAAGTGGAGGGCTTCATTTGTTATAGATGAACTAAGTCGCTGGGAAGAACAACTAATTTATCCTTGAGCTGTGTCTTGACTTATCAAGTTCCTGGCTATAGAATGAGAGGAAGAAGTGTGGATGCTGAGGTGGCCAGGGGCACCGTGGCTGGGTGCCTGGAGGAGATGCTTTGGATGGGCTAGTGTTCCCCTGAATGCTTTGCAGTACTGATTGGCTAGTGAGTGTGGCTTCCTCCTCAGGTAGCCCTTCTATGTGGGGGCCGAGTGCTGACACTGGCACTAACCCTCATAGGATCCTCAGATCTCGCTTCCAGCATTGACTGTGTCAATCTGTTTCCCTTTCCTCTTAGTAGGACACCCCAGTATGACTAAAACCTGTATTCCCCTACAACCCCAGCCCCTGCATTATCACTTGACTAGAAAAGAGAAATTAGGGGTTCCAGTATTTTCTTAAGCCCTGTGATCTGTTTAAGCATAGTCTAGCATTTTACACAGGCTCTTTGGGACTGTTGGTATCTGTGGTCAAACAGGTTCAGGGGAAGTTAGGGATGAATGAGTCGAATAGATCCCCACATTTGCCCAGGACACAGAATGCTGAGGCTGTGTGCTCATGCCCGGGCTGGCTAGCCTTATCACTTGATGGCCATGGACCTCCCAGGACTCTGCTGCCCAGCACTGCCTCTGTGCTTCCCTGGCTCAGCCATCTGCCTCCTCTCTGGAGTTCTTGCTTTCATCCTTCTCCTCCTTCATCAATACTCCCCATCTCCCAGGAGAAGCAAGTCGTCCAGACAGTGTTTCTGCATCCTCCCCCTTTTCTCTGCTCACTCGCCTAGCCCACTGCATTTTCTTCTGGACCCTTATGCAGGAGAGCTCTCTGATTTGTTCTTGAGTACTTCCAGCCAGAGCGTCTGCTTCTGTGGCCGTCCTATTTCTACTACAGATAGATGTATCATTGCTCATCTTCAAAGGCTCTTCCTTGGGACCTGCACAATGTTGGTAAACTATCTACTGTACAAGCACAAGGACGTCACTTGGATCAGATCCCTAGTACCCATGGGGAAAGCCAGGCATGTGGTGTGGGTCTGTAGCTCTAGTGCAGGGGCACGGGAGTGGGGAGTGAAGGGCGGTGGTGACGATAGGCAGATCTCCTATGTTTGCTGGCTAGCTATTCCAACCAATCATTAACTCTATGTTCAATGAACAATCCTATCACAAAAACCAAGGTGGGGCTGGCTAGATGGCTCATCAGCAAAGGTGCTTGCTGCCAAACCTGATGGCCTGAGTTTGATCCCTGGAATTCTCATTAGGTAAAAGGCAGAAGCAATTTGACAAAGCTGTTCTCTGACCTCCACACATGTGCCATAAGACACATTCACACACACACACACACACACACACACACACACACACACACACACACACACCATTTGAACCCACATGCATGCACATATAACAGTAATAAAATAAAATTTTTATTTATTTATTCTTCTCTCATATCTTTTTTTTTTTGGTTTTTCAAGACAGGGTTTCTCTGCAGCTTTTTTTTTTAGAGCCTGTCCTGGAACTAGCTCTTGTAGACCAGGCTGGCCTCGAACTCACAGAGATCCGCCTGCCTCTGCCTCCCAAGTGCTGGGATTAAAGGCGTGAGCCACCACCACCCGGTCTTCTCTCATATCTTAAATCCCGAAAGCAGAGTCCCCTCTCTCCTCTCTTCTCAGTTCTTTCTCCCACCTCTCCTCCCCCCCCCCATTCATTCTTCCTTCATTTCCCTTAGAAAAGGGCAGGCCTCCCAGAGATGTTCACCAAACATGGCATATCATGTTGCAAAAAGACTAGGAACATCTCCTCATAGTAAGGCTAGAGGAGGTAATCCAGTAGGAGGAAAAGGGTCCCAAAAGCAGGCAATAGAGTCAGAGACAGCTCTGATCTCACTGTTAGGAGTCCCACGATAACACCAAGCTACACAACTAGAACATATGTGCAGAGGACCTAGGTCAGACCCCTGAAGGTTCCTGATTGTCGGTTCAGTCTCTGTGAGCCCATATGAGCTCAGGTTAGTTGATTCTATGGGTTTTCTTGCTCCTATAAGCCTTCCTCCCCCTCTTCCACAGGATTTCCCAAGCTCCACCTAATGTTTGGCTGTGGGTCTCTGCATCTGCTCCCATCAGATGGGTGGAGCCTCTGTGATGACAATTATCCTAGGCTCCAGTCTACAAGTGTAGTGTTATTAGGAATCAGTTCATTGACTTTTTCTTTTTCTTCCTTTCCTTCCTTCCTTCCTTCCTTCCTTCTTCCTTCTTTTCCTTCCTTCCTTCCTTTCCTTTTTTTTTTCTTTCTTTCCTAGGTCTCTGGCTATCCAGACTCTGGTTTCTGGCCCTCCACACAGTGTCAGGCATGGGACCCCTGGCATGGGTGGCGTGGGTCCCAAGTTGGACCAGTCACTGGTTGACCACTCCCACAAGTTCTGTGCCATTTTTACCCCAACACATCTTGCAGACAGGGCAAATTGTAGGTAGAAGGTTTTATGGCTGTGTTGGGCACCAACTCCTCCACTCTGGAAGGAATCCTTGCCTGGCTACAGAAGATGGTCAGTTCAGTCTCTGTACACCCATTACTAGAAGGTTTCCAGAGGGTCACCCTTAGTGCTTCCTGGGAATTTTCATTGCACTAGGGCTCACTTTGCCCCTGAAATGCCCCCTCAACTACTCTTTCCCTCCATTACCATCACCCGTTTCCTCCTGTTCCCATCCCCACCTGCTACCTGTCAACCCACAAAATTTATTCTATTTCCCCTTCCCAGGGAGATCCATGCATCCCCCCTTGAGCCTTCCTTGTTACTTAGCCTCTCTGGATCTGTGCATTGTAGCCTGAGTCTCCTTTACTATATAGTTAATGTCCACTTATAAGTGAGTACATACCATGTTTATCTTTCTGGGTCTGGGTTACCTCATTCAGGATTTTTTTTCTCTAGTCCCATCCCTTTGTTTGTAAATTTCATAATGCTATTTTTTTTTGAAAAACCAACAAACCAAACAAACAGAATAGGAATTGATAAGGGGAAGCACTTGGTGTCAACCTCTGGCCTTCACATGTGTGTGCGCCTATACAAACATATGGACAAACTCACATGCATACACATGCCCCCCCTTCCTCTCTAATCAGATGTTTCCATTCCACCTTTTCCCTTACCGCCTCACTCCCGCTTCCCGTTCTGTTAAATCCAGTGGTCCTTTCCGAGGCTCGCTGTCCTCGTAGCAGCATTTAAGGAAGGAGTGCCCACCTCTCTGGAGATGCTTTCTTCCCATGGTCCTCCTGGTACCACTCTCTCCTGGTTACTCTCAGACTATTGAGCCCTGTTCAGAAGCCTTCAGCTGCGTCTCCTTTATTCACTTTTGAGCTGAAGTGTCTACCTGGGCTCTGGCTTCCTCTTCCGAGATGGATGATACGCCTATCAATCATCCCTTTGCTCAGGCTACAGCAGCCATGTCCACCTCTTTGTCCTAAACCTGCCAAATGCTCCTACCCCAGGGTCTTTGCACATGCTATCCTGTCTGGAGTGTTTGTCCGACAGAGAGCCACATGTCTCTCTCCTTCCTGTCTTGGCCTAACAGTTACTTTCTTAGTGAGGTCCCTGATAATTCTGAAGACAAAATAGCAACATCTTCCTCCCACCCTGTGCTCCTTAGTTTTATTTGGTTTTTTCCTTAGCAGCTATTAATGACTGTTTAGCCATACTGGAATGTCCCTTAATGCCACACAAGTGAAGACTCTGGGTTTGTTGTTGTTGTTATTTACTGTTCTAGCCCCAATGCTCACAACTATGCCTCCTACAAAACCCTGATCCCCAAGTTTCTTCCAGTTTGCAGTGGGCCAGTCTTCATTGCGAATCCCTGAGGAGAGGATTTTTTTTTTTTTTTTTGCAGCCTTCCGCCCACCCTGCCTCCCTTTCTTCCTTCCTCTTTCCTTCCTTCCACCCATACTGCTATTTTTCATGAAATATTTCTGGGAGATGCTGACTCAAGTGTTATTTGCGGTAACTCCTGTTTGGGGTGAGGTAGGTTGGAGCCAGTGTTGTATAACCCGAGCCTTTTCCCTTGACTAATAAAACATGCCAGCGCAAAGGGAAAGTGGGCATCCAGCAGGTCTGAGCCCAGCCTGAGGCTGCTCTTTGATAACCTGTTAGGTAAGATCTGGCCGGTTATTCCTTCTTTGAACTGAAGAAGTTGTCTTGCATTTGGGTGTTTTTGCAAGGTACGGTGGAAATTTTAAGTCCCCTTTGTCTAGAGCTGTTGAAATAGCTCAAGTTTGCTTTGTCTGTATTTTTATTTTAATTAGTTCTCAGTTGATCTCCCATTGGAGGGGGGTGTCAGAATACTGCAAGGTTCCTTATATGGCCATGTGATAGGACCAAGCTTCCCTTGGCTTCGCTGGAAGCAGCTCTGAGAGGCAGGGGGTGGTTTGCTTTTTTGACCACTGTACACCCAAATCTCTAGCTCCACGCTGTTCACCTGGTGGGTGGCCAATTAATGTCTATCAAATGAACTTTTGAAGCCACACCAGAGAGGTCTCATTTAACTCGACCCTGTCTCATGCTGTCATGGAAATCAGCTTCAGTGTGTTTTCCTCGAGGTCGGTCCCAAATGGGGTCATACACAAGAACTATTACATTTACCCTATCTGGGCACAATGACAGTTCCATAAAATGGCTGAGTGGAAGTGAAAGTTATCTTCTCCTTCTGTTTCTGTTACTTAAAGCTCAAAACAGTAATATGGACATGCCTGGAAAGATGCTTCAGGGAGTTTAAATAGATTACAAGATCCCACTGGGGATCTAATTAGAAAGCCACTGCGGCTCATGTGAGCACTGCGTGTCATCGGGGTCCCAGAAGGAGCTTTGCTGTGATGAATCGTCTGTTTATTCTGTTGAATTTGGGGAGATGGAAGGAATGGTGTTGGCCCTCGATGTGAAGTGGGGTTTGGTATTTCATTTCCGAGAAATGGTCAGAAGGAAAACTGTGCAATTTCTGGAAACTGGGGAAATTAAAGGTCCCTTGGAAAAGCCCAAGATTTTGGTAGTTCAGCCTGTTTGCAAAGAATTGCAGATCCTTAGGTTTTCCAAAGGTGCCTCTCTGGTTTTCACAGTAATAAGAATTATATCGCATGTGGCTAATTAACTTCAAGTGTCTGGTTATTAGTGCCTTCACTTGTTCCAATGAGGTTCATCCAATTCAGAGGTCACCTGACTAGGGACAAGATGGACAGCTGCTCTAGAGAGAGGCAGAAAACTAAAGGTGCCAAGCAAACAAGCAAATGGTGCTGTAACCGGAGCCTGGCTTCCATTCTGGTTTTGGTAGTTTTTCTTGATGTTGCCATAGATACAGTCCCTGTAGACCACTCTGATATTATAGTAGGGAAAGATGAAACTTAGGTCACAAATTCAGTGACCTAAATTGTTGTAGTTTTGATCCTGTGTGTGTCGGGGTTGTGCAGGTGCCCATCTGTGTGCTGTGGGGGCCAGAGGTCAACATGGAGTTCCCCTTACTCACATTTTACCTTAGTTTTTGAGACAGGGTCTCTCCATTGCTCCTGGAGCGTGCAGGTTCAGTGAGGCTGGCTGAGACTCACAGGACCACATTCCCAGGGACCCCAATTCAGGTTCTTACTCGCCACAAGCATTTGACCCAATGGATCATCGTCTCGGCCCTAATTTTATGGTTTAAAGACATCTTTTGATTCTTCCCATTTGATGGTACTCTTTTTAATTTTTGCTTTATAATATTAAAAATGGTGTGTATGTTTGCATGTGTGTTCATGTGTGCAGGGGCACGTATGTCTACAGAGTTACTTGCATGTTTGCGTACATGCATTGGAGGTCAGAGGACAACCTTGTTTTTATAATATGGTTTCTTATTGGTCTGGTACTCACCATGCAGGCTAGGCTGGCTACTGAACTCCAAGGATGTGCTGTCTCTGATTCTCTAGGTCTAGGAGTACAAGTGGATCTCATATATATATATATATATATATATATATATATATATATATATATATATATTCTCCTGTTTTTAAAAGATGGGTTCTGGGGATGGAACGTGGGTCCTCATGTCTGTAGTGCAAGCACTTTACTGAGTTGTTACCTCAGTGTTTATTTTTATTTATTTATTTATTTTTATTTTTGAAACAGAGTCTCACGTAGCCCAGACTGACTTCAAAGCTGCTGTGTAACCAAAGATGAGCTGGAGATACTGTTCTTCCTGCCTCTATCTCCCAAGTTCTGGGGTTATGTGTGTGCCCCGTCACACCCAGCTTCTTTGAAAACTCTTAGTTGACACGTGGTAATTTTATGCATATTTATGGAGTTGTGTTTTCTTTAAAAGGCGCACTGAGCTAGGATGGTGAGTGACTAGTGGCCGCACAGACTATGATGTCTTCTCTGTGTCGACTCTCTCCTAACTGCACTTCCAGCTAAATTCCAAAGTAACCCTGACCCTCCAAGAAAGTAAACGACGGGAGTGGAGAAGGGATGATAAAATTACATCTGAGAGAGGCTGCTCCCTGAGTGGCGATGGGACTGTGTCTTGATAAAGCCATCAGAGGCTGGCAATGTCAGCATTTATTACCTCACCTCCCAGACTGCCTAGCGTGGCCTCGTCTGCCCTGCATTCACTCAGAAGGCTCACACTAGCGTGCAGTTGGACAAAATCATCTCATTCAAAGCCTGGTCTATAAAACGTTTGTAGTGACCAATTCACAATCCCAGAGAACCAAACAACAACGAGGACCCAAAGAGGGATATGCATGGATCTAATCTACGTGGGAAGTAGAAAAAGACGAGATCTCCTGAGTAAATTGGGAGCATGGGGATCATGGGAGAGGGCAGAAGGGGGTGGGGGCGAGGCAGGGAGGGGAGCAGAGAAAAATGTAGAGCTCAATAAAATCAATTAAAAATAGAAAAAAAGGTTATAGTGTCTCATTAATGTTCTGATTACTATACTGAAAACAAAAACCAGTATGGCTGTGGCTGATGAAATGGCTCAGCGGGTAATGATCGCACTGTCAAGCCAGATGACCTGGGTCCCATTCCAGAATGATCATACAGGAGGAAAACCCCACTCCTAAAAGATGTCCCCTGACGTCCACTCACTCACCCATTGTGGTTCATGTGTGGGCTTGACACACATTCACAAACACACACACACACACTCCCACGCACACACATACACACTCAAGCACACATGCATATACACTCATGTACATGCAATCACACATACTCACGCACACACATACACAATGAAAATTTAAAAGGATGGTTTTATAAAGTTATGTTGTTGTACCATTATAAAGTTAAAAACAATCAGGATGGAAAGAATGCCTCAGTGTTAAGAGCACCTGCTACTCTTTCAGAGGACTGGAGTTTGGTTTCCATCCACCATGTTGGAGAACTTATAAATGCCTGTAACTTCAGCTCCAGGGGCTCTTACACCCCCTTCTGGCTTCCTTAGCACTCATGCATATGTGTGCAGACACACACACCACACACACACACAAACAAAAATGAAATACACCTTAAAAAACTAACTTTAGGGCTAGAGAGATGGCTCAAAGGTTAAGAGCTTGGGCTGCTCTTTCAGAGGTCCTGAGTTCAAGTCCCAGCAACCACATGGTACCCACAACCATCTGTAATGAGATCTGGTGCGAGCGGAACACTGTATACATAGTGGTGTGGGAAGTCCTCCTGTATGTGTGTTGCTTTTATTGGTTAATAAATAAAGACGCTGTTTTGGCCAGTGGCTTAGCAAAATAGAGCTAGGTGGAGAAAACTAACCTGAATGCTGGGAGAAAGGAGGTGGAGTCAGGGAGCCAGAGCCACCAGTGGAGAAAGACCCAAGTTGGTAGTGGAACCTTGCCGGTAGGCCACAAGCCTTGTGGTAAAATATAAAATAATAAAAATGGGTTAATTGAATATGTAAGAGTTTGCTATAGAGATTGGCCAAGCAGTGATTTAATTAATACAGTTTCTGTGTGGTTATTTCGAGTCTGGGCAGCCTGGAACAAACAAGCAGGCTCCTACAACATACATAAAAATTCTAAGCTAAATCACTTAGCTGGGACTATATATACTAAGTATAAACAATAGGAGACCCGTAATGTATATGTAGTGTATGTATATCATGTCATATGTAATATATATAATAAAATGTTGGCTCATAAAGCTATGAAAATTTGAAGTCTGAAACTTATATTTGTCGACTGGAGACCCAGCAGAGCTCATGGCTTAAATTCTGGTCTGAATTCAAATCTGCAGGCAGGAGAAGACTAATGTCCCACCATGGAGACAGGAAACATTCTCCCTTACCTAACCTTTTGTCCTAGTGGGTTAGATGGCACCCTACAACATCAGGGTCTCATAGTCATATCTTAATCTCACCCAGAAACAACCTCACAGATGCAGCCAGAGGTGATGCTTAACCCATATCTGGGCACTCCGAGGCTCAATCAACTTAACACACAAAATTAACCATTACAGTAGATAATCTTTTTATTCTTTTATGAGTGTGAGGAAACACAGGTACAGAATGTTTAGATATCTTGGCCAAGGTCATTCGTGGGAGAGTAATAGTAGAGGAAACAAGCCCAGGTCGCCTGGCTCCCTGAATCTTCAGTCTTATCAGGAGTAGCAAATAAACTTTCAAGAGAAAATAGGAAAGGAAGAAGGGGAAGAAAAAGTGAAGGAGTCCTGTGTTGTGCTGGGAGTATCAACAGTAGTTAGGAGATCTGGGATTTGAACCTGGATCTCCTGATACCTGGCCCAGCCCCCAGGAGGTTCCTCAACTCCAGCACGAGGTGTCCTCTGTGGAGATTTTGTCTATGAGAAGACAAACGGAGCTTCAGTCATGTACCTGACTGGGCTGCAGTTCTCAGCGGCTCAGCTCCTCTGCATCAGAACTGTCTCTACGGTGCGTATCACCCTCAGAATGCTCTCAGCCGTGTTAGCCTGCTTGGACAAAAGCTAATTATTTTAATACTTTACCTTCAAACTTTTTTAGAGTGCTCTCCTATAGATGCATCATTTAAAAATGGATTAGCTGAACAAAGTGGATTTACTCTGGGGTTTGCGGCCTTTCGTGGCTATGAATGGAATAAAAGGCTTTTACCGCCTCTTAGAAGAGAAAAAAAATGAGTTATGCGAAGATGCCAGAAGAGGAAAGAGTGGTTATTCAAGCAGAGTGGTTGCTGGGAGGCAGCTCTGATGGAGACCAGAGGGTCCTGGTTCAGCACATGTTGTCATAGAAACCTGACATTGAAGTTGGACTATGCTGTGGTTGCATTTTGGTTCTGCCATGGACTAAAGAGACACATGGGTCATTTCCTGCAGCTTTCCTTATCTGTGAAGTAGGAGCTCTGCTTCGCACAGGAAGTTTGTGAGAACAAGAGTGTGGTCCAGCGCATGGCCGACATCATAGCTCTTGTGAGTTCTTGCCCTCTGGTGGTTTCCAGTTACCTGCCCTGAGGTGCCTGTTCTGAAGACGTTCACCTGTTTGTTCTCCCACCCGCTTGTCCTTCGCACTCATAATGACCAGACCTGACTACTTATTGTCCCTACCGTCTGGGGAGCCATTCTGAAGCTCTAAAGGACATATGGATGGAGAAGCAAGTGTCCCTTACCCTGCATATGTCCCTCACCCCTGCTTGTGTGCTTCAACTAGACAAAGGACCCTCCTCCTTAGTTCTTAATTGGCAGGTTTGCAGGATTAGGAAGGGATAAGAGACGACAATATGTACATTTCATACAGATGTGAAATCAATGAATAAATAAAAAACACAAAAAGGGGCTGTGCTGGTTTGAATGTAATTGGCTCCCATAATCTCATAAGGAGTGGCACCATTAGGAGGCGTGGCTTTGTTGAAATGGCTATTGGAGGAAGTGTGTCACTGTGGAGGCGGGCTTTGAGGTTTCCTATGCTTAGAACACTGCCCAGTGAGTCAGTCGACCTCCTGTTGCCTGCAAGATATAACACTCTCAGCTCCAGCATCATAGCTGCCTGCACACTGCCATGCTCCCTGTCATGATGAGCCGCCATGCTCCCCATCGTGATGATAATGGATGGAACCTCTGAAAGTGTAAGTGAGCCACCCCAATTAGATATTTTCTTTATAAGAGTTGCCGTGGTCATGGTGTCTCTTCACAGCAATGAAAACCCTAACTAAGACAGGAGCTAATAAAGAGTTTTATCTGATTTGCGTATGGCATTAGATATTATGCTGATCTCTTAGTAATCACAACTGCTTTCCCAGCATCAGCCTGAGCCTCAGCTGTCTTGAGATTTCCTTTATCAAACAAATCATCCCATCCCCTTGGCATTCAGTGCTACTCAGGTACTCAGGACACAGGTAGAAGGAAGCTGAATTCCTGGCTGAAATAATAGTGCTTCTAGCCCATTTCCGGCTTGTCATTGTTCCTCTCTGAACATGGAGGAAAGAACTGGCTTACTCCCCAAGGCTTGCTCAGCCTGTCTTCTTAGGCAGTCTAGAATAACATAACCAGGATGGCACCATTCACAGTGGGTTGGACCCTCCTGTATCAACCATTAATCAAAAAAAAAAATGCTCCATAGATGTGCCCACAGGTACATTTGATGGAGGCAGTCCCTCAGTCGAGGCTCCTTCTCCCCAGGTGACCTGCGCACCATCCATTCATAAAGCCTGCGTGGTTTCCGGAAAGACTCTAATAATGGGGAGTAGTGATTGCCTCTGCAGAAAGGGGCTGGGATCTGGGAGGAACAGGAGAGGCTGGCGATTCATTATATTTCTCTTTGTATTTTTGGAATGTTTTGCCGTGTGTGTGCATTAGTGTTCTAATTAATTCATTAAAAATGAACTGTCCTTAATTTTAGCAGCTATTGATTTTGAAATGAAGTGAGAGCATGTACAGAATTGGACTAATTACGCCTGTCAAATAGCACATTTCACTAACACACTGTATGCCACGAAGAGATTCGCAGTAACTTGGTGTGCCCCACATAAGGCTATCGGGCACTTGAGTTCAAGGGGGAAGAGGTGCCATGCCCTGAATGCACTCTGGGACCTGTGCTCCTGCTTATACATTGCTTTTGAGCTCTCCTCTGCTCTTTCCCTGGCCTTTGAAATTCTGGAGACAAGTGTCTCTCACACAGCAGTCTGCCATCCATGCTCCGAACACGAGGTGCTCTTGGTCCTGCTAGGAGTCAGACCTAGGGATGCAGGCCCAGTTCTCCATTCAATAGAGCAGCCAGGCCCCGTGTCCGGAGAATTCTTGGTTCATGAGGGCCTGAGGGAGAGGCCAGCGTGATGAAGGTAAGGAAGAAGAGCCAAGTCCGATGAGGACAGCATACCTTGACAGCTTCATTTTTTCCTCAAACCTCTCCTGCGGAGGTGGTTGCTGGAGGAGGAGGCGATGCCAGCAGAAGAGAGAGAGAGAGAGAGAGAGAGAGAGAGAGAGAGAGAGAGAGAGAGAGCGAGCAGGTGGGAGCGGAGCAGAGAGGAGCTGGCTCCCAGCAGTTGTTCAGTGAATTTCAGTGCCTTTCACGAATGGAATCCAATGTATATTTAGAATTTGATATGAATCCAGAAGGAACAGACAAGCTGGTGAATACCAAGCTCATAAGAAAGAATTTGTGTCATTTATTGAGCGAATTTGTGATCAAGTGTGAAGGTGACGTCTGATCACTCGTATCATTTGTTCATTCATTCATTTATTGACATTTTGTGTCAAGGCCTTGGGGAGCCAGGAGGGAGGCAAAAATAACTTGGCATAATGATTGAGAATATCTTGGGTTCAGACTTCTGTCTTCAGAGCTGAATTTCCTTACTTGCCCCCGAAAAAGTAATTTTAATCTGTTGGTGCTCAATTTTCTCATTGGCAGTATTGGGATGGTAGTCCTTTTTGTAGGATTGGTTGACTTACCAGATATAAAGTGCTTAGGACAGTGGCTGACTTAGTCAGAACTCAAATGCCAACCTTCTTCTTTTTTTTTTATTGGCCAAAACATCTTTATTCATTATACAATAAAAGCAACACATATACAGAAGGACATTCCACATCATCTCCCCTTTTCTGTCTAAATAAAAAGAAAGGTTTCAACCTTAACATAGTAAAATTACATATACAAAACTGTTATCAAGCAAGAATTACAATTACAATATTTATATCTACTTTATCTTTTATTATAACTGAGGAAAACTATGATAATTACCTGTCTTCAACACTACCAAAGACCCCAGAAAGATATAATATTACCTAAGTAAATAGAAAGTGCATTTCAAGCAGCTTCCAAAACTCTAGAATATACAGAGGTTTTTTTGGTTCTTTTTTTCCTCATTTTTTTCTCATGGTTTATTTTTTTATATTTAAAAATTTCCATCTCCTTCCCTCCTCCTCCCCCCTCCCTCTCCTCCTCCTCCCCCTTCCCTCCCCTCCTTCTCCCCCTTCCCTCCCCTCCCCTCCACCCATACCTCCCCTCCCTCCCTCTCAAGGCCAAGGAGCCCTCAGGGTTCCCTACTCTATGCTAAGACCAAGGTCCTCCCAACTCCCCCCAGGTCCAGGAAGGTGATCGACCAAGCTGAGAAGGCTCCCACAGAGCCCATCCATACAGAAGAATCAGAGCCCAGAGCCATTGTCCTTTGCTTCTCAGTCAGCCCCCGCTGTTGGCCACATTCAGAGAGACGGGTTTGGTCACATGATCCATCAGTCCCATTCCAACTGGAGTTGGTGATCTCCCATTAGTTCTGTCCCACCGTCTCCATGAGTGAACGCACCCCTCACGTTCCTGACTTTCTCCCTCATGTTCTCGCTCCTTCTGCTCCTCATCAGGACCTTGGGAGCTCAGTCCGGTGCTCCAATGTGGGGCTCTGTCATTTTCTTCATCTATCGTCAGGTGGAGGTTCTATGGTGATATGCAAGAAATTCATCAGTATGGCTATAGGAACTGGCCTTTTCAGGCTCCCTCTCCTCAGCTGCCCAAGGAACTAACTGGGGGCGTCTCCCTGGAAACCTGGGAACCCCTCTAGGGTCAAGTCTCTTGACAATCCTCAGGTAAATGCCAACCTTCTAACTTAACTGACTGACTCTTCTGGTTTGCTTTTCTGTTGCCATGACAAACACCATGACTGAAAAGCAGCTTGGGGAGAAGAGGGTTTATTTGACTTCCGGGTTATCGGGTTCATCATCAGGGGAACCGGAGCAAGAATGCAAAGGCAGGAACCTGGAGGCAGTTGCTGAGGTAGAGGCTATGGAGGAATGTTATTATTGGCTTGTTCTTCACAGCTTGTTCAGCTTGCTTTCTTATACAGCTCATGACCACCTGTTCAGGGTGGCCCCTCCCACAGTGAGCTGACACCCCTGTATCAATTATTCATTAAAAATGCCCCAAAGACAGGCCAATGTGATGGAGGCAATTCCTCAGTCAAGGTTCCCTGTCCCTGCGTGACCCTAATCTGTGGTTAGTGGAGAGCTACTGGGTGCATTCACTGAACTCTTGGGGGCTCCTGCTTTTCCCCAGGACTGCTGCAGATCCGCGGCTGAAGAGATGGGGAAATAGAGACGTCATCCAGGGCTGGGGAGATGACTCAGTCATTAAACTGTCTGCTCCCCAAGCAAGAGGACCCAAGTTCAGATCTCCAGAACCCACAGAAACGACAGGGTGTGGCATTATACGTCTGGTTACCCGACTGCTCAGGGGTAGAGGTGGATCTCTATAGCTTGTTGGCCAGATCGTCCAGCCAATTGGTGAGTTTCCGGTTCAGTGAGAGGCCCTGTCTCAAAACACAAGGTGGAGAGCAACAGAGAACATCCGGCATTGGACCTCTGTTCTCCACATATATGGTTACATATGTGCACGCAAACATACATGCACATTCACAAACATGTCACCAACATACAGAAGCACACACTCTCTCACATAATGCCGTCGTCTGGTTGGTGCACTATTTATATCTTCATTTGTAAAATAATTCCTCAATACCCTAGTGCTTTGCAGACATGACAGACGTGGCTTGCGCTTCACAGCTTCTGTGGGTCTGAACTTCAGGATTCTCGTGGACCAGTAGTTCTGTTCAGTCCCTCATGAGTTTATAACAGAATATTGGCCAGGACTGCAGGTGTCTGAGGGCTTTCCTGGAGCTGGAAGATGACTGTGCAAGCCAGCTCCCTCATGCAAGTGGGGAGTTGCCTCTTCTCCACAATGCTGCCCTCCATGGTCCTGCTTGAGTATCCTAACGTGCTGACTGTTTGGCTTATCCTCAAAGCAAGTGATCCAAGGGGCCCAAACCAGAAACTGCAGTGTCTTTTATGGCCTAGCCTCAGAAATGACACACCTTCACTCTGGCTTTATGTTATTGGTCTCATGGTTCAACCCTGATCCAGTATGGAGGGGAAATACATGAGAGCATGGACACCGGAAGTGAGGGTCCCTGTGGAGTGTTGTGTTAGCCGGGCTTTTCATCACTGTGATAAATACACCAGAGACACAACTTAAGAGGAAAGATTTATTTGACTCATGTCTTCATTCCCGTGGCTAATGGGCTCCATTTCTGTTAGGCCCGTGAAAAGGCAGAAACATGGAGGAAGGGCATGGAGCAGGGAAACGGTTCACTTCATGACAGAAAGCAAAGAAAAGTAACAGGAAGGACTCAGGGCCAATTACACACTTCAACAGCTGGCCCCAGAGGTCCACTTCCTCCATAAACCCCATCTTCCACAGTTTCACCATCTCCCAGAAGTCTGATAAAACTTTGAATCGGTCACTGGATTAAAGCAGAGCAGAGCCCATATATTAACCGCCTCCAAACCCACACAGGCGCACGCAGAGGTGTCTTACTCTTCTCCCGTAGTTTCTCAGTCTAATCCAGTGGACGTGCAAGATTAACTGTGGCGGTTATCTTGGATGCTCGCTAGGCAGGAAGATGTAAATGAAGAGTGAGCTTCCTGTGGAAGCCCAGTCTTGAACGGGGAGGGGAGGGTAAAACTTGAACAGATTTTAAAGGGTTAGCTGTTTGGCCTAACGTGTGAGCAGAGAAAGTATCCTAGGTAGCACTGAGATGGAAGCGGGAGCGCATCTGTTGATATGGAGTTCGGGGACCCGGGAGCGCAGGAAGTGTTGATAGGATACAGTTGGGTTTTCTTTGGGCCTTCTGTTCACAACTGCACAAAGACTTACTAATTATGAAAGCTTGGCCTTAGCTTAGACCTTTCCCCAAGTAGTTCTTATAATTTAATTGACCCATGTTTTTAAATCTACGTTTTGCCTCGTGCCTTGGTTACGCTGATCTGCACCGCATGTCCGACTTCTTTAGAGTCTCGTTGGCATCTCTCTCACTTAACTAGCCTCCTCCTCCTCTTCCTTTCTCTCCCCAGAAATCCCACCTCTACCTCCTGCCTAGCTATTGGCCGTTCAGCTTTTTATTACACCAATCACAGCAGTGCACCTTCACACAGTGTACATCCCACAAGTAGGAGGCTGACTTCGGTAGTGACCTACAGATGTGAGAACAGGGAGGTTAGTTAAGACATGTCGGGAGAGCCACACTGTGCTCATAAATATGCAAAACAATTTCTCAGTTTTTAAGGATTTACCCTCTATAATATTTGTGGTATCCAAACTGTTACAGTTTGGATCATCAGTATCCCCCAGAGACCAGGTCTGAAAGGTTTGATCAATAGCTTGTGCTGCTATGGAGGTGTGATGGGCCTAGTAGAAGGAGGCTCTGCTACTAGGGACTTGCCTTTGGAGGGGATTTGAACCCCTGGCCTCTCTCCTGCCCCACCCTCTCTGCTTCCAGACCACCTTGTGGTGAACAGCCCTTTTCCTATGTACCCCACCATGAGGTACCGTGACACCACAGGCCCAAAGCGACAGAGCCAAGAGACCATGGACTAAAGCTTCCACGACTGTGAGACAAAATAAATATTTCTTACTTTTAGGTTAATTATCTCAGGCATTTGTCACAGCTAACACAATGTCCATGAGTGTTCACCCACACATCTGTCTGCTCAAATAATCAAAGTGTGCACACACACACACACACACACATGCACACACGCACACACGCACACGCACACATGCACACATGCAATGCCATTTTAGCATCTGCTGTTTTTCTTTTCCTTCACAGCACCAATCACTATTTGACTTACTGTTGTACTTTATTACTTGTGTCCTTCTCTAGGTATTAACTCCGGGGTGAGAGGAGTTTTGTTTGTTTGGCACATATTGAGGGGCTCAATAAATAGGTGGTTGACTCAGAGTGAAGCAAGGTGACAGAGATGTCCCGGAGATGCTGTGGGACCCAGGGAGAAAAAATGCCAAGTCTCCCTGGGATGGGGAGGGAGTCAGTCCTTGGAGAAAGCTTTTCAGAGTGCTTGTTGTATTTATTGAGCAAGGACAGGCTGATGAATTGGGGGTGGATGTTCAAGACGCTCATCCTCTGTGAGCAAGGATGGAGACATGAAGAGCCTGTCCACTATTCTAGATGATGCTCTTGTCTGTCTGTATTGTCTGTCTGTATTGTCTGTCTGTCTGTCTGTCTGTCTGTCTGTCTGTCTGTCGTCTGTCTCTGCTATGGATAAAGCCAAGAGTTTAATCACAAGACAAAAGAGCATATTTTAGCAGCTGCTTTTCTTTAATAATTTATATTTAAAGAACTGCATCTGAGGAAGTTTTCTTTGGAGGTATTTCTGAACATCAAAACTCCACTGGCTGATAGATGTTCTGCAGCTGCAGTAGTGCACTCAGAAACGCGACTCTCGGCATCACAGGTTTTCCCATTAGTGATGCTTATTCTCAGCAGTGCTTCGTTATATAGCTATCTGCTGCAAGGCAAGACCCTGGGCCTTATCTATGGAGTTGATGAGATGTGGGTTTTGACTACTCTGTCTTGTGTGTGTGTCCGAATGTTCATGTGCGTGCAGGTGTGTGGTGTGAATGAATGCATATATGTACACATGTATGTGGAGATGAGAGGACAATCTTGAGTGTCCTACTCAGGATTGCCATCCATCTCTTTTAAGATATGTAGGGTCTCCCATTGGTCTGGAGTTGGCCCATTGGGCTAGACTGGCTACTCAGAAAGCCTAGGGATCCTCTTGCCTCCACCACCCTTGGTTTTATGGCATCTCTTTTAATTTGCAGATTTTATTCTGATGTCATATGGATACTAGTTAGAGCCACAGCTTGGCTATTTTTCACTGAAGGATGATGACGATGGTCTGATGAAGATGGTCTGAATCAGATGTTGTTTATACTGCTGGACTCCAGGCCAGCCTGAGGATCTTTTCAGGTTATTGCTTTTCCAGTGTTCTTCCTCAGTGCAGGAATGTTGGGCGTGAAACAAAGTGCTTGCTTGTGGCTTCCTGCTTGCACCCCTTCTGTGAACCTCAGGAAACGGCTGTTCAGAGGAAAGATAAAACCTTCACAGATGTCCAAAGTCTTGAATGTATAAAATTCTGCCCAACAGTAGCCATGACCAGGTAATTCGAAATTATTAATATAACCTTTGAAGCTATTTCAAAGGCAGCAACTGGCCCCAGGGGTTTTCATCAGTTCCTACTTTTTCTTAGTAACTCAGTGGAATTTTCCCGTTGTGAACCATCTTTGTGCATGTTAGTAATGTATTGGTTAGGTCAAAAAATAACCTTTCAGAGTTTTACATAGACAATAATGTTTAGTTATGCTTAAAAAAAAGAAATTCAAACTTTATCTTAAATTTTAATGAAAAGTTAAGCATTTCCAGGCAGGACACCTTTAATCTCCATGCTCCAGAGGCAGAGATGGGTAATGTTTGTGAGTTTCAGACCAGCCAGGGCTACATAATAAGACCCTGGTTTTTGTTTGCTTGCTTGCTTGCTTGCTTTTAAAGTGTGTATGTCCTTTGGTGATGACACTATGGATATTTTTCCTTCCTTATAATTTTCATTTTTCCCCTAAAAATTAATAATGAGTATATATTGTCCTATGGGCAAAATTTAAAGTAAGAGGCTTTAGGAAAATTTGTTTTTCAACTGAGTAGTTTGTGACAATGGAGCTGGTTGCTTGTTTGTTGTGTGTTTCGGAATGGATGCTGCTGCTTCGGTTCCCTTTCTCTTTGGAGCCTACTCTTTGGTGTCAGTAATGGAGGGCTGAGTGAGAGCTTCAGACAGCGGAGGGTGATGTCCCATGATTAACTGGAACATGCCTGGCGACAATTGCAATGACAAATGTGGAGGCACAAAAATGAAGTCATTTAGGTCAGGGTCAGGTTCCCAAAGAGGTGATGTCTGTTCCCTATCCTGTACCCTCAGTCGCTAGCAAGGAATCCGGGAACCACATCCCCCTTTCCCTGGGGCTCTCTGCTGTCAACAGTTGTCACCAAGACAGTCAGTGGCTGCTGACTGTCTGTTCATGTTTTTAAGTCCGGCCACTACAGCACAAAGGGCTTTGTGATGATACCGTCTGTGTCTGGCCCACGACAATCAGTTGAGCACAGGACATGTCAGAAGAAATATTAGATCTGGAAGAAAAAGAAGGCAGCCACTCTGAGCAAAAATAAGACAGGGTTGGGGGGGGGGTGGGGTCAGCCTTCCATGTTTGGGAAGCATTCTAGTTTTCTACTGCTGGGCTCCAGTGCCTGCAGAAAGTGCATACTGGGGACAAAGAGGGTACAATTGGCTCACCAACCAACCCACTAGCCAGACACCTGGGTTTGTCTTGAGCAAAAAGCCATCTGAGAAAGTTGCTTCAGCCTCTTAACAATGTGATGTTCCTTAACCGTGTGACGTGGCCTCATGGTGCATCAGTAGCTTTTCCTAAGAGGAAGGCGTCACAGGCTGTGCAGCGAGTCTGGCAATACTCAGACACAACTGAGCCCTTTGTTAGGTTATACCCACAGTTACCTTGAAAATAGAGAGCAACAAATAAGAAAATCTTTCCCTTGCTCCCCATTGGGGCTGGAGAGATGGCTCAGTAGTTTTAGAGCGTTGGCTGCTCTTTCAGAGGACTTGGGTTTGATTCCCAGTACCCACATGACAACTCAAAACTGTCTGTAACTCAAAGCCTGGGATATCCTATGGTCTCTTCTTGTTTCTGTGAGCACCAGGCATGTACATGGTGTGCATACATATAAACGGACAAAACACCTATATGCAAAATAATGTAATTTTTCTAAATTAAAAAAATAAAGAAAAAGAAAACTCTCTGATACCCATCTGGCATGAAAATGTTCCAGAATAATCATTTAGTACAGAAGCCACAAGGCTCTCCATAGAAAACCACTCAGGAATACTCTCTGAACTGTTCTGGAAAGCAGAGAACATGACTTTGTTCTGCCCAACACTGGAAAGCTCTCCAGCTCTGTATAGAGTGAGCCATCCCTCAGGTCCCTGCCTGCTGCTCTCCAGAGGTGCTCGGAAGATGGTGACAACTGCAGCGTCTAGGAGGAGGTGCCTGTGCATCATGAATCCAGAGCCCCTACCTTCTCAGGGAACCAGAAAGACCCCAGCGCTCTGGATCGTGCTATGAAGAAGATTCTCAGTGAAATCCTTAACGAGATTGGTGACATCGCTGTGGCTTCCCTCAAACCTGGCCATCCCTACAATCAAATCCAAGGAACGCTTGGACCTGGCTTCCAAACAGACCCATTTGCCTCAAATCTCCATTACTTTTCCATGTGTGCTTTGCTCTTAACCTGTCTGCTCCCTTGTGCGAGCCACTTCTAGTGGTAAAAAGATGGTGTCAGCATGGAGTGCTTGTGCATGTACACGCATGCCTGCAGATAATTCTCTAGGTTCCCTTTCCTCCATTCCCTTAGAAACCTTCTCTATAGAAACCTTACTGTGTGCATCTCCTTGAGGATTCAAGAAGGAGCACGTGGATTCTCTGTCAGGAGAGCCATAGCCTTGAAGCACAGATGAGACCCATAGATAAGTGGATTTTACAGAGTGGAAAGTGGATATTGTCTCCAGGAAAGCATAAAATGTTATGGACTTGTGTCCCAACTATTTATAAGTTGAAATATAAAGTGCCAACCTGCATATATTTATAAGCATCTATACTACTCTTAAGATACATGTTTATTTTCCTGAAGTTTCTCTAACATATGGCTATTTCCCCTGATTTATTTCTAGTTTTTGTACACGCTATGGCAAATTTATCACCATAGAAAGTGTCATTAAATTCTGCTCACTCTTCTCTCTGAGTTAATTTGTTTGTTTCGTAGCTGAGGGATTGCTCCGATCCGTTCTGGAAGACAGGAAACAGAAGGGTCTCTTCGCAACTCTTCTCCACCTCCTTTGTCTGCCATGCTCCAGCCAAAGTGGACGGAGCTGCTGTCCAGAACTTTGTCCAATTTAGGGAACGGAATCAAATATTCTGAAAAGACCTGCAAAAGCAAAGACCCCCCCCCCCCCTCAGATAAGTCTACAAACAGGCAGCTTCTGCTTCTTCTCATTCTTCTCTTCTCTGCGGAGCTCCTGTGGAGTTCAAGAGCAATTAGCTCTCATTTGCTGAACATCTGCCTCGACCCCAGAATTTCATGTATGCTTGCTTCAAATCTCTTGAAATCCCAGAGAAAGGACTGACACCAAGAAGTCAAATTATTCACTTAGATCGCATAGCTCCCCTTTGGCTCCGAGTCTGAATGACTTCAAAAGATTTTTCCTGTGCATCATTCTGCTTCTAAGTCAAAGATTCCCAAAAAAGAGATAACCTTCATTTCAAAGAAAGCAACAAAAATGACGCCAAACACAAGAAGCCTCCTGACATCACGGTGTTTTAAAAAGGCTTATTTATTTTTAATTTTATGTGTATATGTGGTAGTTTGAATATAATTGGCTTCCATAAACTCCTGGGCACTATTGGGAGATGAAACTTTGTTGGAGTAGATACCTTGTTGGAAGAAGTATATCACTGTAGAGAAGGCTTTGAGGTATCATATATATATATATATATATATATGTATATATATATACATACATATATATATATATAATATATATATACAAGTTATGCCCAAGTCATGCCCAGTGTCTCAGACCACTTCCTGTTATCTTCTGATCATGATGTAGCCAGCATCATGTCTTCCTGGATGCCACCATGTCCTGCAATGATGATAATGAACTAAACCTCTAAAAATGTAAGCCACCCCAGTTAAACGCTTTTCTTTATATAAGAGTTGCTGCGGTCATGGTGTCTCTTCACAGCAATAGGAACCCCAACTAAGACAGGGCGGTGGTCGGTTGGGTTGGTTTGTTTGCTTGCATGTGTGTCTGTGCACTACTTGCGTGCAGTGACTGTGGAGGCCAGAAGAAGCTTCCCTCTGGATCCCCTGAGACTGATGTTACCGACCGTTGTGAGCCACCGTAGGTGCTTGAAGTCAAACCCAGGTCCTCTGGAAGAGCAGTCATTGCTCTTGATCCCTGCGCCATCTCTCCAGTTCCCAGCATTGCAGACTTTAAAAATCAATTTGCCATTTTCTCCGCTCTCTCCCACTGATAATCCCTTCAGTCTCCCTCTCTTTTCTATTCAGGAGGCAGCTGAAGGCTGAGGAAGAGGCAGGCGGCATGTATGCTTGTCCTCTACTCAGTTATACTATTACACAGCCCAAGATCCCTTGCCTAGAGAATGGTGCCACCCACAGTAGGTGAGCCTTTCAGCCTCCATTAACATAATCAAGACAGTTTCTCATGGATATTCCTGCAAACCATGTGATGTAGGCAATCCCTCATTGAGACACTCTTCCCAGGTGATTCTAGACGGTGTCAAGTTGGCACTAAAACTAATCACACAGGCGGCTCTGTTTGTTAATTCTGTAAATTTGTAAACACTGCCTCGCTCCCCATAGGTTAGCCCATTCAACATCCCTTTGATGCAATCTCATCTTCTTGTGTCCTGCCTGTGCTCCCACTATCCTGTGGATTATTTTGCTTTCCTAGGAAGGGAAGACTGGAGTAAGTAAGGGTAAACTGTGGGCCAGTGTCTTTAACGAAAGTCTTTATGAAGTCGAGGCTTTTCTTCTCGGTCTCATGCTTCCTACTGCTCATCATGATGACTGACACATGACTAGAATGTACTCACCCTAGAGGCTGAAAAGGACTCTTCCCAGTTGGCTTCTCATGTTATGTGTGTGTGTGTGTCCACATACATATACATACACACATATACACACATACATGCACGCATATATATATATGTTATGAGTCTGCTCATGTCCTGGGAAGAGCAGGTATCCTGAGTGGCTCACACAGGATAGCGCTGCTCTTTCAGGGGGAAGCATGCAGAATGGACAAAACAACGCAGAAACTGGTGGTGCCAGTGAATTACACTGAGCTGTGAGAACCGGAGACCTCACAGAGTCGCGTTCTTTCCGAAAAGAACACTGAACAGATGAGATGGGGCTCTAAACATTTTTAGACAGTGTTTTAGTTTCTGCTTTTCCCAAATTTTAAGATGTTCAGCGAGGACAGGGAATAGAGTGTGATGCTTATCAAGTTGTTGTAAGCTCACGTGAGCCAGCAGCAGGATGCAGCCGCCGAAATACGCAGACTGAACCAATGAGAATGCAGCACCCTAGGCCCGGAGCTACGCTTGCTCCCTCAGACTTCAGGTTTCTGGAAGACGCTGCAAGAATACTACTGAGTTTATTTCTAGAATGTTGTCCGTCTGGGTCTGTTTTGCTTAGAGAATTCTGGAAACTCTCTGAATCATGTTTCTGGGTTCAAAAGCAGGAACTGTCAGTGGGTGAGTGGCATTTGATTATATTATAAATAAAGTTGAAGGTAGCCAAGAGAATTAAGTGCCAATTTGAATTCCTATCAAATCAGATAAAAATAGCTGAGAAATATCAATGCTTAGTCATTGTTGAATGTCTGTGATTTCTGTTTAGAGTAATGATTCACTTTGGAAACTATTTTATTATGCAGAAGCTATACAAAAACCAAAAGTAAAGCACGTTATTAATTCACCAAACATTCAGTTGATCTTTTTTAGGTGGATGGTACCAGGCAAAATATTGTAGGCAACAGAAGTGAAAATAGTTAATTCTTTTTTCCTCTGTAGTCCTCGGTATTCACCCCTCTGTCACCAAAATGTTTATACTCTAGTTGGGAAAACAGTACTATCTAATAATAAAAGTTACATAATAATTAAGGGCAAGAATAACTTCTCTTCCAGTAGACAACCAAGGCCTACATGCAAGCAGCTATTATGCAAGTTCTCTGCCTGTGGAATAAGAAGAGGAGACAGTGAGCTCATGAAAGTTGGGAAATCATCCCGGTGTTTAAACTGGAGTTTACAGGGCTGAGAAGCAGCTCAGTGGTACAGAATCTGCCTAGCTCCGCAAGGCCCTGGATTTGATCCTCAGCACTGCAAAACAAAGTAAACAACAAGCAAGCAAACACCTTTGCTGATAACTCTCTCCCTGTTTATACCCTACTTTTAATTTTCAAACGCTTCAGACTAACCCCACATCCAGTTTTTCACTAGTAGTGAATCCAAGGCAAAATGTGAGATGGGGGAGAAGAGGTGGATGCAAGCAGCCACCTGGGTGGAACAAGGTAAGACAATAAATACAGACAGATATCCTGATGGTAACAGAGCTTGGCATTAATGGCTAGCTGACAGATGTGACAGAAAGCTATAAAACTCTGTGCCTGGGGTAGCTCTAAATAGGCCCACTGAGCTCAATGACCCTGAAGGATTCGTTGCATTAAGGTGCATTATAGGAATAGATGTATTTCTTCTGAGTCTGATAGTCTTTGTTCATAACAGTGACCTCGAGCCCTGCAGGAAAGATTAAATTATGCTCAGAGAGTGCTATTTAAGAAAGGATGTGAGTGTATTGTATTTTGGAAAGACACCCATGCTAATGCCTATTGCAGTGACATTGTCATAGAAGAAATGTGCTTTGAAAAGAAGAGAGAAATAAGGCGGAAAAGAATTGGTGTCTTCAAAGAAGCCTGGAAACCACTTGCAAAGCAAGGATGTAATGATGGCTCTTTGCTCATCAGAAACCTTGGCCAACCGCAGGACTCATTCACCATGACGCTTCCCGTGGATGCCCCCCAGAACAATGATTTTAAGTGGCTCTGTCTCAGGTGGTAGGCAGAATCACATATGATGATGATTTGACAGAAATAAAGCAAAGAACTCAGTGTCTTAGATGCACTAGCCGGGATTCAAGTGCTCACTGTCCACGTAAGGCTAATGGCTACCATATTGGACAGTGCAGTTATAAAAACACTCTGTCACTATAGAGAATTCTTTTGAAAGTCAGGAAGGGGCAAGATGTTTGTAGGCTAGACTGTATCAGCAAGACCATGCAAGAATGAAAAAAAGTGTATGTATGTATGTACACACACACACACACACACACACACACACACATACACACATGTATCTTTCAGGGTTTTGTTTTTTGTTTTTTCTGGCTTGGCCTATTGCTCTGTTACAATTACAGAAAAATACCATGTCTGGACAATTTTCTGAATGTTTCTTTGCTGCTTAGGATCAGCAAGAAAAGCTGGTTGCAATGTGGGGCTTCAGAATGCACAGAAGTTTCTGGAAGAATCAGAGGTTGCAAGGTTCTATGTTAATACTATGCTAAGTAACTGACTTACTTATATAGTGTTTTTGTTTTGTGGCTTCATTTATTAGAGGCATGCTGGGAGTTTTTACCTAGGTCTTTCAAAGAAACATGATCAGAGGAAACCCGAGTTTTAAATGACCTGAGTAGTAATCACCTGTTCACGAGTGGACAGACCTATGAGTGATGGTCAAGATAAAGAAGTCATCTGTCATGGAAGGTGGAAGCTCAGTGAATTATGGGGGAGATAAAGATATTCAATTACTGACCAAGGGGACCCCTCTTTAGTTGGCCGATAGGTTTCATGATGGATGTGGATGGAAAATAAAGAGAGGAGAAACTGAACTCAGTTTTATAGGTGACTTATAATTTGAGCAGGGAACAAAATGACTTTTTCAGTTTCACAGAACTCGTATTGATGGCCTAATTTGCCTTTCCCCAAGGGCATCTGATGCTGTGTTGGAGACGGGGGTTTTGAGGCTATCATAGCGATCTGTGTGCATCTTCAGCTGCCTAGGAATTTCGTGCATGCGCATCCATGGAAGTATAACTGGCTTATGGAATGGACTGAATTTGGTGGAGCTTGAGCAAGGAGGCTGCTGAGTCATTCCTATTTGTGTCGCAGGCATGAGTATGTATGCGTGTTTGCATGTGTGTGGGCACACACGTGTGTATGCATGCATGTGGAGGCCTGAGGTTAATGTCGGGGGTCATCCTTGGCTTCTCTTCCAGATTGTTCTTTGAGACAGAGTCCCTCAAAACTCAGAGTTTAATGACATGGCTAGTCTTGCTAGCCAGTTTGCTCTCGGGATCCCCCTGCCTTCTGAGGCTGGGGTACAGGGAGTCTGCCACACCCACTTGACAGGGGACCTGGGGATCTGACCTTGAGTTCTTATGCAGGCTCGCAAGCACTTTAGGCACTGAGCCCTCCCCCAGCCCCCACGTTGCTCTATCTACATCCTTCCCTTTCAGTCCTTTCGTTTTTCTAGTTCTTTGTAATAATTTGTAATTTGTAATCTCTTTCCCAGATTTAGCATATCAAGTTTAATGTGATGTCAAAATCAGTTTAATTCAGCCATCCAATCTAAAACCTCTCCATCAGCTGCCCCTTGACCTGGAAATGGGCCCTGGGAAAGGAACATGTGTGACAGGCTTCACTGCCACCTCATGTTCTTTTCTTAGCTGCTGTGGTGAAGGTGTTCGGAAGATGTGGGAGAGGAAGGTCATAGGTCAAGGATAAGGCACGGTCTTATCAGTTCTGAAAATATGGATTCTGTCGATTGGTTTGTCCATGACCCTCATAGCTCTGAGGTCACAGAACAAGTGACCGTTGACATTTAATTATGAAAGCATCTGGCCCTCTTGATAAAGGGAGCTTGGCCTGATCTAACGAACTTCTCAGCTGTGGACTGCATTCCTGCATGCTGGCAGTTTGTGCCATTTTAGCCCACCATGGCCTTTGCCACAAGGATCCAAGTCTCTTGGGAGAACAAACCAATGCGTGTAAGTTCCTTCTGTACATGGGCCATCCATGTGCATTAGGGCATTCCTATAGCATCCATTTAGTAAGCTCTTACTGTATTGACAAGAGAGTATTGGAAGAAGACTTCCTGAACTTGACAGTGGCCTTGGTTTTGAGAAAAGACTAGAAATGCCCACAGAGGTGAATGTACTATCCCTGGACCTGGACAATAGGTCCCCGTGTTCTTTGGTTTGTATGTCTCCAGGTAACATGAGATTTTCAGGACCAATGGACCAAATCTTTCCAAAACCCATGCCTTCATTTCTAGAGTGTAGAAGTTGTCATTTTCTGGGTACCTGGAACCCTAGAATTGCATATACATGTCTGCCTTCACGGGCTTGTGTGGGCCTCTCTTTTCCTCCTTACAGCAGACTACAGCATCAATGTGTACATTCTTAGACGTGAGGGATGACGAAAACGTGGTTGTCTGAGAAGGCTGGGGCCAGAGGGGTTTGTATGTTCAAACCCTTCCCATGAATCCTTGTGGTATAGGATGGAGCTGGGAGTGAGAATAAAATATGGAGTCAGTAGAAGAACAGGGCCCAGAGCCAGAGTGTGAGTGTTGTTCTTGACACCTGACTTTCAGGATGTTGTCAATATCAAGCTAGAATAGAATGTATTTTAATCATGTAAAATTCATTCATGTTATGCACGCTCCCCACGTTAGGAGTGGCACTAAAGACAAACACATTTATTCAAATTATCGCATAGTTTCAGGTCATGGGGCTTAGAAGACATCTCTGGATTAATTAGGAAGGAATCAGAGAATCATATGGTTAGGAGGTCAGAGGAGAGCTATGTTAAGCTGGACTGTCTTGGTGGCCTGCACGAGCAGGACTTGGGAATGACTGCTGGTTGACTGTTTGATGGTTCGTTCTCATCATAGGAACAATAGTAGTAGGAGACGGAGCAACTGAAAAAGACAGCCAAGATGGTCAAGAGAGTGGGTGGCTTCTACTCAAGTGAGCTTTCCACTGATGATGCATTAATTAAGTAACAGTGTCTTCATGCTGCTGTGGCCAGCGTGAGAGCCCAGGTGACCACTGGGATGCTACCTTTGTCTCCTATAGGGAGCTCTTTATAGACTGAAGGAAGGCAGAGCATACCGAGTCATTGGGTTTCATCACGACACCTTCATCCATATGTGTCATTGTAATTTGTTCCCATTTATTCCCTCCCCCCACAGCTCCTCCTCCATACCCTTTCCTCCCTCCAGCTGATTTTCTTTTTTTCTCCACTTAGTTTCCTCTTCTGGCTTTTTCATTTATTTGTTTCCCCTCTCCCCTCCCCCCAGAGGGTCTCATGCAACCCAGGATAGCCTTGAGCTCACTGTGTAGCCAGAGATGACTTTGTTCTTCTAGTCTTTCTGCCTCTGCCTCCCGAGTGCTTCCATTACAGGTGTGTGCCACCATGCTTGCTTTCTCGTTTGTCTTCTGTGCTGAATCAAACCCATGTGTGCCAGGGAAGGACTCACTTACCATTGCCAGCCTAGTCCCCTCCTCTGATAAATAATTTTTTTCCTGTGATATTAAGGCTTGAACCCAGGGCTTCATGTGTGTGAAACAGTCCTTCTACCAACTGAATTATGTCTCCAAAAGTATAGAATTAAGTGTTCATATTGAGAGTCCAAGATGGGGAGACAGTGGCTCTTGAAAGTGACAGCTGGCACAGTAGGAATGGCAAGATAAGGTTTTTAACCACATCTTTATTACTGACACTGCTTTTTATAACCCCAAATCCCCCGGTTTTGATTGCTGTTGCCAGCTGCTATGAGATGGGCTTTTTTTTTAATGCTTAAATTTGGGCATTTGGATGTTAGTACAGAGGATGTCTCAACTTTCCAGAAAATGAAATTGATAATCACAAAGAATGGCGGACTCCCCTGTCTGGTCCAGGCACTGGTGCTTTTGACTTGGTGTGGGGTGGTGCTGTGAGACTCATGTTACATCTGTATGCATTTGGATCTACACACTTGAACACCCTCCCCCACCCCGTGCCCTTTTCAGCCATCCCTCGATCATTGGTTTGTTTTGAGAGGGCATGGCAGGTCCTTCTGAAGTGTGGTTTGTGGCAGCTACTCTGGTAATGATGACACATTTGTTGCTGCTACTTGGCAGATCTGCCCCCTAATGTCACATTGCCTTTAGCTACTCTGTGCCCTGCTTCACACGGGGCCCGTGTGTGATGCTCAGCCCAGGAGGGTTTTCTCGGTACGACAACATCCTATTAGTAGCATAACGTAGTACTACTAATTTGTCACACTGTGAAAGGAGCGAGGAGCCGGAGCAGCAGTGTCCTGGAGGATTTGGAAAACTGGTTGTGATTCATGGCCTATCCCCACTTCCCACCATCCATCAGCCCTCTCCCTGCTGGCGGAAATCACCTCCATCCCGCCTGCTTCTGTTAGCTTTATCTCCTCTGCTCCTCACCACATCCTCGACTCAGCAGTTCCTTTCAAAGAAAGCGATTTGAACACCTTAGCACCCATGATCATGGCAGCCGTGGGGGGCACACAGGAATCATCCAAACCGCAGACACCAGGAAGTCCCAAGTGTTTGCTGGCTTTGGAGAGGGGCCGTGGCTCTGCTGAGGTAGAAGAAGAAACTGACTTTTCATCAGTATCTTTTGGTGGGAGGGAGTGGAAGCCTGAGGCTGCGGTGAGGGGAGAAGAGATGCAGGATAGCATGCATGGTGTGGACCCGATTTCCAGGAGACCAATTGTCCCAGAGCCGTGAGGCCCTGGCTTGATGCTGAGACGGCCATGGGATGGACGAAATTCCGTTTGCCATGTCTTATATGGGGGCGTTCCTATAGAGGAAGGGGGGAGGGTAAAGGGTTCCTGGCATATCTAAGCCGTCTGCTGTGTGCTGACACACCCAGCTTTCTTGATTATGTGTCTGTCCACTGCTTTGATAGATTTGAGCACACATTCGTGAATGTGAATATGTGTGGAAATACGGTACCTGTTGTATAATGTGGGTTACAGGAAGATTTATACATACAGGAGGGGCTGCGGGCCTCGGGAAAGGATAGTTAATCAAGGATTTGGGCTTCTGCTGTATAAGGACACAAACAAAAATCCCCTTTAAGCATTTGCATTTAGTGCTTTGCAAAGCTCGGTGGGGGTGACAGAAATGGGGTTCCTGGTCTTTGCTGTGTGAGATGATGGGCTAAAAATGCATGTTTACATGCAGAAAAAATGACCTTGGAGGAGAAGACAAAGGTCACCTGTGGTTGTCTCAGCACAGTGGGGTTATTGGACACTAATTTTACTTATTTATCTGTAGTTTCTAATTTTCCCGCAGTGAAACTGCTTTGTTGGACACACTTCAATACAAGCAGAATAACATTAAGCTGACTTAGGAGACTGGCTTATATCCTTATTTCTCCATTTCTAGAGAATAATCAGTTCTACTTCACGTCTCCATAAGACATGCCCGTTTTAGTGAAAAGGAATAGGTCACCTTTTAAATAAGAGGAAGATCGGCATTGAAGAAACAGGATAGCCTGGCATAACAATGTCCATTATGTAACGAGGGTCTGTGGTGTGCTTGGTGCCTTCCACACATGCTCAGTTGCAGCAACACCATCTCCACGTATAAATGACTACAAAGTGCTTCACCCGAATGCTCGAGCCGTTGAGACAGGTGAGTGACAAGCTGGGCTTTGAGCAATTAAATTACCTGGCTCTACAGTTTGGCTCTCCTTCCACGCCAGGCTGCAGTTGTAGCACACAGGTATCTGGTGCGCTGAACTTGTAGGTACATTCTGAGCCTGGAGACTGCCATTTATTCCCAGATATTTCCTCTGTCTCCTGCCTGAACAGTGAAAGGGCTTCCACCTGAGCAGCCTCCATTCCCAAAGGGCCTGAGTGTCACTGTTGCCAAAGTAATTATATAGTAAGAATAATCTACCCAAAGAGTAAAACCCACCAACGTTTATAGATTATTCACCATCTGCCAGATGTGGGGGATCTTTTACGAGGATTCGTCATAAAGTGGCAGTGCGTCACGTTATGATTTCCCAACAGCCCTGGGAGGTAGAGCATATTAAACCTCTCATTTTACAGACATGTTTCTACTGAGGCATGTTGAGAGTTCAGCTTGTCTAGGGTCGCCTAGCCAGAGGGTCTTCCAGCTGGCTTTAGAGCCTAGACCAAGCATTGTGTCTTCTCAGTCTATAATGCTGAAGAAAATCTGTTTCCCTCTTATTGGTTCATGATGACTGAACCTCTTTCCAGTTGGGGCCAAATCACTGCGACTTTTCTGGAAGACAGGATGGGGTGTGTGCTCAATTCCAGAGAATGTCTGAATTGCTTAGTATGACACTAATTCCTGGTTCAAAGCTAGAAGACTGTATAGATAGAGTTTATCAACCAGCTGAATTTTTTTTTCGTTTTTTTTTCAAGACAGGGTTTCCCTGTAGTTTCTAGAGCCTGTCCTCGAACTAGCTCTTGTAGACCAGGCTGGCCTCGAACTCAGAGATCTGCCTGCCTTTGCCTCCCAAGTGCTGGGATTAAAGGCGTGCGCCACCACTGCCTGGCCCAGCTGAATATTTTTATAGAAAGTATCTTGAGTGGTCTGACAAATCTATTTCCAGAAAAAAAACCTAGCTAGCTACCAATAATATTTAGGAAAGATGACATTTGTAACATATTTTGTTATAGAATATTATTTTAAGATGTGTTCCATTTGTTTGTGCTGTGTAACATATGTTTAATGATGCCAAGATGTGTTACATTCTTATAACTCTGTGAAGCTGGGTTACTTTGTCTAAAACACCTGATTGGTCTAATAAAGAGCTGAACGGCCAATAGCCAGGAAGTAGAAAGGATAGGTGGGGCTGGCAGGCAGAGAGAATAAATAGGAGACGTCTGGGAAGAAGATCGGGGAATGAAAGAGGAGAGGATAATGCCAGGGTCCAGCCACCCAGCCAGACATGGAATAAGAAAAGAAAGAATATACAGGAATAGAGAAAGGTAAAAGCCCAGAGGCAAAAGGTAGTTGGGATAATTCAAGTTAAGAAAAGTTGGCTAGAAACAAGCCAAGCTAAGACCAGGCATTCATAAGAAGGAATAAGACTCCATGTGATTTATTTGGGAGCTGCGTGGTGGACTCCCCAAAAGAATAAAGAGTAAAAAAACAACCAACTACAATATTATCTACTTTGAATATGTTCAGTTTCCTCTATGGGGCTTTCTTGACTGTTTGACCTTAGTCATAGAAAGCTGTCTTCGCTAGATTATGCTTATACATTAGCCTCCTAATTGCTCCCTGAAAGTCAGTAAAATCTCCTGTATAGATAGATCCTATGCAACATCTCTAAGAAAATTAACTTTTGAGTGTTTTTTTTTAACTAGGGTGAGCTTTCAATTTCCTGAGTAAACAGTTTTCCCCCTCAAGTAATGAGGATTATTGTGATGAACCTATGTCTATCTTTATCATCGCCCTGTGTATATTCTTACTACATCTGCTGGGAACCAGCACTGGAGAGACAGTGTACTCAGTGGTTAGAGGCCTGAGCTCTCTGAGTGTTCGACTTTAGGTACAAAGCCCAATGCACTTGTTAGGTTTCTCGTTACTGTAATGAAACACTTAGCAAAGGCAGCTCTGTTACGGAAGTGTGATGCCGCTGAGCACAGCGCATCCGTAGTCGGGAAGCAGAGAGAGATGGATGCTGGTACCCTGTTCACATTCTCTTTTCTCCCCAGTTTAATTTCTCTGAGTCCATGAGATTGATGTGGGATAGTCTTCTGTTTGAGTTGATTTCATTGGTTAATGAAGAAACTGCCTGGCCCATTTGATTGGCTAGCCTTTAGGTGGGCAGAGTAGACAGAACAGAATGCTGGGAAGGGAAGTTAATAAATCGCCATGCCTCTGCTCTCTGAGCCAGACTGCCGTGCCTCTCCTCAGGGAGACAGACGCAATGAAGCTCCAGCCCAAGATGGACGTATGCTAGAATCTTCCCGTTAAGGCACCACTTTGTGGTGCTACACAGATTATTAGATATGGGTTAATCAAGATGTGAGTAAGAGGCTGAAACTAATGGGCCAGGCAGTGTTTAAAAGAATATAATTTGTGTGTTGTTATTTCAAGGCATAAGCTAGCCAGGCGGCCGAAAGCTGGGCGGCAGGAACGCAGCCCACCGCCACTAATCACTACAATAAGATGGTGCTGGTCTTCCTCAGTCAGCCCTCCCTGGATATGCCTGTATGAGCCCACGTGACCCTAAATACAGCCAGTGAGCAGTGAAGATTAAATACCACAACCAGCCCTTTCACTCACTGACCTTTGAAGCAAAGTCCTTCATTTTGCAATTTTCTTGCATATATAATGGAAGTAAATCGTGTTTGCCTGATTCTCAGATCTACTTTCTAAAAAGAAAAAAAAAACTTTTAACATCTCCAAAATCTAAATGTTCATCATGGTTTAATTAAGACATCTTTTTCTTTTTAATGATGCTTTGCATTTATCTAAATGTAGTACCTCCCTCTTCGGGCTATTCTAAGAACTATGTAGGTACCATATATAAAACTCGCTTGGCACATGAGCGTCATGAAATGTCATTGCCTCCGTTTTCACGCCGTCCCAGGAACCGCAGTCATCCTTGCTGCTGACTCATTTGTTTTTCCCTCTTAGCCATTCGCCCCTTTATATTGAAAATGCATTCATTTTGTTTTAGCCAGCATAAGTAAATTGTAGCAAAAAAAAAAAAAGCAGATGATGTGGTCAGGTGCATTAGTGACAGCGACCACCGAACCATCTAGAATCATAAGTAATAAAAATTCTAAAGTCCAGCCCATAAGCCTGTGTTTCACAGGAAGAGAAATGACAGCTACCTTCATTCAGGCTGATCTAAGGGCGACCACAGAGAACCAACTCAGTTCAAATCAAGGATTATTTTCCTGGTTCATAACTGTGGATCACAGAGAACCTGACCCTTTTTCTATTTAGACAGACATGGCAAAGGAAGATTGTCTCATGCTGGCTTATTGCTCTCTGTGACATCTGCCTTAAACAATGTCTTTTCTCTTTAAACAATTACTTTATTTTTATTTAGCGGCTCAGTACCTGCTGGCAGGATGCTTGGTCAACTCTACCTTTTATCATTAATGTCATTGCTATTTTGGGGACAGGGTGTGGCAGAGGATGACTTTGAACTTCTGAACCTCCTTTGTCTACTTCTGAGTGATGGGATTACAGGTAAACACCACTGTGCTTGGTTTATTCAGTGCCAGAGACTGAACCCAAGGCCTTGTGCATGTCAGATGAGCTCTCTAATAGCTGAGCTACCTCCCAGTCCCTGCCCATTGTTAGAAGTAGGAATTGTTGAGAAGCCTCTGATTTGTTCCAGGAGCAGTGCTAGAATCATTACAGTTTTCTTCCGTGCTGTATTTATGTGAGTCCTGTGCTGGTGCCACGTGGGAAGGAACTGAATCAACAGCGAGGACAAAGAGATGTTTATCTAAGTCCTCACCCTGTGCCAGGCTCCCGCTTGGCACTTGAAACACACCCCCATATTTGATCCCTATGATAATTTTTGAGCAGACATTATCTTCTTTTTACAAACGAGAAAACAATCTCCAAGTTGCCCAGTAGCTTGTTCATCCAGCTATCAGTAAGTGTTGGGTCAGAGATTTAACTGAAGAACGTCTGGATTCCACAGACAATAATCTTTTCATTATTTTGGCTCACAGCTTGAGTTCAAGTTCATTCTGGAGAGAAAGACATGGTAGCGAGAACAGCTCTGGCTGTACAGGGCTGGGAGCAGCTGACCACACTGCACCCTAGTGTTTTAGCTGGCACTGGACGCACATGCTCACACTGGTCCATAGCCTCTGCCATTTGCTCATTCATTTCTCCATCTGCGTCCTTGGGCGCTCATTCATTCACTCAAGTGACACACATTTATTAACTGTCTACTGTGTGCCAGGCATCATGTTGGACCTCAGATATACAAAAATGGATTAATTATGTCTCCCTTTACATCCCAGTGGATGACAGACTAATGCGCAAAAACAATCCCACACGAGTTAGTATTTAAAGGGGTATTTATTTTGGGGGGTAAAACTCACGAAACACCAACCGTCAGGAAGGAGCAGGAGCCGGAACCAAGAGAGCGGGCCGAGGCTAGCCGCTCTTTTTTTAAAGATAAATAGACCACGCCCCAGTGGGCTGGTATTTCAGCAGCTATTGGCTGAAGGAGCAGAAGGCGCTCCCACAGCTCAATGGGCTTATACTTCAGCGGCAACTGGCTGAAGAAGCTGAAGGTCCTCCCGCAGCAACAGACAAAGCGGTGATCTATCATAGCGTGGATGACCGCAGAGTGTGTTATTTCTCTGTCCCTGTGTCTCCCGCAGCAACAGACAAAGCGGTGATCTATCATAGCGTGGATGACCGCAGAGTGTGTTATTTCTCTGTCCCTGTATCTTTTCCCCTCCTCCCTCTCCCCGCTCATTTCCCCCTATGTATATGGCTGCACTTTCTCCAAGTGCCGTTCAAAGTGCCGTTCATCTCTTCACACAGGTTAGCATCTCCCTGTCCCTGTCACATTTCTTCAACTTTACTTTCTTCTTTCCATCTAGACAGGGTTTCTCTGGGTAGCCTTGGCTATCCTGGAACTTACTCTGTAGACCAGGCAGGTTTCGAACTTAGAGATCTACCTGCCTTTGCCCCTGGAGTGCCAGGGTTAAAGGCATGCGCCACCACCACCTGGCTTTAACTTTACTTTCTATACTGCACAAAGTAGGTTTTCCAGATACACGTCTGAATAAATCATTTTCTTACTTCAGCTTTTCCTGATGACAAAGTCTTCTTGCCCAGGATTTTGAGTCTCTTTGGGATCGTCACAATCTTCCCACTTTGGAGAGCTCGGTTATTCTGTTGCATGGGATTTCCACGAGGCTTTCATGCTTCAGGCCGGCCTTCCTAGCCCTGAATGCTCTCTGCTCCCAAGACTTTGATCCAGCTCTATTGAACTCATGGTGAATCTCAAACAAACAATCTACCCCAAACAACCCAAGTGTCTTCCCCCAGTTTCTGAACTGTGGTCCTTTGCCCTATGTGGTTTTGATTGAAACAGCTTCTCCCTCCTCCCAACTCTCGCTTGTCCCTTTTCCACTGTGGGAAAGAGTTCTCTGATGCCAGAGCCTCACCAGGGAGACCTGTTGTGTGTTTCTGTCTCTTCATGGATGACTCAGGTAGAGCACTTCTCCCCAACCGCCTGGTTTTGCATTGGCTTCTCAGCACCTGGCTCCTTGACCCCACACATAGTAGGAATTCAATAAACATCATTGGATGGATAGATCATAAATTCATACCCCTATTGGTATATGAATTAATCAAAAACTCTTTATATGTTCATGCAAATATTCATTGAAAACTGATTAGCTTTTTTCCTGTTTTTTTTTTTTTTAAATTGGTAAGTTGATTGGCCTACTCCAGACAAGCAATGCATGCATGAATACTAGGTGATAAATCTGGGAGTCTCTGAAATCAGAGGGAGATGTGAGGGGTAGGAAAGGCGGCCTCCAGTTTATCAAGAGTGCCACTGTCTTTTGTTTTATAATAAAGTGTGTCATCATACTCATACTAATGAGATAACTCAAACATTTCTGTGAAAACGGCCATCAGAGAGTGACAAGTGTCAAAGGCAAAGTTCCAGTGTAGAGGTCAAAGAGGGAATAGGAGCGGTCCATGCCATGAGAAGTCAACTATAGGCACAAAATAGGAAGACTGCAGGGTGCTAGCAGGCTTGCTTAGCAGTTGTAGAGGTTGTACATGGGGGAAGGGGAAGGCAGAAGTGAAGAGTCCTGCCTGCTGGTTGTGTAGTTTTTCCTGAATACTCAATGGTATCCCCAACATTAGATCTCAAAGCAGTGTTGTCAGCATGTTGGTCTTTGTAGTTTTCTCTGTCTGGGAAGTGACAGAGCCAGATTTTTTTTCAAGATCATCTTTAATAAGAATCTACAATGGGACGGAGCATCACTTTGTTTCTGATTTTTGTTTGTTTGTTTGTTCTTAAATCGGTGTATATGTACATACATGCTACAGCACTCATGGGCACCAGGGGATGGCCCCGGGTGTGCATCCTCATCCTCCTCCTTGTCTGAGACAGGTTCTCTTTGTTGTCTACTGCTTCATGCAGCAGGCAAGCTGGCCTGCGAGCTTCCTTCCCTGCCTCCCATCCACCGTAGGAGTGCTGGGATGCAGGAGCAAACTCCCTCATCCAGCTTTGACAAGGGTTAGGGTATTCAGACTCTGGTCCTCATGCCGATGTGGCCATCTCCCCAGCCCTCACTTTAATTTTAGAGTGGAGATAAAATACAGCGGTGCCCACTGCAGCGACCAGAGTCGTATTCCGAAAGTCTGGCTCGCTGGTCTCATTTCATCCTGGAGGTCTGGTGAATAAGAAGATGGAAAACCTTGTGCTAAAACACACAGCAACACAACCAATAACATCTCAAAACTTGCTCATTGAGCTCTCCAGAACAGGGCGCTGCTTGCAGCTCCCTACCTTTCCTTCCCTGCATGTATCTGCAGTCTTTTCCAGACAGCCACATTTCCCCACTGACAAAACATTTGATTCTCAGTGACATTTCTCCATCATTATAAATAGCAGGGAGTTTTAAACCATTTTTAACTGCCAAAGCTTTTCTTCTCCACCCAATGGGGCTATAGAAGTTTGAGCAAAGCCATTTGGATTCTGAAACAGATCGATTGGCTCAGATTACACTCTTGTACTCCAAGAATTGCTGATTTTAGCACATTGGCAACTTTGATGAAGGTGTACGTTTTCACTTATCTCTCCTGTATGGGGTTTCCATGGCACCGGAGTGTTTGTGTCGCACTTGATGCTCCATGGTGGCTCCAGACACCTTTAAGGGTGTCTCGAGGTTTCGACATAAGAATTATCACGAGGGAATTAGTCTCACTTCACTGAACATAATGATGGGCAAAATACGAAGCCCCAGCAAGGACTACTGCAGAGCGACTGGGCTAGCAGTCCGTGTGCATGGGCCAGGACATACCTGTTTTGTCTCAGACTGGAGCATGCTCATAGTCTCTGTCACTGTCACAGGATCTGGAATGATGCTGTGTCAGCACGAGTGGTTTCTAGCATTCTGATCCTGCATCTCTCCCCATCCAATCATCCCCTTTCATGCTCTCCCTGGTGAGTGATGTCGGTTATTTATAAAATGTGGGTAGAAAACATCATGTATGCAGCGAGAAGATTAAATTTTGTGAGTGTTGATTAGCATTCTCAGCACAGCTTTAAAAATATATATTGTAATGAACCCTTCTCTGCTGAAATATGGCTTTCCATAATCATAAGTTTGGCTTTGATGCCATTGTAATTCCTGTAAGTATACTTTATTGTTCTCTGGTCCTGAGCAGAGTGAAGATAATGAGTAGGTTGTTTTTGTTTTTTAATGTAGAAACATCAACAAATAGTTTCTTATGGTTAAGGTTTTTATTGTAGGAGAGAGAGAGGGAGGGAGGGAGGGAAAGAGAGAGAGAGAGAGAGAGAGAGAGAGAGAGAGAGAGAGAGAGAGAGAGAGAGAGAACAGCCAGAGGCATCTGGAAGAGTCTAAAGCAGAGAGAGAAAGAATAGGCTGAACATGACCAGCAGACTAGACATGGTCAAAGCTAGGAAATCTGGAGAGCAGGAGAGAACAGTGGAGACACCAAGCTACCAAGAGATAGAAGAGCAGAGTGAGAGAGGGTGGATAGCAAGAGATGGGTAAGTCAGAATAAGTGACGGAAAATGCTTAAGTGCGTAAGAGAGCGAATAGTGACAGTACAGGCATAATAAAGAGAACGAGCGGCCTGTGAGCCAGAGCGGTTTAGAGCAGAGAAGGACGTGAGAAGAGGTGAGGTGCACGCATGGACGTGGAAATGTAACAGGTGCTTGTGGTGCTGGAGAGCCTGGAGCTTGATATGCTGCTAGGTGTCACAGGTAGCCACATGTCCCTTTCACCAGAGGTGTGGGAAACAAATAGTTCTTAAAATGTCTCTAGGAAGGTAGCAGTAGCAAGTGCTGGAAGAGACTATGCAGAGGGTTATGTTGGTTCTGATCAGCAGTGGGCTCTAAGGGGAGGGCTTTGTTTGTTTTGTTTATGGTGCCCTTCTGAGATATGGATAGTGTATCATTAAATTTTCTTTAAGGGTACAACTTAGTGCTTTTAACTGTGCTCACGTAGTTGTGCAACCATCACTACTATGTGGTTTTCAAATATCATTCAAAGTCTCCAGATAAACACATTAATCTACCCTCTTTCCTATGGTTTGCCTGTTCTGGGTGCATGCACACACACATACACACACACATGCACGGAACCACATAACGTGTGGTCTTTAATACATCCATATTTTAGCAAGCATCAGTACTTCGGTTCACTTTCTGAGGACTATTCTCTTGCAGGGCGTGACACATCTGGTCTGGTCATCAGGTGGTCGCATGTTTGGGGTCCCCCACCACACTTTTTGGTAATAATAATAATAATAATAATAATAATAATAATACATCCATGACTGTTCACAAGCAAGTTGTTGTGCGGACACATGCTTTCAGCTCTCTTACACATATTTCTAGGCATGGAATCGCTTGGATACATGGTAACTCTGTATTTAACCACTTGGGGAACCACCAACTGGTTCTCAATGACTATGTAGCATTTTCAATTCCATGAGCAATGCCTGAGGGCTTTAGCTTCTTCACTTTCTCAACACCTGCTACTTTCTGTTAATCCATTTTAGTAGATGTGAAGCGTTGTCTGGTTCTAGAACATCTTTTCCTGTGCTTGTTATTTCTCCGTTTCCTTTGAAGGAATGTCTACTGGCCATTCTGATTTATTTTGGGTGCAGGGAACTGAACAAAGCCCATGCTCATGCTCTCCTACTGTACTGCACCTCCAGCTCCCTCTGCCCACCTTAAAATTAAGATTAGGTGGGAAAGTATGGGGAGAGTCAATTCCCGTTGTCCTCTCGATTGGTCTGAGTAAGAACACCTCTGGTCTTGCCTGGATCCCAAGGGCTCTGACATATGTAACAGTGTACCAATCGGTGGAGTCAAGATTTGAAGAAGTTACGGGCAGTTCTGGGACTGTGAAGGTGATGCCTGAGCGGAGGAAGTGGCTCAGTGGGGTGCCACAGCACAGACCATCCAACCCAAGTTCTTTGTATATATTCTGTTTCCGATACCAATTCTTTCCCAGATATGCAGTTGGACAGTATTTCCTTGTATTTTGACCTTCAAAGGATATCCTTAAAGTTTTAATGTTCAGTTTACTGGTTTTAATTTTCGTTTGTGATCTTGTCGACATACCCGAGAAACCATTGCCTACCCATTCCCTAATAAAACTCACTGAGTCATCAATTTTTTTAAATATGAAAGTAGAAGAGGAAGAAGGGGATCAGGGAAGGTAGGGGAGACCGCAGAGAGTCGTGGATGTAATCAAAATGCACTGTATGTGTATAAAGTGCTTAATAATTAAACTCAGTGCAAGTAATTAACATATACTAATAAAAATGAGGGATAAAAACACATTGCTGGGGCTGGAGGGATGGCTCAGCAGTTACGGGGACCTGAGACTGAGTCACAGCATCCATGTCAGAAGTCTCATAACCACCTGTTTTCTAGTATCCATAGATACCTGCACTCCCGTGCACACACCTGGCCACTCCCACTCCCGCAGATCTTTCCTTGTTAAAGAAAAAAAAAGACAAACCATTGCCTATTTGAAAGTCATGGAAATTTAATTATATATTTTCTTCTATGGTTTTTGTTTTAACTCTTATGGATAGATATATGACATGCTTTGATTACTTTTGTATATGGTATGAAGTAGAGGCCCAACTTCTTTGTTTGAATATTTGCTTCCATTTTTCTATAACCATTT
Organism: Arvicola amphibius; assembly: GCF_903992535.2. Taxonomy (NCBI): domain Eukaryota; kingdom Metazoa; phylum Chordata; class Mammalia; order Rodentia; family Cricetidae; genus Arvicola; species Arvicola amphibius. The sequence goes on from NC_052051.1 coordinate 71,086,422, forward strand.
GTTGAAGCAATGATTATTTCCCCCCAGGGAATAGTCTTGCCATCCTTGCTGATAATTAACTGGCCATAAATGTAAGACTTCAGAGGCAGGGTTAATTCACCAAACACTTGAGATTTAGGTTGAAAGATAGTGACAATTTGGGAGAAATCAAGGATAGCCCTGCCCTTCACCTTCAAGGATAATCCACATGGGAGGAAGAGTCAGGTGCAAACAGAAAATGCCATAGAAGGAACTAAGTTCTGTGGAGTCAGTGTGGAAGTCAGGAGAGCACCTGACCTAATCTTGGGGGAACAGGAAGTACTTCCTGGAGGAGGCAATGACCAAGACAAGTCAGTTAAGAGGTTGTTCAGGTGTCTGTGAAAGTTCAGTCATGGACAAACACCACCAGTGCACACAGTGACCAAATACAGTTGTCTTCTCAAAGCCCATGTTTTATTATCTTACTGAGCCCGGCAGAAGATTGCAACTCCTTTTGAATAAAGACGTGGTCCCTGTCTACACTTTGGAGTTACCTATCCCCCGTTCTAGTCATGACAGATTCTCCTCTGTGCTCTGCATGTGTTCCTTATTCATCACCTTGGCCGATTGCATAATCAGCCTATAATAACTGACCTTATTTTCTCAGATCCTTCTCATGAAGTCCTAACTAATATGCACATGAGCACATGCGTTTGACCTAAATCACACTCTCTCAGCCTCTGTGATCCCAGCGCTCAAGTCTCTCATTGTGAAGCCTCTGCCACAGCCAATCACAGATCTTAGTCATACACCTGTTTTTCCTCATTTCTCTTTTGTGAGAAACTTGAGGGTGTGGATGCAAGGCTAACTCATCCTTGCATCCCACACTGTCTGCCACATATGAGAGTCTAAGAGAGAGCGACTTAAAAAGGCAAGACGCAAGCTTGGCTTCACTCTGCCTTGCTATTAACGCTGGGCCTCTGAGAAGCCCCCACCCAATTCCTCATTTATGAAAGAGATAGGGATAATATCCACTTTGCAGATGTTTTGGCCATAACTGAAATAGCTCCGGAAAATATATTGCATAGAAACTGTCATATACCAGGCACTCAGTAAATACCTCCCAGATGAGGAGTCGGCAGCCTACTGTTCTCAGCTCATCTGTGGCCTCCTCCCTCCAGCCAACAGCCTTGGTCCTTGCTGCAGAGTGAGAGAGGATGCAGAAGCTATAATTATCCAGTGCTATGGCCAATGTTTGTTGTTAATCGAGAAAGGTTGCAACATCTGGAACATCAGGAGACTATCTGAGGGAGGGCCTTTTCGAGCCTGGCAGATTATGTATGTTTAGAGAGTATGGTATTGGACCTCTTGGCCATGGGCTTGCTAACTGGTCCCGTGGAGCTGTGGACATTTAAAGAAACAGGCACGGAAAGAGCACTCCTCTGTCTCCTGCAAAGATTAGTTGACTGGGGCTGGTTAGAGCTGTGTGTACCTCTCCACCTGACTCAACTTCTCACTTCTTCCTAGGCGGCCCAGATGCACATAAGAGGGAATGTTTTTAACCCTTCTGGTTCTGTGACTACTGTATATAAATACATATTTATTTTTTACTTAGCCCTGTTCAAAGAGTTAGCAGTGGTGAGCTTATAAAGACATCCCATTTCTCATCAGTTTAGTATACCTTAAACAGAAGAGCATCTTAGAGTTGGCTGAGGTATATATATATATATATATATATATATATATATATATATATAGTTTTGGGGGATGGGGAGATAAATAGCTCAGTCAGTAAAGTGATTGTCATGGAAACATGTACACCTGACGTGGGTCCCAGAACTCACATAAGAAAGCTGGCCATAGAGGTGAGCATTTGTGATCTCCTTACTAGGGAGTGGAGACAGGCGGATCGCTGGGGCTACTAGCCAGTCAGCATGGCCTACTTGGTAAGCTCTGGGTCAGTGAGAGACCCTGTCTCAAAAGACAAGGCTCCTGAATAAGGATATCTGAGTTTGTGTTACACCACACACACACACACACACACACACACACATACACACACACACGACACACCCATATACACAGGACACACACACACAGGACACACACACACATGGGACATACACATAGGACACACACACGGGGCACACACCTACAGGACACACACACACACCCAGGAAACACATATACACCCAGGACACACACATGTATGCACACATCACACACACACACACAGGACACACACAGGATACACACACGATACACACACACACACACACACACTGTACTTTCCTCACCCCTCCACCCTCGCTGTGATTTGTCACGTCTGGGATGGGCCCCAGGCACATCTGTGTCTTTCAAAAGCTGTCCAGATGTGCCCGTGTGCACCAGGAGCTGGCCTCCACAGCGCTCCCGTATGATCTTTTACAGCCTAGAAGTCCCACACCACTGGCCCTGGGGTGGGGGTGGGGCTGTGGGAAGCACAGCAAGTGTGAAGGGCACTTGGTTGCTGTGCTGAATTGGGCAGGCTGCCAAGCTGGCCACTTTAAAGGGAGAGACTCTGCAGTCCTGTGGAAAGACAAGTTTGCTCTGCAATCAGGAGCTCATCTAATGAGCTCAGAGGCTGGGCTGATCAGAAGGCTGGGCATTTAGATGAAGAATGGGGGAGGGGGGTCACAATCAAGGTTCCTCTCCACGTCTCATTGAGAGCCGCTGGAGAATTGGAGAGATGTTGGACTGAAAAGAACCTCAGTTTGATAAGCGGAGGGTCGAGTCCAGAGTGGCTGTCTGAGAGGAGGAGAGAGAGGGGTGCAATGGGGCCAGAAGGCAGAGCGCTTCTGAGGCTGTCAGCCTTCCAGCCCACAAAGCCGACCATGATGCCTTTAACCTGGAACTTCAGTGGTTCTTACTGCACAGTGAGTGCTTCCTGGCACCTGTCTGTCTTCAGCTTGCTCACTTCACTCTGGCTGCCATCCCTGGAGCTCACAGAGCTCGCTCTTCCTCTTCCAGGCTCACTTTCCCCACCGTGCTTCCCGCGGCTCCTGCTTATCACTCAGCTCTCAGCTCAGACGTCGTTCTCATGGTTCCTGGCTAGCTACAAGAAAGAGCTTCTCCCGGGGGCACAAAGAGACACGCTACCTGACTATCTTTGCTTTTGCATAGAGTTGATCACTCCATGGGCACCTTTCATTTATTTGCTTACATAGTCACTTGCCTGTCACTTACCTAATAGACGTCTCTTCCATGGGAACGCAGGCTGCATGGAAACAGAGCTGTGAGTTTTCTTTGGTGCTGCATCTCTAGTGCCTAGAAAAGTGCTGGATGCAGGGCTGGAGTTCAACAAATGATGGAGTGAATGAGTGTAGAGTACAAATCTCAAGCCACCTAACTAGATCCCCAAAAGCTAGGATGTTAGGCAGAGTGGCTTTTGGTTTATTAGTTTGCTTATTTATTTTTATGTTTTGTTTTAAGACAGAGTCTCACTCTTGCCAAGCTAGCCTAAGCTAGCCTTGAACTCACAGGGATCCTCCTGCCTCAGCCTCCCAAGTACTGTGATTGCAGGGTTACTTACACTGCTAGCTCAGGTTGAGCTGACCTTTTTATTGATCTAGGGCCAATGGGCAGGCCAATGACAGGAACCTCACAAGATACAGACAAGGAGGCTGTTGCTAAGCAATAGTTGGGCTGCAGCATAGAAGAGAACTAAGCCACCTCCCTCTGTGGAGGAGTTTCCTGACAGCCTCTGAGGCAGGTCCTGAGCCCAAGGGGTGGACGTGTGTCTGCCAGAGAAGAATGCCACCCACCCACTTTTGGTATCCTGGAGAGTGGAGCCAGGTCGTCTGTTTCTAACACATCAGACAGAGCGGCCAACCGTAGCGTTAACAAGATGTAGAAACCCACTGAGGTGTGGCTCACAGAAATGTTCTCTCTGACCTTCTGCCTGCTGGGATGGAACGCAATAAATTCCAAATGTAGACGTTTAATGGGAAGTTTTCAGTGATGAATGACCAGTGGCGAAGTATGGCTGTATGGAATGATAGACAGAGGGACACACCATGCACATGCACACACATATTTACACGTGGGTCCCCTTTTCACTTTTTAAGCTCCTTAAAATCATCGTTTGCTGCTGGAAACCATAGGGATCTGGGCGATGTGTTTATCTAGTGTGTGAACTCTTCAGGTGGCTATGTTTGATCACATCTTACCCTCCTGGAATTACCATGTATAGGCTCCCTACTTCTTCCTGCAGAGCCCAGCATAATACCCAACACACAGTAGGTGCTTACTAAATGCTTGCTGGATGCTCAGATACATACACAGTACATATCACTGCAGGAAAATATGTAGGCTTTTTCTAAGTTTATAGAACCAAGAAACAGCCCCAAGGCATAGGATACCTGCTTGCGCGCGCGCTCTCTCTCTCTCTCTCTCTCTCTCTCTCTCTCTCTCTCTCTCTCTCTCTCTCTCTCTCTCTCTCTCCCTCCCTCCCTCCCTCCCACCCCCCCACCCCCGTCTTGTGCTCTGGGGTGAACTGTGAGCTATAGGTAAGAAGAGTGGGCTGAATTTGTGTAGAAGGTTGTGGTCCAATCTTGGCTCATCACAAGAGAGGCAAGACAGACGTTTTCTCTAAGGGTTAATTACCTACAGTATAAAAACACGGGGCAGGGGTTCCCCTAGGAACGTGAATATCATTGCTGCTACGACCTGCAGATTCCCCTGACCTTGAACTCACGGGAGATGTGGTAGACGTGGTATTGATTGTACCACAACGTTCGATTCTGCAGCAGCTGCTACCAGCAATTTCCCTGCTAACAGCTTTGGGGTGGGGGTGGCGGGTCAGTCTGATTTCAGTCTCACGGGCATGGCTGACTGGCTTTGGAGCCCCCGAGAATGGATAAAGGTTTGCTCAGAGCCACAGAATGCCTGGATTTCGGTTTGGGGGGAAAACAGATTGGCCTGAGCCAGGCAAGGGGAGGGACACAGCGGTAGAGGGGTTTGAGGACTTTGCCAGGCTGCAAAAACCACGTGGAGCCGACTTCTGAGCTCAGAGCTCCGCCCACAGAAAGCTGCATAGCAACAAGGGAGTTCTCCAATCCCGTCCTCTTAAAGAGCCGGCCGCAAACAGCAGTGTATTTCCTCATCTGATTTTTATGGCGTCCTTCTTGTAAAGGGCAATCTATGGTTTTGTTTTATGTGGATTTGAACTAACTCAGTTAATTCTCAAAATAGCGGCAGTGCTTATAATTCATATTTTCACAACCGACAAAACTGAGAAACAGGCTCAATATTCCCAGAAGTCACTGATTTAGTTAGTGACAGCATGGGAATTTGAACCCAAGGCATGCGAACACCTCTGTGGATGCTTATAAAACTGCATAGCCTCGTATGTTACCTTTCCACGAACCATGGTGCCTTGCGTGTCTTTTTTGCCTTTGCTTGGGCAAAGAGGCAGAGCCAGGGGCATGGGAGTGGATTTGCCAACTGGAGCTTGGCTAGTGGGGTACAAACCTTCAGCTGCATGGATGGTGACCAGGAAGAAAGCTCCGAGGAGGGTGTTCAGGTGGCATACAGACCACCTGGAAGCTACCACCTGGCCCTTCCTCATCAGCAATTGGCCGGGATTAGAAAGAAAAGTCCAGAATGTGGAATTTACAAAGGGCTTGTAGAAGAAGGGGCTTGGGGGACATCCAGGCAGAGAAAGGCTGCCAAGGGTGGTCTGACTTGTCAACCAGAAAGCCGAGCAGCAATGGGCAGGGGGTCTGGACCGCACAGATGACAAGTTGGCCTTTGGTGTGGCTGAGCCAAAGAGAAAAGGTAGGAAGTGCCAGGAAATGAAGTATCAGTGGGAAATTCAAAAGTTGAATTTGAAAATCCAAAATGAAGACAGCATTGGCAGAGAGAAGAAGGGTCAGCTGTACTGGCATAGAGGGGAGCAAGCGCATGGCTTTCAAACCGTCCTCCTGTGATGGCCATAGCTTTAGGTCTGGAAACAGAATCGGGAAAGAAGGGGGAAAGAAAGGGGAAAACATAGGCAGAGTTTTTGGGATGGAGCAAAGGAAGAAAGAGGCTCTGAATGCTGCCTGGAGCCTCCATTTAAAATCGCACGTGTCTAACAGGCAGGAGCTTATTCCAAAAAGCCTGACTGCAAGAAACAGACTGTTGGCTTATTTTCCTAAATCAAGTTAAGCTTGGCTCCAGGCTACTTAAAAGGGCCGGAGAGAGGTTGGTGTGAATGGCGTCTGTATGCATCCAGAATAGCTTTATTGATTTATAATTCACACAGAATACGATTCGCCCATTTCAAGTGTGTAATTCAATGACTTTTAGTGTATCTGCCGGGTGGTAAAACCATTGCCACAGCCAGTGTTACAACATAATCATCACCCCAACAGAGACCATGCCTTTTGCCAGCCACCTAGTCCCTCCTCTCTGTCTCCCAAAAATCTGCCAGTGATGTCCTGTCTGTATGGAGTAGCTGCTTTCACTCCGCACGCTGCTGCTTACAAGGTTCGTCCATGTTGTAGCGTGCTGTCGAACTTCATTCCTTATTTTGTTTTCAGACAAGGCCTCCTGTGTAGTTCATACTGGCCCTATACTCGCTATATAGCCCAGGCAGACCCCAGACACCCCCTGCTTCAGCCTCCAGAGTGCTGGGCACATGGCACTGCACCTAGCTTTTTTTCATGCCTTCTTGTGGCTGAGTAGTATCTACCCTGCTAAGGATATGCCTTCCTGAATTTACCCATTTGATGGACATTTGGGTTGTCATTCATCTCTTTGGTGAATACATAAACGTGTATTCCTGGGTAAAATGCCAACTCTATGTTTGGGATATTGTTTATTACCTCGAGGTTATGGCAGAGTTACAGGAGGTCATTAGGAATTTGGGGGCAGGATCTCTTGTCCTCAGTCCACACTGCTCAATGTCCAGGTCCATATGTCCCGTGTGAAAGCTGGTTGTTCTACTAGCCCCATGTCCTCAGTCTCCCAGCCACTCTCTGCCCCGAAACTGCCACTGTCTGCCAAGGCTGAGGTCTTTCTGGTTTTGCTCCCTGGCAACAGTGTGCCCCGTCAAGGAAACAGGAATGACCCTTTGTTGCTGTGTGGTCATGTGGTGCCTCGTCCACCTCCACTTAACCTGCCATCCACCGTGTCAGAACAGCTTTGTTATTTGTGTTTCAGTTTAATCTGCTTTTATTTTTATTTTATTTCATTCTCATTAGCATATATTAATTGTACATGAGAGTGGGTTTATTTCATACATGTGTATCATTTATTCTGAACATATCCATCCCCCTCTCTGGTTCGCCTCCTTCTGCCCTCAACATCTTTCCAGCTAGTTCTCCTATTTTCATGTCTTTTTCTTTCTTTCTGATCTGATGAGTTGCCGACAAGATCATGGGCATCTTGCCGGTGGTGACCCTGTTCTCTCCCTCCCGCAGCAACTATTAACTGCCTACAGTTTATCAGGGAGTAAGGTCTTGTATTTTCCCGTTTCGTTCTTTCTTTTGTGAATGGTACACGTGTGTGAGCACATGTGAGAGTAGATGCCCTCAGGCACATGGGGACGGGAAAAGGCCGGAGCTTGACTTGGGATGTCTTTTCTCAATCGCTTCTCCACATTTTCACTGTTACTGTTGTTGAGACATAGTGTCTCGCTGAATCCGATTGACTGGCCAGCAAGCCTCTGGGGTTTGCCAATCCTTGCCCCCCAGCACTTGGATTCCCATCATGCACCTACATGCCTGGTTTAGGGGGTGATGTGGGTAGGTAGTTTTTGGGAGCTGATGTAACAGCCAGAGTGGAGTGGTAGCCAGGACGGGTGGAGGTGGAATGGAGCCACTGTGACAGGGGCCACTGCAGCAGGAGCAACAGAGGCAGATGTGTTTGCTTTGGGCTTTTCTGCCTCCTGTTGTCTTTCCATCCAAGAGATTTGCTTGGTTTTGCTCTTTTAGACTTGGAAGCTGTCTCAGTTAGGATTTCTGTTTCTGTGAAGAGACACGGTGACCAAGGCAACTCCTATAAAGGGAAACGTTTAAATGGGGTGGCTTACATTTGCAGAGGTGTAGTCCATTGTCATCATGGTGTGACATAGTGGACCTGGTGCTGGAGATGAAGCCAAGTGTTCTACATCTTCATAGGCGGGCGACAGGAAATGGTCTGTCGCCCTGCGTGTGGCTTAAACGTCTATGAGACCTCAAAGTCTTCCTCCAACAAGGCCACACCTACTCTAACAAAGGGATACCTCCGAATAGTGCCACTCCCTTTGGGGCCATTTTCATTCAAACCACCAAAGAAATTTTTATTTTTAGCTAGATTCTATTCATATTTTGAGGGCTACATCTGACTTCATTTTTGGTGACTCTTAGCAAAGGTGAATTCCTATTTGTGTTTCTATGATTGTCTTCTATTGTTTTTATTGTGATTATTTCAAATTTAAATTTTGAGGGCAGGTGGTTAGTCTGTTCTTTGAATTCAGGACTGAAGCAGATAGGCAGTGCCGCTGTTATCCAACCTCCTGCTCAGTGCACTCCCAACCCACAAACACTGATAAGTACAAGCCTTTTAGGACCCCTCCCTCTTTTTTGCCTTGATCCTTAAGCTATCCCTGCAGTCCTCTCATTGGTGTCTTCTGAGTGCTTGTGACCTTTTTCGGGCAGGAAGTATCATCTTGGTCACTTCCTTGTTATACTCTCAGGACTGGGACATTTCTTTCCCTCCTCCCCCTTCCCTTAGTCACACAGGACAGACTTCATTATTTGTAGTTATGGCTGTGCCTTCTCTCACAAAGGCAGAGGAGTGTGGTTATGAACGAGGACGTTGCAGCTCTAAAACCAGCTCGGCCACTTAGTCAGCGCAACCTTGGCCAGCCACGTAAACCTCTCCAATGCAACTTGTCTTTTCCAATGCTGAGATGATAATGATGTGGTCTCTACTTGAGGAATTGTCAGGATGAGATGGGGGCTTTGTACAGCGCCTGGCAGAGGCGAGCATCCTGTATGCATCCTGCAGCAGTACATGACGGACAAAGAAAATGGAGTGTATTCGGGCACAATGGCTTGTAAGGAGTGAGGCTGTGCCATTGGCAGGAAATTCGATGGAGCTGGAAATCTATTATGTTCATATATGAAGATGTCACAGTAAACCCCATCTTTCTCTACAGCTAATATATATATATGTATATATATGTACATATATATTACTAACATATTTAAAAATATTAGCTGCAAGTTTATTGTTGGAGTCTTCTGTGGCAGAGCTATGAGGAAGGGCTTTGGTGGCTGTGTCTTCTTGCCTTCAACCCTACTCTAGGATTTATAATTGTATTATGAGTTCTTTGCTTTGTTGCCTCCTCTCAACTCGAGAATTTATTTTTCCCTGCATCTTTAAAGTGAGCATGCCTGTATCATGCCCCTCCTGGCTTTGAAGAGGCATCAACGTCATATTCCAATCAAGGTCATGTTTCACCCTCCTTTACTGCTTTAATTTCAACATGCTCGGGGTCTTTCCCATCTCCCAGGACAGGTGGCTTGTCTTAACCCTTTTCTTGGATGTTGCCCTGGCCTGGTGCAGATATGACCTCTTTTTCTTTGTCACTCATAGTCCAGCACCTTAAATAGTAGGATCCATGCCTAAGCTTAATTTTCTTTTATGGGCCCTTGGTGCTTTCATGGGTAAGAACATCCTTTCTTCGCACAACCTGCCCATTGAAAAAGTTGGACCAAGGGATTAGTGTTGGTCATTTTGTCACCTTGCCCTGTGGAATTGTGAAGTTTTCTAGAATCTGTCTCTTTGAAATTTGGCTTTGGAGTGTTTTGTTTTATTATTGTTAAAAGATTTTGGGGGTGGGAGCTGGGGTATAATTCAGTGAAAAAGTTCTCACTCAGCCTGTATGAGGCTCTGAAATTCCTGTAACTTGCCCGAGAATGCTAAGGCTCGGGGAGACTTCTGGGTTAGCAAATTAGGTTGAGAGGAAATCCCCCGTGGGTGCTTCCAAGTGACAGAAAGAAATTAGCTACTTATGCAAATAATTTATGTGTTAAACTGTACTACTTACAGCCAGCTGTCTTTGTTAAAGAGATATTATACTCAGAATAATACTTTGTTAAAGTCTCTTAAGAGGCCACTGATGGTGGAGTCACCATGAGAACATCTTATTTGTCATCTCAGGAAGGACCAGTCACCGTTGCACCAGTGCCTATCTCTAGCAAGTCTCCCGCTAGATTTCAAATGTCAAGCTCTTTCCAGATTTAAGAAAAGGCTGTGAACAGCAGCTAAGGATCTGCCTTCAAAACTCAGTCTCTGGTGGCGTTTGGGTGTACTGCAAAACCTGATTAGGAAAGGCAGAGCAGGTGTTCTCTGCCTTCTTCAAGCCAAGACTTCCTTTAGCCCATCAGTTCTTAACTGTCTCGTTTATGTGAACCAGTCCATTCCCATCAAATGCTTTATGGACCCATGAAAGCAAGCAGTTTTTGGCATTTTCAACCTGTCCATGATGAATATCAAGACGTGTTATGTGGATCTCCACAGCGATTGATTCTTCACTCGGCCATAATAAATTGCACTTCTCCACTCTGCCTTGGTCTCTAGGAGGTCTGCTGCTGGGGAAAAGATAATATCTAGTAACAAGAAGGCTACTCGTTCTGCCAGGTGTCACAGTTTAGGTACCGGCTTTCTGAAAGGGTGGTTGCATTTGAGAGGCTCAGCGAATCATTGCCGCTTCCCAGCTCCACCTGTGGCTCATCTGCAGCACCCTTGTGGACTGTGCTCACCACATTGCAGAAGTCAGGGTCTCATGGGAAGGGGTAATGTACTGAACAAGAGATCTAGTCCACTAGACAGAAGCCATTTGTAAGAAAATGAGCCCTGGAAATAGGAGCTATGGTCTAGCGCTTTTGCACACTTAGCACCTAGTACCCAGAGGCCTTGTGTGTTTACTGAATGAGTGCACACCAAGGAAATTTTTGGAGAATGGGCTGTAACACTCTGGGGTTTCCATCTTGGCAGCTATATTTCCCCCACTCTGCTCTCGGAAATGAGCTGAGTATTGGTTTATAAGCGCGAATGCTTTTTAGAATCACCAGGGAACTCTCAAGACAACAGTTGGATCTCATGCCCCTATATTTTGGGTTAAGTTGCCTTTCCCAAGCATCGTTGTTGCTCATGAGTTTCCCCATGCGGTCTCCCCCTTGTTGCTATCAGGATTGGTAACTCCTGGAAGGAATGTGGCTGGATGGGGAAGGCTAAGGAAAAGGCACTATGACCTGCACACAAATTAGGGCCGAATGGGGAGATCTGGTGATCTTTGCCTTACATGCGGTTAAGACTTGGAACTTGAGCCTTCTAGAATAATCTCCCAAAACCTCTTTTTTCTTTTCCTCTCCTTTCCTTTTCTTTGTTAACATGTCCCCTTGCCTCCTGTCTTTCTGCGGCCGTCCCTGGAGAGAGAAAGACAGTGCAGTCCAACCGTTGGTGCTGAGAAACTCGTATCCATCTTATAACATCCTGGGACCTTGACTTTCTCATTGGTATTAAAAGAAAAGACTTTGATTTTTAAAGAAAATGTCTAGTTCTTATATGGTTTGGTAAACATGGACTTTGGTTCTGATCTGCTTCCACAGCTGTGAGTCTATGGTCTTTGTAACATACATATTCAATGTGGTGCTAAGAAAATGAATTAGACTTACAATTACTTACCCTCTTCTGGCTTAGTCACATTCTAGAATGTGACACATTCCATCAGAGCTACATTTCCCTAAACTATCTTGAAGAAAAGACAGTTAATTTAGGACAGCCAAAAGAGTGAGCCTGATATTTTAGTTATAGGAAAGAAGACCAAGGTGGGCAAAAGAGGAAATATTGGATAAAGATGTCCTGCTTGATACAAATATCAGCAACATTTCTTAGTTACCCACACTGCATCAGATTTTATTTTATCTGTTCATACTCTACTCACAATGTCAATGCAAGGGAGATTCTATCACTGTCCCAGTTTGATAGGTATGGAAGTTGAGGTACAGAAAGACACATTAACTTGTCTAAGGTTACAAAGCAGAATAGAGCAGCTCTAAGATTCCCACTCAGGAAGACTGGTTCCTAACCACCAAGTTATGTAGACTGCTTCCAGAACCATCACTTTTACTTTTAAAACATAGTCATCTTTATTAATCTGTCTTGCCTGCATTAGGTGCTGTGCCGATCTCATCTTAATTTTCAAAGACCCAGTCAGAGAATGAATGATTTATGCGAGATCACTTGGCTTACGTGCCACACTGTTGGGATTTGAATTGGGTCCTGAATCCGGTGTTCTTTTTTGTTTCCCCAAATACTTGCACAGCCCTTCAAAGTTTACATTTTCACATGAATGATGCTGTGGAGTCCTGACAGGAACCCTGTAAAGTGAACTGTGAGTGGTTTGAAAGTGGGCTGGCTAGCTGTGTCTATGTGATAGTAGCCATTGTAACAGATGTATTCTGAAGTTTCCGATTCCACAGCTCACTTTGAGCTACCAGAATCAAATATCATTAAAAAATAAATAAAATAAAATGAGTCCAAGCAACAGACTCTTACTTTACACAGTTCTGCAAGCTGTCAGGGAGGCAAAGAGGTGGTTTCCTGGTAAGAGCTCTCTGTGCTGTTTTTCTCATTGCTGTGGCAGAATATGGAACAAAGGCAACTTAAAGGAGGAGGGGTCCATTTCGCCTCTCAGTTCCATCATGGCAGGGAGGGCTTGGTGACTTAAGTGACTTAGCTGCGGCCATGGGAGCTTGTAGTTGGTCACAACACAGTGTTCAGGACAAAGCAGAAAGGAATGGGAGCTAGGTGATGACTCTCACTAGCGGTAATGGTCTCTCCACCAGCAACCCACTTCAAGAGCCTTGCCTTCTGTCTCAAAAGTTCTACAGCTTCCCAGAACAGCACCCTCACCAGCAGCCCCCCAATCCAGGACAGGGTGCTCAAGAACATGAGCACATTTCATAACCAAATGTAAAGGTTTCTGCTTCTGACAATAGTCTTCTTGCTATGGGTTCCCTAGGACATAGCAGACAATGACTCAGGGGAGGGGTAGGTCTCTTTCTTGCTTCTTCCTAAGCTTCCAATCCTGTCATGAAGGCCCTGTGCTCAAGTCACAATCTCACCCTAATTATTTCCCATTGGCTCTGTCTGCTAACACGGCCACATTGGGAGGGACACAGCATATGAGTTTTGAGGGACACAGACATGTGCTCCCTAATGACATAGAAGGATCTTACATCCCACATTGCAGTAATCACATTTCTAGGCAGTAATGACAGTGATTATAATGAAGGTGACATAGCTTTGCTCCACCTAGTCCTTCAGGACCTAGGCTGATGGAGCTGCTGCAATCTTTATCTCAAAGTAGCCCTGGATATTGATGTCTGATGGCAAATGGGAGAAGAGAATGGAGACTCATGGGAGATCTTGTTAGGCCAGGCCCAGAAGTGGCCGCTCTCTCTTCTAACTATGTTTCAATGGCCAGGACTTTCCATGGCCACTCCAAATAGAATGGCAGTCCGAGCACACAGGAATGAAGGGAAACAGATCTGGTGGTTGACTGACCAGGATCTGCTACTACAGTTAAAAGTAACACAACATCTAGCATTGTTCTCTGTTGTTAGGTCTAGATAATCACGCACCATTATCTTCCCAGAAAGAGAAACTGAGGGACACTGAGAGAGGCTATGACTTGCCCTGGGTCTCATGGGCAGATGGTAAGTGCCAAAGCTTGAATTCCAGGCCATTGCTCTGGTGTCAGTGTTTCTAAATAGTAAGTTCATATCTTCCCAGGTTAAGTTGGGAGAGTGGGGTTCCAGTCTTACTTTTTGGCCATTCACGGTTTTATCATGAATAGAACAGCATAGGACTTGGTGGTTCGGCAGCAGAGAATGCAGTACTGGGCAGGGAGGGAGAAGGCGGGTGTGGCGAAGCCTGCCTGTCACCCCAGCTACTCGAGAGGTTGAGGTGGAAGAATCAGCTGAGCCCATGAGCTGGACACCAGCCTGGACAACATGGCAAGACTCTGATTTATTTATCTATTTTTATTTTTGGAGACAGAACCTCACATAGTCCTGCCAGTGTCGAATTCACTGTGTAGCCAAAGATGACCTTGAGCCCCTGATTCTCAGGCCTCTGACTCCCCAGGGCTAGGATTATAGGTGATGTCCTGCCATACCCACCGCATGCAGTGTGGGGATACTGCGGTTGAAACCTAGGGTGTTGGATGTGCTGGGCAAGTACCCTTCAACTGAGCTATATCCCCAACCTAAAAAATGGTTTAAAAAATGTTGGGAGATGCCCTTGTGTCTTTTCACCCAAAGCTGACGCTCTGAAGGGGTTGCACCTCCTGTAGGAGTTGCTGGAACTGCTTAGTTTACTTGTGAGTAGCTAGCATTTCTGAATCCTGCATCCATGAGCAGTCATACAGATGTGGAATGGCTTCCCCCAATTATTCCTGGCATATGTTAGTGGCAGCTGCCATTAGGAATGTGAGCAGAGGACTCAGGTGTCTGTCTTATCCTTGCCATTTAATGGCAAGCTCTTCAAACTCTAATATGCTGATGAATCACCAACACTTAATTTCATTAAATTGCAGATTACCCTTCCAGGACAGGGCCTGGGATTTTGCATTTCTAATGGGCTGTACATAGTGCCCACAGTGAATGCTATGATTTAAGTGGCAAGAACCTGATACTGTGTAGCAAACAGAACCAGCCAGCTCCTTCTCAGTGGTTTGGAGGTTTTCACTTTATTTCTGTCATCTCTTTTAGTGTATTGCAAGTAGCTAATGGAATAAGTGCTTGTCCTCTCAATCAGAGTCTGAGATTGTGGAGAACTGAGACCGTTTATGCTTGAAGCTTTGATGTCTGACTGTGTCTGATTCATAACAGTCACCGAATCTGTGTGATTTGACAAGTGCAGAATCTCGGGCACTTGCTGTCCAGGGCAGGCACAGACGAGGTGTCGTAAGACCAAAGAGTAAGGGAGCTTATAGGAAGGTGTAGGGGTGATGTTAACTTGGGGTGTATAAGAAGAAGAATTTGACCTACACAATCCATAACATTACAATCAGCAGAGAGAGAGAGAGAGAGAGAGAGAGAGAGAGAGAGAGAGAGAGAGAGAGAGAGAGAGAGAGAGAGAGGAGTTGCATTTCCTGTTTGGTTGTTTCCATGTCTGTGTCAAGTTTTGAATCCGGAGGTACACCTGCATCCCATCTAAAGCAAGCAGTAGCTGAAGCACATGCTTTCCCCAGCAAATCCATTTTGTATTTTCAACATAAAATCTTCAGCTTTTCTCTTTCTTTCTTTCTTTAATTTGTGTACATATATGTAAGTGTGTGTGTTCATATGTGTGAGTGCAGGTGCATGAGTTCAGGTGCGTGTCTCTGTGTGTGTGTGTGTGTGTGTGTGTGTGTGTGTGTGTGCGCGCGCGCGCGTGCGTGCGTGCCCACACATACCACTCTCCCCAGCCCATGTTCTTCTATCATAACTGTAGATCTCTGAGGGGTATAGTTGTCTAAAAGCAAGCTGGTGCCGCTCTGCTTTGTAAAGACACCTTTTGCTTGAGGCAACTGGCCCTTTAGGTTATCCTGATTCTGATCTTTGTCAAACCACTGATGGAAGTAAAAACAACATGGCTCTCAAATGCTGAAGCAGAGGCTGAGACAGGGTGATGTCCCGGGAAGGGACCAGCTCAGGCTAGGAGAAGGTGAGGTATCTAGTGGGCAGCATGACCTCCTGTTAGGTCTCAGACTGTCCAGACAATTTCTTGGAGGGAGGGGGAAATGGTCGGTAAGAGCATTTGCTGTGCAAGTGTGAGGACCTGAGTTCGGATCCCCAGAGCCTCTGTAGAAAGCTAGGTATAGTTGTGCACGCCTATAGCTCCAGCACTTTGGGATTTGGAGATAGGACGATAACTGGGACTTGCTGGCCACCAGCCAACACCAAGTTCAGTGAGATATCACCTTGTCTCAAGGTAATAAGAAGATCAGTTGAGTAGGACATCCAATGTCCTCTTCTAGCCTGACCACATATATAGGTGTACATATACTATATGAATACTCATAGACACAGACACACACACACACACACACACACACACAAATAAAACTCTCTTGGGACTTGGCCCCCATAGGCTCATGATTTCAACAAGTTTAAGGTGCCTTTGGTCCTTGGAGTGTTGGGTAAGTTGGGGCATGACTTAGAGAGGTTTACTTTGCCTCTCTGTGTCTTCTCTCTCAAATGGATTCGGCACAGATGAGCCTGTCACAGACATGGCCTTAACTTGTTGCTATGTAGGCTGCTCTGGGGAAACCTCTTTGCTTCTTCTCAAACACTGAGAGAATCTCAGGGATAACTAGTGATGTCAACAGGTCACCTGGCTAGGTCACCACATTAGTTTTGCTCCTTTAACAAAATAAGATTTATTATTGTCCCAGGCTTGGGTGTTGCGTTCCGTCAAAAGTCATTTCCTACACTCTTTTCATTTCCCACTCTGCCTGTAGCACTGTCGGCAGACGAATACCAAATGATGTCCGGGGATGGATGGTTTCCAGCACTTTCGGGTCCCAGTGATTCGTTTTGTTTTATTAACAAGAGTATTTGATGTGGTGGGGGAGGGGGAGACTTTGGCAACCTCCAGAAGACAGAATTTTTTTTGAGGGCGATGCCATGGGTTTGTCATGGAAAGGTAGGCAAGGCAGGATCTCTGAGGATGTGATCTGCATCTCTAGTTCCTGAAAGTGGGGATAGTGGTCGCAGTTGACTCCCTCGGGGTTTGGCTCCGCACAGTCAGCTGTGAGTTCTTCATTTGAGCTCAGTTGGGACAATGGAAAACTTGACTGTGTACTAGGCTGAGATAGTTTGCTGAGATAGTTCCCATCTATTGACGGAGTCCTTGAACAGTTGAAAAGTGTGGTCCTGGTAAAACAGAGTTCTAGGATCATGAGAGCTGTCTCCTTTGGAGGAGAACGGAAATCTTTTTGTGCACAAGTTAGGTGGTTACTGTTACATGGAATGGAAGAGAATTGGATAGCCAGCTGAATGTCTGTTTCCCCTCCCAAGAGCACTTAGTTTGTCTCCCCACTTCTCTGAAATGTACACCTGAACAGACTCAGGCACTGAAGACAATTGGAGTGACCCTGGGAGCAACTCCATCCTGGGCCAGTGACACTGGGTGTTGTGGTTTGAATAAGAACAGCCCCCATAGGCTCATAGACCTGAATACTTGACCCCCAGTGAGTGACACTCTTTGAAAGGGTTAGGAGGCAGGGCCTCCTAACTGGGGCTGAGCTTTGAGTTTTCAAAAGCCCAACCTTCTCTCTTCCTGCTGCCTGTGGATCTGGATGTAGAATTCTCAGCTCCTTCTCCAGCACCATGTCTGCCTGCGGGCTACCACACATCCAGCCATGATGAACAGGGACTAAACTTCTGAAACTGTAAGCAAGTCCCAATTAAATGCTTTCTTTGATAAGAGTTACTATGGACATGATATCTCTTCATAGCAATAGGACTTTGACTAACACACCAGGATCTCCAAGAAGGGAGGCTCAATGCATCAACATTCTCCAGAAACTTTAAAGTCTCTACTGATGGTTCCAGTGCACAGTTAGAGTAGAGCCAGGGAAGAGACCATGTGCAGACAGTTGGAGCACCACGGGTTTCCATGCCTGACCTTCCCTTCTTCCTGCTGGGCTTTGATGCCCTATAATTCTTCCTTGAAAAGTTTGGATTATTTAAATTACTATTTAAATTAACCAGCATAGCCCGTTTTATTCCTTATAGCAAATGACCTGGTCTTGAGTAAGCTGCCTTTCCAGGAAAACCCAAGCGAATGGATTTGGAGACTTAACGCCAACAAATATTCTTCCTCTCCTCATAGAAAAGCCAAATCCACTCATAGACGATAAGCCTGTTACTCTACTGACACAAGAGTAGGGCTTTACATGATGTTAGGAATTTGGGGCCTAAGAATCCCTGGAAGGCTTAACCCAGAGAATGCTAAATCCTAACATTTCCTTCCCTAGACCTGTCAGGGATAAATTGAAATGTAGTCAAATAGCTACTTCCCTCTGGGCAGCAGATGCATGTAAGTTGGGTACTTTGAAGATGTTCTTCAGAGGAGGCTGGTGGCTGGAAGGCTTGCTGGATCTTCTAGACTTCCTTCCTTCCTTCCTTCCTTCCTTCCTTTCTTTCTTTCTTTCTTTCTTTCTTTCTTTCTTTCTTTCTTTCTTTCTTTCTTCTTTTTTTTGAGATAAGGTTTTTCTGGGTAGCCCTAGCTGTCCTGGGACTCTCTGTAGACCAGGCTGGCTTCCAACCCACAGAGATCCCCCTGCCTCTGCATCCTGAATGCTGGGACTAAAGATGTGCGCCACCATCACCCCTCTAGACTTTCTTACTGGCATGCATTTATACATTTCCCCTGTTGGCATCTCAGGAGGAGAAATGATATTTTACAGGGTGAGTGTGATAAGCAGGCAGCGAAAATGCCAAGTTTTCTAAAAACCAGATTTCGTTTTACCTGTGCTGCACATGTGGAGAGTCAAGAGCTTCTTTGGTTGGAGCCTTCTCTCCTGGGTGCTGGTTTGAATTTCAGGCTCTGGACAGAGGTGCAGGGGCGCCCCATCCAGCATTCCCCTGAACAGAAAGAATGTGTAATCTGGTAATCCATGCTGTGAATAATTTATTTGCATTTATAGTCACGTCACTTTTAATCATGGTCAAATGTGAAACAGAGTGATGTCCATAGGGAAGAAGCATTCCCTTGTTAAGTGCTAGGACAGAACACTATCCCTTGCTGAGAGAATGATTCACACACGTCCAGGCCTTGGGGGATCTTGTTAAGTGTGTTGGCCTTCTTTCAGATCAGAAGTTAGGATGGCAATTACCACTTTAAGACAGTTAGTTGTCTCCACCTACAACCACACAGCCCCGGAGGCCCTGAGGGCACTGGCCTTTCTCCTAAGATCTGTGATGCAGGGGCTTAGGATCCCTGAATCTCTTAGTTGGAAGGCACCAGAGGGGACATCTGATGGGCTTCTTGTGCAGGATCGAAACCTTCTGCAAACATGCTTTCTAGACTCTACACACTCCTCAGGTGGGCGCCCAAAGCCCAGCTCTGGACTATATGCCCAGGTATGTTCTTCCTGTCTCAGTGTGAATAGCTTCTGAGTCCATCCCCTTGTCAGCATCTCCACTGCTGCTCGTCATGTTACCGTACATCTTGTCAGGCCATGCCCATTACCTCCTAAGAGCTCCTCTCGTGGCACTGGTGAGTTCTGGGTCCAACTGAGTGACCCTACCTCAATATAAGGTGAAGAACAATTAAGGGAGACTTCCAGTATCAACTCCGGGCCTTCACATGCAAGAACACACATGCATGTGAATGTACACATGCAGCTGCACATATATGTGTGCTCACACATGGAAACACTCATATACACAAGAATGAATGCCACACACATGAACAGGCAAATGTGTTGACTCCAGTATTTTTATGATATATCCTAAAATAAAATTGGGTGTCAGCAGATCACAGTAAGGGCCAATATATAGTCCCAACCCTCTATAAGTGACTTGGATTCCATATCCAAGTACATAACTTTGTTAAGAAAGAAGAGAAATGACTTTTAATAAAACAAAAATGTTATTACACCATAGATAATACCCAATTTAAAAAAAATAAGTTCTAGGCTTAATGTCGCTTTCAAAGAAACTTCTCTTGGCTGGATGTAGTTGCACACACCTTTAATATCAGCACTTAGAAGACAGAGACAGGGATCTCTGTGAGTTTGAGGCCAGCCTGGTCTGCATAGAGAGTTTCAGGCCAGCTAGGGCTACATAGTGATGTCTTGTAAAAAACTAAAATAAATTCAATGAATTAGAATTTTACTGCTGATTGAAGAACAAAACCCAAAGCACCATAAAATTTCTTAAATAATCTCCTTTTTGGCCTTTCTTGGTATTTATAAGGATAGAGGATTATATTTATAAGCTATTAACAATGTCTTCCCTCTACACATTACAAAAACATGCCTCTAATGAAGAATGCAGCATAACAAGGTCTTATAGCCCATCAGCATAAATATTTTTATCTATTTAACCTTTCTTCAAAATTACCCATGATGTCTGTGTTGAATATATGTGCATACAAAATAAATACCCATTAGAACTTAAATAAGCAGTTTAAAGTAACAGCTGTTGCCTGACAGTTGCCAGCCCCTGATGCTCATTTGAGCCAAGGGCCAGGCTGTCCTGGATTCAAATCCAGCTCTGCCATTTTCTATGAGTGTGATCGTGACAAGTCCCATATGCTTCTGAGCGTCGTGTCCTCTCTATGCAATGTATGCCATCAGAGGCAACCTTCCGGCACCCTCTGTGAAGATCAAATGAGAATCTCTACGAAACAGGTTTAGTGCAGACCCTGACTTCTGGAGAGTCTTCAATCAGGGCTAATTTTAACACAAATTTCTTGTTAATGGGATTAGGACTGATGTCAAAGCATACTGCTATTATTCAGAGACTTACTTCTCAGGGAGCTTCCCTCTGCCCCTGGTCTCCACGGCCATCCCCAGAGCTCAGACTCAGGTCTGGTTCCTGTTCTGGTTGTATTAGGATGTGTGGTTTGGTTTACTCGGATCTAGCTGGCTGTGTTCTTTATGCCCTTCTGTTGTATTTGCTTCCTCAGGGTGCAATAGAAACGGCTAGTATGTGCTTTATCATGTCTACATGGTTTAAGCAGCTGAGGGCCAACTTGAATGGCTCAAGTAAAACAGTGAGGTCATATAACTAGGCCTCCTCATAATGAGGGGGTCTCAGGTAGTTGGGCTCCTTGTGTGGAAGCTTACTTTCTTGCAACAAGAGGGCAAAAACCACCAGGACCTTAACAGCCTAGCCTCAGGAGTCCTGGAACATCTCACCTACCATTATTTTTCTAGTCTTAGCTATACCAAGGCCAGCCCAGATTCAGAGGAAAGGAGAGAGAACATGTGTACATAAGGAGTGGAGGACTAGAGGTCAGCCATTTTTGGAAGTGCCCTAACGGTGACAAAGTGCCCATTCTCGTCCTTCATAGGAATGAGGCGAGGGAATAGATTCCTCACACTTGATACACTTCCCACCGTACCACACCTGGGCCCCCTAAGAGGGGGCGGGGAGAGTAGCGGTTGATGTTGGGTGTCTTCATCAATTGCTTCTTCATCTTATATTTTGAGACAGGGTCTCTCAATGAACTTGGACCATCCTGATTGACTAGATGGGCTGTCAATCTATCCAACATTGGACCATCCTGATTGACTAGATTGGCTGTCGATCTATCCAAACCCAGACATCTTCTTGCCTCTGTCTTCTTCATGCTGGAATTATAGGCATGGGCCACTGAACCCAGCTTTGACATGGATTCTGGTGATCAGCACACAGGTTTTCGTGCTGGGACAGCAAGCACTTTGTCTACTGAGCCACATCTACACCACTGATCTCCTCTTGACTATCAGGAAAGGGGGTAATAGTAGGAAGTTTTCATCCTCATGACTCCCACGGAGCCCTGGAAGGAGCTCAACAGGTGGCTGACCTTGAAGTAGCTTCAGGAGCTTAAACACTCACACCCAGACTCTCATGTGCTTATGTGTTGGCTGCTGATAGCTTATCTTTTTGCGGGGTTTGGGGAGGGATGTGTATTCCTTCATTAGAATGTAAACTTGCTTGAAGACAGAGTTTGTGTCTGTCTTGGCTCCTGTGGCTTAGTATAGTGTTGGTACACAGTGATGCTCAATGAATAGTGGAATGATTCAGAATAACATATACAGAGACTACCTTTCCCCAGGAACCATGATAAATTAATAACTCCAAACCTTGGCTTCAAAGTAAATTTCTGGGCTAGCTCATGGGACTCTGTTATGTCCGTCCTGTGTCTGTTCAGTAGATATGGCCAACCTTTACCCAATATAAGCTTTATGTTCATGCTCAGACCATGGGCTTTACTATTAAACTCATTTGGTGATTTGTATGTATGTAGGCATTTACTATGTACCAGCTCTGTGGCAGTTTATGTTTCTATATGAGTGGGAGGAAGACTGGGAGTCATCGTCCTGAGGGCCTGGGGAGATAGCTTACTTGGTGAAAGGCTTGCTGCTCAAGTGTGAGCACCTGAGTTCAGATTCCCAGCCTCCACGTAAAAAAGGTGGATGTGGCAACACATGCCTATAATCCCAGTGCTGGAGAGGCGGAGACAGGAGGATCCACGGGGTTTCATGGCCAGCTGGTCTCACTGAGTCAATGTGTTCCAGGTGCAGTGAGAGACTGTCAGAAAACAAGGTAAAGAGAGATAGTGGACACACACACACACACACACACACACGCACATACACACACACGAGGTGGTGGTGGGGGATCATCATCTGACCACTAGAGAAATCTTTAAAACTTGGCATATTTGAATATTTTGGTTTGGATTTCTTGGCCCTCTGAAATTTGGCTCTTGCATGTCTTCATCAACACATTCAGTCCCCTCCCCTCCCCCATGCCCCACCTCCACCTCCTGTCTCTCTCCTTTCACCAATGTTGTCTCCCCACCCACTCTTCCCTTGGTGCTAGGTTACCACCTACCTCCCACTCAACCTACAGGAAGCAGAAGTTAACCCAACCTCACACATAAAAGCACGGGAACTTCGTGTAAGGAGAAGGTTTTAGTCTGGGTTTCCCAGCCTGAGAGGAAATAATATCCTGAAGAGGCTAAGTAGATTTCCCAAGGGTAGTCTGGGAAGTGAATCTAAGGTGCTAATGATTTAAATCCAATGCCATTGCAGTATCAACGTGAGAGTAAGTGAGATGAAATTTACACAAGAAACGGATGATGGGGGGATGGGTGCTGTGTATACAGAAGGTGGAATGGTAAGAAAAAATGAAGGAAGCCCATAGTCAGGGGGAAGGATTTTAGTTCTTGGCAGGGTTTACAGAGAAGCTCAACTTGAACATGGTTTTTATGAGTCAGTGTTCATCTTCCTTCTTGTTACGTCAAGATGAGAGAGAAGGGGAGGGAGAGGTTTATATCATAAAATATATGATACAACACACACACACACACACACACACACACAAAACGCCTGGCACATAAAGCTACTCAAAGCTATTAGTTTCCCTATAGAGAAATAAAATTCATTATCCCGTAATAAGGCAAGTAAACAAAACACACTTCTGAATTATTCTCCTTTAAAATTCAATATGGTCGTTAGCCAAGTAAAGGAATTTGTACAGATCACTCTGAGAACTAAGCCTGGCATGAGCTGGAAAGACCCCGTCCTACCCAGCATGCATGTCGCTGTCCGTGGTTCTGAACCTTGAACCCTCGCTTCCCTCATAGGGACGTGATCTAAGTGTCAGGGTGCTCAAGAGAGGACAGGGGTCGGGAATGTGTGGACAGAGTGAGAGGAAGCTACGGGGAATAATGGCTTTCTTACACAAATTTCTAGGAATAAAAATGAGAGCTTTTGTTTGTCATGATTTTAAAATAAAAACATCCTTTGTCGCCGGGCGGTGGTGGCGCACGCCTTTAATCCCAGCACTCGGGAGGCAGAGGCAGGCGGATCTCTGTGAGTTTGAGACCAGCCTGGTCTACAAGAGCTAGTTCCAGGACAGGCTCTAAAGCTGCAGAGAAACCCTGTCTTGAAAAAAACATCCTTTGTCATTTAAAATCAGAACTCAAACAGCTGCAACTACTTTTCAGATAGACCCCTGTCCTCCCAGCGGTCTCCTAGTGCTTTGGCAGAACAAGGGATTACATGCATTTGGGGTATACAGTATCTCTCCCTATCCAGTCCTGCTATGCAGTCACGGGTGTTGGATAACTCTGCTGGTGAAGGGTGGTGGTTAGAGCAGTTCACCTGTTCTGGTGGAGTTTTGAATGTCCTCCTGGCTTCCAAGGTCAGATAGAGACTAGTGAGCCAGAATGCAAAGAAGGTCTGTGTTGCCATGGAGATATTTTTTTGTGGGAGAAGAGTGAAGATAAATGAGTCTAAATATTTGGAGGTAATAATAAGCACTATGGAGAAAATAATAAACAATTATCAAGAAAGAACATTACTTTTTCCTTGGAAACTGCATGCATAGAAAATATTATATATAGTTAATATTAGTGACAACTGGTAACATCCGGTTAGTGCTGTGTGCCAGGCACTGTGGTGGGCATCTACGTACATTAACAGGTGTAAAAGTACAACTGAGAGAAAATCTGAGCGCTGCTTAAGATCATGTTATATTTTAGTGGTAGAGCACAGACTGTCTGGATTCACAGGCCACGCCAGGACCTGAGGCAGCCAGGAATAAGTGGAGAGGGAGAGACCAAAATCACCCGGGGAAGTAAGAACAAGGCTGCAGATTCCCCAGACACAGACAGAGACGGAGTGTGGGGCTGGGGAGGGGTTTGGAGGAAGCTGTAGGATAGCCTAGCATCTGCTTTTACAGAGGCTTGACTTCTGGTCTTTTGAATCAGTCTTCATTTTTTCTCTTGCAGCACCAGAGGGTCTATGGCTGGCCCTGGTTCCTAATGATATTCTTTACCATAACTCTAGACAGAGCCATATCCATCACTCAACAGTCAGTTTTAATTGGAAATTTTTATGCTGCTACCTCCAGCCTTAGGAATTTGAGAGATGGGAGAGAGACTGTCAGTTTGGTTTATGGAGCGTTTCACATCAAAAGCTTCTGGGCTTCTCTGGCTTTTGTTTCTTTTACATGAGAGAGACTTGGAAATGGGAAACTTGCTTCGTGGTCCTTTTCTGTTTCTCAACTTGACCATGGACTCATTTTATTAGGGGATATTTGTCATCGACTTTTAGTATTTTATTCAAAATAGCAAACACAAAATAACAAGTTGATGAGAATAGCGGCACCTCTGATTTTAAATAACAAAGAAAAATCTTATTTACAGATATAGCAAAGAAGTACTTAGCTTTAAGATGTGGTCTTCTCCATTGGTGTATAATAGTCCACTGTATCAACTCATCAATCTCTCAGCTAGCAATTGAATGGTTTCCTTCGTGGCTACTATAAATTTTGCTGTTAACCGCTATTTTAGTATTCCTCTGATGACTGTGGCAGTCATTTCTTTTGACGTGTACATTTTCTAAGCATATTTTCAGGAGTGAGTTGCTAGGATCGTAAAACATGCATCTGGTTGGCTTCAGTAGATGCCAAATAGGGTTTTTTTTTTTTTTTTTTTTTTTTTGCATGATCTCTGTCTTCCTTTCTCTTTTTCACAAAGGATTTTACCTCAAGATTCTGGTCGAAAGTGTTCAAAAATTCTGTTTACCAAATTTTTAGTGATAGTTTACATGCTTGGCCGTCTTCCCACGATATAAAGTGTGTGGGACTGATCTGTGATTAAGAGCACTCACCGCTCTAGTGGAGGACTGGGATTTGATTTCCAACAAACACATGGGAGCTCCCATCTGCCTGTTACTCTAATTCCAGGGGAACTGATTCCTTCTTCTGGTCTCCATGGGCTCTTGAATGCACACAGGCCACATACATACACAGGCACACATACAACCACGTAAGTAAATAAATAATATTAAAATTGTGTGCATGTTTGCCATTTTATTTTTCTGAGCATTCTTTCCATGGGGATTTCTCTCTCAGCCACCAAAAAGTCATTTCCCAACTTTAAATGTGGCGGAGGTTTGAAGCTGTTGCTTTCCCAGCGATGGTTTCGGTGTTGATGATGTCCAGCTTTCCCGGATACCTTTCGTTCATGGAACCCCTCAATTATTTACTTGATCTCACCGAGTCTTGGCTTCAGGTCCAGCCATGCAGGAGGCAGAGCCCATAGGAGCCGCTTTCCATCATTAGCTCCAACCACAGCCTCTTCACTTTTCCCTTCAGAGCTGCCCAAGGGTCGGTTATTCTGGAATTGCCTTAATCATTTCACCGTTTGGATTACCTGTGTCTTCCCCCTCCACGGTTCCATCCCGGTTGCCTCTTGCCGGCAGGGCAGTGTGATATCTTCCACCTCTGTGGTTCCTTCCCAGCTGCCCCTGCGGGCAGACTTCACTTGTATTATCTCCCTTGATTGTCACCACAAGCTTCCTGCAAAGCTGTCATTTAGCTCTTCAGTCCAAGGTGCAAAGGAGTTAGTTCTATAAATTTCTGCAATCCTGTGACCTGTAGGAGGGACAGTGCCCTGAAGTCGGCTTCCTCCTTCAGTCACAAACCACAGACTGTCACCGCACCGCATCCTCCATGCAGACGAATCAAAGAGCAAAACACCTCCTGCCCCAGACCCTGCAGAGGGAATCTTAACCTGTGAATGCTCAGTCCCCCTTGGCTCATTCGCTGGTTGTCAGGAAAGCTCCAGGGAAAGCCTCTTATCTATGCTTTTAGTCAGGTG
Organism: Arvicola amphibius; assembly: GCF_903992535.2. Classification (NCBI taxonomy): domain Eukaryota; kingdom Metazoa; phylum Chordata; class Mammalia; order Rodentia; family Cricetidae; genus Arvicola; species Arvicola amphibius. The sequence goes on from NC_052051.1 coordinate 71,112,780, forward strand.
TGGCTGAGCCTCTGGAACTGTTGGTGGGTCTCTCCTCCCTTCTCTCTAACCAGCTTGGTATTCTGTTGCCAAACCTGTCTCTCCTGTACCTGTTACATGATATCCCCTATGCTGATTTACATCTGATTCCAAATCAATTAGAGGGGGGGACAGGGAGGGAGACAGAGAGGAACAAATCCAGGCTATTTCCTGTGCTATACCCCCATTTCCCTCTGTGTCCCCTCTATCATTAGACCGAACCTCACTTACTGTGTCTGATGCTTCTCCTATTATTAATGTTGGAGGTCTGAGTAAAGCAGCAGAGAAGGTTCCTTTTTCTGGACATCTGTGCCCTCTGGGAGGCTAATGCAGCAATAGTCTTAACAATCAGAGAGAGGGCACATTGCCTCACTCCTTCCCCCATGGGTACAGTTCTCCAGTTGTTTCTTATGGCCAGACTTTGGGCATCTGGAAACGTGATTTGAGAACAACAAAATTATTCTCCCACTATAGGAGTGGCTCGTATTTATTGAACACTTAGCATGTTCTAGGAACTGTTCAGAGAGAATTACATACCATATTTTCAATTTGCATTATTATTATTAATTATATAATCATCATTATTAATTATTTTATTATTATTTATTGTCATTATTTGGTGTGTGTGTGTGTGTGTGTGTGCCAGCACCCAAGCCATGCTGCATCTGTGGAGGTCCCCAACCCCTGAACCAGGGCCCAGCAGTGGCACAGGTGAATATGAAGGTCACAGCGCCTGGGGGCTTGGCTTGGGGGCCCTTGGAAGGAGTGGGGGCCAGTCCTGCTTCATTTTCTCTACCAAACTCCGAAGCTACTCACTCCGGGGCTGCATCAACTGCTGGTAGTCTAAGTGTGACATAGCAAGGTGGAGCGAAGAATGGAAACTGAGTCAGGTCACAGTAGATAACCAGCTGCTGGGGAAAGGCTGAACCTCATGCTTGGAGCACTCATAGGGAGCACCACGTGTTCGAGTCTAAGTGTCTCAGAGAGTGGAGAATGAAGTCTGACTGTTTAAGAGAGTTTGAGGGGGTCTTAATTAGAGTTGGGTGAGGAGCATGATGTTATTTAAGACAAATTGATACAAGATGAGAAATTTGAAGATCTTGATTTGGTACTTTATGTTGAAAATTTGAGCAATTTAATGGGCTGTTGGGACATTCCTGAGCTGAATACAAAGTTACAATTACATGGCTCTTTAAGAGAGGGATGCAGTCAAAGAAGAGCAAGGTTTCTGCAGTGTAAACATCAACAACTTAAACTAAGATGACCACAGCATCACCAGGCAGGATAATCCTCTGAGACCACTGTTACATACAGTCCATTAGTGACCAAAACAACACTGTGCAGCACGGGAGGCATCTAGAACTTCGGTTGCCTGGGTGTAGCAAAATACTGTCCTTAAAGTCATCTCGATGACTATGTTGGTAAAGACGTGGTGTGTGTGTGTGTGTGTGTGTGTGTGTGTGTGTGTGTTTGTGTGTGTGTGATCTCTGGGATATCTTGGCAGTAGCTTGCCATCTGTATAACCCAAGTACTTATGTGTGAACCGGACAACACTCAGGCCTACCTTCCCAGGTACTTTTCTGCCTTTAGTCATATGAAACCTTGAACAGAGTGAGAATTCAGAACCATTAGTTCCTTTTTCTTCCTGCGTTTTTACAAACCAGAGCTTGCTGCAAATGAGATTGTTTTGCATCATTAAAAGGCTCTGTTGGGGTTTGGCTGTAGACGGTTGAGTCTTCTGTAGGAATGGGAGGTATGATAAACACCAATACTGAAGTTGGCACTAAATTATTTGGAGAACTGAAGAGCAGAATTGAAGCTGAGGTTCCAGAAATAACATTCAAAGCCATCTTGTAAAACTGTGATAACCCAGGTACAGCTATGTCTATATGATCATGAAGTTGTTCCCATAGTGGGGGCTTCCAGAATGTGCAGCAGCAGCAGCTATGACCCTGAGGAGTAAGATAAGTCTATTGAGTCCTGCATCTCCATTAGTCTCCAAACAAAAATCTTGTTCTTTCACCTATTGGTAGAATTCACAAAACCTCTGCTGCTCAGGCTTCTAAGTAGCACGGGGCAGCTCTGGTTGGTTTTCCTGTTTCTCCATGCTAGAAGGGAATGGCACTGGGCATTGGGTAATCCCGTTCCCATGACTCACTGCGAGATGCTACTGAAATTTTCCCATCCAGGCGCAGACTGCATGCGTGGGGAGTCACTAGTGCCGGCTGCGGTTCTTTCCCCTTATCATTTTACTGCCCATTAGACTCCTAACCTCAGAGGGAGCAGAAGCAGGAAGAGGAGAGAAATAAATTGCTATACTTTGCTCTTTATAGATCAAAGAGGAAAGGTGAGCACTAATGGCTGCTGGTGTTAATGTACTGAGCACCGGGCTGGAGAAATTGCACTTGAATGTCTGTTCAGGGTCAGCATCCTTATGGCCCGTCCCAGGCTTTGTGGAAATGCTTTTCTCTCACCACCCAGGTGTAGCCGAAATCCCTCCCTTCACACCGCGACCACACCTATAATCAGCCTACTCTTCCTCTACTTGCTAATTGACCACGCCGTGCTACAGTACTATGGGAAAAGCAGATTGTAGCTATAGAGGACTCGGGCATCTCTTACAACCTCTTTAAATGTCTTTGGGAACTTCTTGTTTAAATTCAAAGAGAAAGCGTGATGTTGGGGGCCTGGGATTCTATCTAACGCTAGCCCATTTTCTTGCTTTATGATCTTGGGCAAGTCATTTAACTGTGACTTCAACTTGTTTGTGTATAAAATGAAAGGATCAGGATGCATGGTTCCTATGATTTCCTTTCAGCTCTTTGGTTCTATCGTCTTTTGATGGGGAGGGACCAACTGCAAAATGTCTTATTAAAGGGGGATGACTTACGTTTTGAAGTGAGACCAATGGGCTATGTTCTCTGCTCTGTCGTCTTGCCATTCCATGATAGAGTTCCTACTTGTGTTTGGTTTCCATGTTGTTCTGGGACTTTCTGCACACACTGCATTTCATTTGTAAGACCTGTTAGCAGTTCTGTCTTCCCACAGTCTTTAAAGACAGGCCGTTGTTGGCAGAGGTTTCTATCATGCCTGGTCCCACAGCCGATCAGTCCCAACAAAACACACTGAGGTCTACATAAGCTGATTGGCCTATTAGCTCAGGCTTCTCAATTCTTATAACTTACATTAGCCCACAATTCTTGTCTGTGTTAGTCATGTGGCTTGGTACCTTCTATCAGCGAGGCAATCTCATCTTGTCTGTGTTAGTCATGCGGCTTGGTACCTTCTATCAGCGAGGCATTCTCATCTTGTCTGTGTTAGTCACGTGGCTTGGTACCTTCTATCAGCGAGGCATTCTCATCTTGTCTGTGTTAGTCACGTGGCTTGGTACCTTCTATCAGCGAGGCAGTCTCATCTTGTCTGTGTTAGTCACGTGGCTTGGTACCTTCTATCAGCGAGGCAGTCTCATCTTGTCTGTGTTAGTCACGTGGCTTGGTACCTTCTATCAGCGAGGCAGTCTCATCTTGTCTGTGTTAGTCACGTGGCTTGGTACCTTCTATCAGCGAGGCAATCTCATCTTGCTTCCTTTGTGGCTGGGTCACGACTGCAGACTGAATCTTTCATCTTTCCAGAATTCTTCTGTTCTCATTGCCCTGTCTCTAATTCCTGCCTGGTTATCCTGCCTATACTTCCTGCCTGGCTACTGGCCAATCAGCATTTTATTAAACAAGTGCAAGAAACAAATCTTTACAGGGTAAAACCATTGTTTCACAGCAGGCCGCCTGCCTTACTATCTAGGTTTTTACAGGAAAGACAAACTTCTTGTCTGTGATTTGCAAACAGGAAAACCCAAAGCCATCTCTTCTCTGCTTTGGTGTCTCTCATCCAAGGACTAACTAGACCCAACCCTGCTTAGCCTCTGAGATCGACGAGGTCACAGATACCCAGAATGGTATGGCATGGACCCCACTTTGGTGTCTATACATGCATTTGCCATTCAGAGGGCTCCCTCAGAGTCTCATTCCTCGCTCTGTTACTAAACTCGACGGTGCATTTTATTTCCAGTGCTAATGGGACCACATTAGATCGCATTTGAGATGCTGGAGAAGTACAAAGTCTGCCCAGCTCACATGTTATTCCAAAGATGAACTATTGCCTTTGCTAGGCAGCAGTAAGGAGCGGCCGTGGATGTGAAGGTTAATGTTCAGTTTCATAGCAAGGTATAAAAAGGTCGGAAGGAGCAGTAAACAGTTCATGGTGTTTACGCCGTCTCTCCTTGCTTGGCCTGCATTCCCCGTTCCCTCTAAGGCAGGATGTTTATGATTTAGAACCTTAGCTGATTTGCATAATCCATTAAAATGTCACTTTTTAAATTGCAGAAGCTATTCCTCCGAAGCACACACCTGCTGTTGGAGGAATTTATAGCCAGAACACGGTGTGATTTGTGTTTGGTATGGCTGTAGCCACCCCTGCCATCCTGGGCTACCTTCAATAATGTCTCCCTGTTTGACCTCGGAAGCTGGGGGGGGGGGGCAGTAGAACTGAATCCCCAGCTGGCTCTTCTGCATGCTCCTCCTAGCATCTCTGGAGACTCGTTGTCTTCCTGTTTCAGATTGCCATGCTGATGTTATGTTTATGCTGGGGACGATTCTCCATGCAGCTCCAGATGAGCGTGGATTGGAGAGAGCCGGTGACTGCTGACAGTAAGCACACAGTGGGCTGAGAGAATGCCACCGTGATTCTCGTGTGCTGCAAGAACTGGTGGGGGCACTGTGGAGAGAGCAGGGCCGGCTTCCGTTGTAGGTTCCTAGTACTGCTTTTCTCTGACATAGTCTAACTTTGGGGCTACTGCGCCTGACCTCGGTGTTCTGGGATGCTTGGTCAGAAGACTGAAGGCTCCTGGGATTATTGGGCATCCCTGAAAAGAAAGACTGGGAGAAGCTGGCTAGGAAGTGGGTGCCGTGAGGGAAGAGGCAGGGTGGGGTGCTTAGGAGAGCAGCCTGAATGGGAGATGAGAAGCTGTGAGCTCAGGATGAGGCTGTGGGCTGCCCAGGTCCCGGATGGTCTCGGGAGGATGTTTGTTGAGAACCAGGGAGATTGCGAGACAGACAGGGAGGGAGAGCAATGTGAGCAGCGTGTGCTGTGGAAAAGGCACAGGCTACCGAGACATGTCGCTGGCAAGCCGCCTGTGGAGACTGTTTCCTCTACTTCCCCAGTGTGTCTTCCTTGGCCTCTGCAGCTAGAATGCTGATCTTTATGTTGTTTCCGTGTAACAAGAGGATGGGACAGTGTGATACACTGCCCTGACGTCCAGCAACAGAGGCCTCCTGCTAGACCTGTTCTCTCTCCAGCAAGCCATGGGCATGGCTGTGTAGCAGCTCCTGCCCCTCCTCATCCTCTTTCTCCTCTCTTTCTTTTCCTCTTCCTCCTCTTCTTTATTTGCTTTTGACACAGAGTCTTTCCATGCAGCCCCCAAATGTCCTTTAACTACTTTGGTCTCTCCAGTGCTGGGGTTACAGCGGTATGCCACCACTCTCCCCCTGTGTGTCTGCTCACTGCGGTGTCTTTGATGCGATGTTGAGTGTGTTCCTGAAATTTTGTCCATGCTGAGTATTTTTCAGCCTCCCAACAAATTCCTTAATCTAGGTGCTATCCCTAGTAAAGCCCTTCCCATTTATGTTTCCTCTGCCTTGTCATAATGGAACCCTGACTGATGCCCAGGGATAATACTGTTCTCAAGGTCTTACTGGGGCATTAAAAGATAACATATATCATATAACTTTAAGTACTTGGTACTTAGTAACATTGATGTATTTTCAGACTATAACTAGTTTTTCTACTAGAGAGCACCAAGAAAGACCATGGCTGTATCTCTTGTTAATCAAAGAATCAGCCTTGCAATGCTATATCAAATGCTTGTGTGCAGATCTCAAAGTGGAAATCCATGGTTGCCCAGGTGAATCTAAGCAAAATGCAAAACCTTGACACCTTGACACTCAGAATGAAAGATGATATAGTCTGTGCCCACACTGGCATTTTGGATGCTCCAGAATGCATAGGTAGAAAGCTTTTTCATAGCTGGCAAATGTCTGGTACCTGACTTTCCAATCTGACCATGCAGGTGCAAATGCTCGCATCTCAGGCCTAGGTTACTAACCTCATGTCCTGTAGCTTCCACTTTAAAATGGGCTCTTAAGGGTCCCTTCTCTATAGCATCACTAAGAGGCTTCAGTGCAACAAGACATCTGTAAGGCTCAACCTAGCCTGCCAAGCTGTGAAGCTAATATTAGCCTGGGATAATCATTTATTTAAAGCTTGTTTTGTTCGAGTTACTTGCCTCAGGCCTTTTTCATAGCTACTTTCCTGTTTCTCCCAGATAATCTTGAAAAGTAGGACTGGGTCGAGAGAGATGGCTTAGGAAGAAGGCGATTGCTGCAGTTGGATCCCTGGGACCCAGGTTGGAAGGAGAGACGCCTGCAAGTTGTGTTTTGACCTAAGCGTGTGTGTGAGCCACAGACAGGGAAACTGTCTTGTCCAAGACCACATGTTAGGTATGGAGACAGCTGGGGTTTAAAGCTGTGTTTTGCCTGTGTTCAGGCTCAGCTTCATAAGCACTGATTGTCAAGGAGGAAAAAGAGCTAAAAGAAAATTGCACAAAGTAGAGAAATCTGAGCCTGTGAACTTTCATAAATGTCACATCCACGCCAGTCCCATGCCTCTGGGGCTTTTCGGTTGGGTGGTGTCATTGTCCTCAGGACACAAAGAGCAGAAAAGGCCTTCCCCAGCCACTGCCCCACAGTGGCCAGAAGCATCAGCCGAAGGCTGCCTGTCAACCTGAAATAAACCACACTTAACATCTTCAGGAGAAAGCATCGTTTTTTATGTTATGGACCATTTGGGACTCTTCTGCAGAAGTCCACTACAACATAGGAAAAAATGAAAAGAAAAATGTATTTCAACTGAATAGACAATCCTGTGGGGGAGAGAAGAGAGTCCTCTGTGGAGAGATGGGAGGCGTGGTCTGCAAATTCTCCAGCTTCCAGTGGATGGTGCTCTGCTCTGTGGGGAGTCGTTGGCACCTGGCAACAGCCAGGCTAGCTCTGCCAGGGATTCTCCTGGAAGGTTGAAGCACACAGGGTAGAACCCCAGAATTTGGAGAGAAGACCATTCAATCTAGTGCCACTGCTGTGGTTTAGAAATGGGTTGAGTGTGTTCCCCCAGGGTTCACATGCGGGAGGCCTGTTTCTTTAAGGAGTGGTGTTGGGAGCTGGTGTTGTAGACCTTTCAAGGGTGGGGACTGGAGAAGCGGCAGGAGGTAGAACAAGAGAGGATAATGGGGGTGAATATGATACACACAGAGACACATGAAAATATCGTACTAAAACCCGTTATTTTGTGCAGTTAATATAAGCTTATCGAAAGGGAAAAAAGGTGAGACAGTAGGTAGGTAGCTCTGGGTGAACGTGCTGTCTTGCGAGGTTAGAGAGGTCTCTGGAAACGCCTGCTCCTCCTGGAGCAAGCACTAGGATTGAATCCAGGGCCACACACGTGCCAGGCCATCACCGTCCCACTTAGCTATTTCCAAGACCTATTTATACTTTTTATATTAAGATTGAGTCTAGCTAAGTTGCCCAGGCTGGCCTTGAAGTCACACTGTAGCCCAGGTAGGCCTTGAATGTTCAGTTCTTCTGCCTTAGCCCCAACGTTCAGGTGTTCTATGCCAGATTTAGAGGGTTTCAATGAAAGCCAAGCTCTACAAAATTCCTTTGTCTTCAAAGCATTTTCTCTCCCGACTCCCAGATCCCTTTGCTTTCATGCGAGGAGGTTCAGAGCGATGTTTCCGTGGGCTTCCCCTGAGCACTTCCTGGTGTCTTTATTTAATCAAAGTTTTATGAACTCTTCATATGCCAACCAGACAATTTTGCAACCTTAGAGCCATGCTCAGGAGACAAACACTGGCATCCCCCCCCCCTCCCCGCAGTCAATTTTAAAGGATTTCCCATCTGAGATTTTTGGTGAACTGTGAAAAGCAGATGCAAGCCACATTTGGGGATTTTGCAGCCCAAAGTCCAGGGTGGCTGTACATGATGTGCGTGTTTATGATATAAATTCCATTCTTATTTGTTTGTGCAGCTATCACAAAGATAGATTTTAAGAAGCCATTCTTGTTTGATTTGATATATTTTCATAATGTTTATGTGGTTTACAGAAAGAAATATTTTATGAAAAGGCTTGGCATATTAATTTGGCCTTTCTGGAAACATTACGTCTCTAACAGGGTCTCCAGTGTTTGTCTCTCCCTTTCCTCTTAGCACTACCCCTGAGGAAGCCGAGCAAGATCACCTGACAAAGGCAGGGTCTTCTTTACATGTAAGGAACAGAACTCATCTGAAATCCTTGAAACATAAAGGCACACACATGCATGCGCGCGCACCTGCACACACACATGCGTGTACACATACACACATACATTTTCTTAAATTTATTTATTACTTGTGTGTTTATATTATGGGGGTAACATATACATGCCAAGGCATACATGTGGAGGTCAGAGGACAACTATATAGGTTTGGCTTTCTCCTTCTTCTTTTATGTGGGTCCTGAGAATTGAACTCAAGTTTCAGGCTTGTATGGCAAAAATTTTCCTTGCTAACCCACCTTTCCAACCCCTAAAGGCTTATAATGTAGATAACATGCAAGCAAGGGTATCTCAAGAAATGTGGGGGTATGGGTAGGCCTTTAAATATGGAAGATACTAGATGCTGGAAGAAACTTTAAAAGATGGCTTTGTGCAAAGATGGCGAACATCTGGATATTCTTGCTGCTTTTCTGCACCTATAGCATCCAGGCAGACATTGCTAATTAGTGCCAGCACCCTTCCCTGCAGATTTGGAATCCTTTATAACAGCTGGGGGCAGCCAGTACTAGTCAGTAGGAAGTGGCCCTTGGACTGTGCTCAGTCTCTAAAATTAGTAGTTATTTTTAAAAGCCCCATTTATGGAATTGGAGAGGTGGCTTAGCACTTAAGAGCACTGACTGGTCTTCCAGAGGACTCAGGTTGGTTCCCAGTACCCACATGGTAGCTCATGGCTGTCTGTGACTCTGTTCTCAGGGGATCTGATGCCCCCTTCTGGCTTCTTCAGGCACTACATGCATGCGGTACACATACATACATGCCAGCAAAATGCCAGAGAGAGAGAGAGAGAGAGAGAGAGAGAGAGAGAGAGAACAAATTAAAGTATTATTTACTCCCTAACCTCCATCCAAGTTAGGTTCTAATTTCTCCAACAGATAAGGAACTTTTTAACCCTTAATGTGGAATTAGCCATGATGGTCTGAGTTCCCAGAGGTAGACAGGCTCACTTCACAACTGTATGCTCATGAGCCGAGGGTGTTAGTTTACTTTTTGAAAATATGTTTTTCTGCAGCTATATTTAGACTAAAGAAAGAGCCTTGAGTGCTCAGCTCAAATTATATTCAAAGCGCCTAATTGCTGTTGCGCTCAAATCTGATATTGAGCGAGGTTTATCTTCAACTCGCATTTTCCCATCTAGATTCACAAACGACACAGCTTTGAGACACCTGCTCTGCCTGTATGCACTCGCTGGCCCAGCTGATGCAGCTGGAGGGGCTTAGTGCTGGACTCTTTCCTCGATGACAGTACCCGGGAGAGCAGCTTTCCTTTCCTGCCAGACGTGGTTGCTGGTGTGTGTGTGCATGTGTGTGCGCGCGCGTGTGTGCGTGTGTGTGTGTGTGTGTGTGTGCGTGTGCGTATGTGTGCATGTGTGTGCGTGTGTGTACACGTGTGCATGTGTATGTGTGTATGCATGTGTGTGTGCGCGCGCGCGTGTGCGTGTGCACGTACGTGTGTCCAGTAGAGAGAGGTCAAAGGCCAGTATGAGGTATCTTTTCTCAATCCATCCCCGCCTTTATTTTTTAGGTGATAGCTCACTGAACCCAAAGCTTATTGATTTGATTAGACTGACTAGCCAGTGAGCGTCAGGGATTGGCCTGCCACTAGGATGGTGGCCACAGCGCTAGGATTATGGGTGCCTGCCAGCACCCCCTGTGTTTTTACCTGCATTCTGGGGGTCTAGATTCAGGTATTCCTGTTGATGTAACAGGTTACCAACTGAGCCATCTCTCCAGCCCAGGATGCTGTTTTTATGTTATTTATCAAATTTTCCTAGATTTAAGTTTTAAAAGATGTATTTATTATTTGGATTTATATATGTGTGTGTGTGTATACATACATATATATGCTGTACAAGTTCAGTTGTGACATGTGTGCAGGTGACCAGAGAGGACAGGGGTTGTTAGATGCCCCACCCCCTGAACTGGATCTCCAGGTGATTGTGAGCTGCCTGATATGGGTACTGTGAAGCAAAAAATCCTCTGCAAGAACAGAAACTGTCCATAGCCGTCGAGCCATCTTTTTTTGTCTGTCTCCCTGGGGGAGACTGGTTAACACTCATGAGGCAGCGCTGTTCTCTGATTTCTGTGGAAAAGCCGCTGTTGGAATCTTACCTATGTCAGCTTCCATGTGGCAGGGTCACTTATGCCATGGCCCTGCAGGAAGGAGAGTCACAGGTCTAGAGAGAAAGGAGGTGTGTGCCAGTAGAAGGGGGGAAACTCTCAGCAAGTAGATCTGGGGGGGATCTCTATATTTAATACATCAGAGCTCAGAGCTCAGAGCTGGCCTTCTATCGAAAAGAGTACTTGAGGTAGACAGAGCCAGAGGCCCAGGGAAGGGGCAGTGCCCTGGGAAAATGAGGAGTAGGGGCGTGACTCTATCAGTCTGAATAGAAATGCCTGTTGCTTTGTCCTTTCCATTTTTATATGGCATGCTAATAAAAAGTAAAGACGTAAGCACAGCTGTTTCTGGAATGAGATGCCCCTGTGCAGGAGAGCATGAGGCAAGGTGGGACTCTACCGTGAGCAGCCACCAGCATGGTCCAGACTACAGCAAATCCCAGAGAAGGAGCCCAAGTTCTTCATTAGGTACATGGTGGGAGAGATGGCCGTGGAGAACCCATAGAAAAGACACAGCAAGCAAGATTTGATGGACAAGATAATCATGTGGAAGGTGATAAAACCACTCCACACAATTGCTAGCTTAATGTGGTGGCACACGCCTGCGCATCCAACACTAATGTGGTGGCACACGCCTGAGCATCCAATACTTAATGTGGTGGCACACGCCTGCGCATCCAACACTTAATGTGGTGGCACATGCCTGAGCATCCAATACTTAATGTGGTGGCACATGCCTGAGCATCCAATACTTAATGTGGTGGCACACGCCTGAGCATCCAGTACTTAATGTGGTGACACACGCCTGCGCATCCAACACTAATGTGGTGGCACACGCCTGAGCATCCAGTACTTAATGTGGTGGCACATGCCTGCGCATCCAATACTTGGAAGGTTGAGGCAAGAGAATCTTGAGTTCAGCCCAGGCTATGTAGTGAGCTCCTGTCTCAAAACAAAACAACACAACAACAACAGCGGAAGATTCCCTGTTGCAGGGACAGCTCATCTGTAGGCCATATGCTCAGCGTGCACAAGGCCATGGGCTCAATCCTGAGCATCAGGGGAGACAAAGATTCGTGGCTTCAATCACAGTAGACTTAGAAGCCTTTTATAGATCGCTCAGTTTCCCTCTTTTGTGTTAAGGGGAGGATCTGAAGCCTTGGTGAGGAGACAAGAGTTGTGGCCAGAGTTACAACCCATCTCTCCTGGCCCAAGACTGATGTGTTCGCTATTTTTTTCTTGGGTTAACTTCATCTTCGAGCTCACTGAGTTAGATAAAATCACTGCAAGATTGACTTCCTATTGGAGACCACTTTGTATTAATCTGTCCTGTTAATTGATTTTCAAGTGGGCTTGGCTGTGTGTGGTGGCTGGAAGCCCGGGATCTGTGACATTCTCTGACTTTTGGAGTTGCAGAATGAAGTCCTTTTGTTGCTCAGCTTCTTAGATTCATAGCTCAGCATTATCAAAGTGCTCTAGACCCTCAATTAAAGTTATACAATAATCTTTACCGTTATTATTAAATTTCACCCCACCCCCCGTTCTTTTGGAATTAAATTACTTCTTTTTCCAAGTGTGGACCATTTTCTAAGGAATCTACTCCTAAGCAGACAGGGTGATTTAGCAGGGGCTGTGGTGATAGAAGTCTATGTGAAAAAGAACTCGGTAAGTTCTCAGAATCCTAAACAAAGATAAATTCATCGATACCATGTGAGCAACTTAGCCACTAGATTCATCTTATTGAAACAAACTTAGAGTTAAATTAGTCGGTGTTTCAATCTACTTTTTAGAGAGAAAGTCTGTTGTAAAGAAAATATTATGATAAAAGCGATGATTTTTCTACATTACAGCAACATATGTTTGTCATTAATTAATTTTCATTTTGTGAAAAGAGCCAGGATTGCAGGATCAATTATCTGCAGTTAAAGACCCAACCAGTGGGCCACAAGAAGCATTCATGTTCTCTTGGTATTTGTAAGAAATCAACAAAACATGCTAGCTTCCATTTCGCCGGTAAATGGTTCTAACCATTATTTACTGTGAAAATAACAGTTAGAGATTACGTCAGGGTAGAAGATAGAACTGTAGGTTATTTATCCCAAGGGTAATAGTTTGTTTTTAGCTTGAAGAAACTGCTCATCTATGAAACTGCTGCTGTAAGAAGTGGGGAACCAAAAGCTGCATAAAATCCTGACCTCAGGGAAGCTATTGGAGGAGGAAAAATGCTACCTCTCCACACAAGTCTTTGCTTCTGATATCTGGCCTTAGCTAGGTGCTGTGCTTCTGAGCCAGTCCTTCCTCAGTTTTTCTGCTAGCCTCCTCCACTCTAGTGGGGTGGTGTGAAATGCTTTTCTCAGTGGCGCTCTCCTATCCAGTGTGAGGTCATTACCACCCACCCTCCGTGTATGCATGTGATGTGTGTATATGTGTGAGAGCAGGAGTGTAGGCATGTTATGGTGCACACGGATAGGTTAGGGGCAACCTCGGGCTGTCGGTCCGCATCTTTCATGTTTGAGACAAGGTGCCTGCTGGCTGGTCTGTGCGCTTGTGGGGATTCTTCTGTCTCCATCTCCATCTCACTGTGGGAGCTCCGGGATTGTAGGTAAGTGCAACTGTGCCCTGCTTCATGTGGCTTCTGGGGGTTAAAACTCAGGTCCTCATGCATGACAAGTACTTTACCCACTGAGCTATCTTCCTGAGCCAGTCATCTTTTCAACAAAGTAATTTATCAATAAGATTGTATTCAATAAACCAACATACAAACATCAAAGATACTTAACCTACATAGCTGGATATATTTGGAAATAAGTATATACTCATGACCAGTGCATTGTCATTCCAGTGCCCTAAATATATCCAAAAATATCTAACTATCTTCCCACTCCCTCCTGCCCCTTTTTATGGGTGGTAAGAGAATGTATCGGTTACTTTTCTGTTATGATACAGCACCACGGCAACCTAGAGAGGGAAGGCTTTCTTTGGCTTACCGTTCCAGACGGATGAGAGTCTGTCATGGTGGGGAGTGTGGCAGCAAGCTGCAGGCGTGGCAGCAGGAACTGGATGCTGAGAGTTCACATCCTGAGCCACAACAGAAAACAAAGAGCACAAATTGAAAGTGGGCTGAGGATTTAAACTCTCAAAGCCCAACCCTAGTGACGTACTTCCTCCAGCAAGGCCACACTTCATCACGTGTCAAAGGGCATATATCCAGACCCACCCAGGTGTGTATTCACGCCCACAACATTGTAGATTTGTTTGTCTTAGCGCTATGGAACTTGGCCTTAAGGACGGGCATTTGGACTAGCAGGCAGAAACCTTGCGCTAAGCAATGCGTTTTATAAAAGCGACATTTTAAAGGTGGGGTCTTTCCAATTCCTTTATGGCTTCAAGGATGTGAACTGAAGGTTCAGTTGCTATGTAGAAAAACAGGACCTGGGTGAGGTTAAGAATGTGGACTTAAACTGGACTGCCAGGGCTAAAGCCCTCTCTCTCTCTCTCTCTCTCTCTCTCTCTCTCTCTCTCTCTCTCTCTCTCTCTCTCTCTCTCATGCTGTTATACCTGTATGTGGTACATTCTGGTATGGGGGCACATATGTGTGTGCTTGTGTGTGTGACATGCATGTAACAGAGGTCAGAGATTGGTGACTGGTGTCCTCCTTGATCATTCTTCACCTTATAAATTGAGACAGGGTCTCTCACTAGAGCCTAGAACTCATCAAGTGGCCTAGCCTAGCTTGCCAGCTTGCTCCAGGGCACCCTGTCTCTGCCTCCTGATCACTAGGGTTACAGCCAGCCAGCACCACCGCCTGGCACTCATATGGGTGCTGAGCACTCTCAGGCTTACATAACACATACTTTATCCATTGAGCCATCACCCTAGCCCCTAGATCTTTAGCTTTTCTTACCTGCATCTGGAAAATGAAAATCAGAATCTGCATCTTCCTCATAGCATTGCTGGGGAGTCTCGTGTGTCCACATCGGTGGGCCTTAGAGAAATGCTGGGCTGGAGGAAATAGCAAGTGATGGTGTCCACCGAGAAGGTGACACTCTGCGGCTTTGATGATGAGTACAGAAAGGATGAGTTCACATACGTGGGGATGGTTTGACTGCGGACTCTTGTTGTTGGGGGCATGGCGGTTAGGCAGCTGTCCTCTTCCAGCCTCTACTGGGTGGTGTACAGGTTGGCCTAGAGTTTGCTGGAGAATAATGTTGTCCATGTTGGTTAAACTGAAGGAAGGAAGGAAGGAAGGAAGGAAGGAAGGAAGGAAGGAAGGAAGGAAGGAAGGAAGGAAGGAAACCAAACCTGAGAAACAGAAAAGAAAAAGAATGTTTTCTATTAATATTAGTAAATTTTTGCTTCTTTGTTCCCCAAATAGATGCACCTATCAACACCTTACACCTCCAGCTGGAGAGGAAGACACCCCAGTACTCAGACTGTCATCTTCCCCCACTTTACTGTGCCCATCAGTGTGATGATGCTGGCTCTTTATGTTTGTTAGAGCACTTTGATCCTCGAGTTGATGATGTGCACACGAGTGTGTGAATAAGCCTGATAGCACATTCTGCGAAATAAGGCAGCGGTAGAATTTATCAGCTATGGGATGGCAAAGAACGTTTTCTGACTCCACAACATATTCAACCCACCCACCGCTTCGGTTTGCCTTCCCTTGTCTCCTCCCCCGTCCCAGTGCCTATCAAGGGCAAAGGCTTGGACTCTGGGTGATTTAAGCTGGAATTCTGTCAAGGTGTTCTTCAGAGCATTGCTTCCCTGCCATCGTTGTGGGTCTCACCAGACAAAGAGAAGAGAGTGCAGAGTCCCACAGACAACTCCTGTGGGCTTCTCTGGGTTAAGCGGTGCTTTTGTTTGCCACAGACTTTTCTGAGCTTTTGTGTGCTTGTGTGCTTTGTGGATCTCCCCTCAGAGACTTCCCAAGTTGTTTCAGATAGAGAAGCCTTTCTTCCCCTGCAATGTACTCATTGTCAGTTGTAGAGAATGCCAAGTTGTCTGGTTGCCTCGAATCTAGGAGGCTTCCTTTCTTTCCAACATAACAAAATACTCAGAGACACAAAATAAATGAGAAGTTCTCTCACCTGTCTGTCCCAGTGTAAGTGGCTCAGGGCTGGAGAGGCCCATGACAGCCTCTGGGAACATTAGGTAGGGGTCAGAGTGTGGTTTGGAATTACATCATCTGGTCCTAAGTACACTGAAAAGCCTTGCATTCTCTTTCTGTGTGTACATGTGTGTTTGTGCAGATGTACCTGTGTATGTACCTGTGTATGTGTGCTGACTACCATGAACTTTATAAAATTTTTGTTGAGAAGATACATATTATTAACTAATTTATTATTATTTAATACACATGTAATAGTCATGTAATTGCATCAACATGTATAGATTTCTGTTTATAGCTACAATATACTATACCTTCCAACTCTGCATTTTTGCCTGGTGAAGTGTGCAGTTTATAAGGTCTTCGAAGCCAGGTGTTTGTTTGTGTAAATAAGGGGGCTTTAGGTGTAAAGACCTATGCAGATGCATATGGAGTCTCACTCGAGGATGTTGGAGAGGGCTGGGGCCCGAGCTCATAAGGCCCTGGGCTCCATCCCCAGCATCACACAACACGAAGTATGGTAGTGCAGGCCTGGAAACCCAGTACTTGGGGGTGGGGGGTGGAGGCATGAGGATCAGGAGCAAGGACAGTCTCTGCCACACAGAGAGTACAAGGCCAGCCTGGGATAGAGCGTCTCAAGTCAAAGCAAAGCAAAGAACGCTAAGTAAGTGAGTGTCTCAGGTGCTCCTTGGAAGATTATAGGCAGGAGCACTGTGAGAAATGGGGAGGATTCCAGAGGGGAGGAGAAGCCGACGACAGAAGTGAGCGTGCAAGAAGGTTCCGGCGCTGTTCAGGGAAAGCCTCTTAATTAGACTTTCTTCTTTTTGATGATAATAACAACACTTATTGATGATAACAATACTTATTAGCTGTTGACCAAATACCGGGCTATGCTAATGGATTAATGCCTTTAAGCCTTTTGAGACAGATATAATGAGCCATACCTTAAAAGGGCATAGGTCACCAAGGGGTCAGGTAAGTCACCTCAGTTTATACAGCTGGAAAGATGGAATTAGACTGGGAACCCTGGGCTGTCACGTACGGTCACCCTCATGTGAGGATCATAGCTTCTTGGTCTTCATGACAGATATCTTCATGTCAGGGGACATATTCAATACGTAATAATAGGTGATTAAAATGATCGAATGAGCTGAGAATGGTGGTTCACGTTTGTATTTCCAGCACCCAGGAGGTTTCAGCAGGAAGGTCAGGAGTTTAGCCAGCCTGGGCTCCATGGTGACACGGACTGAATGTGGTCTCCCGTGGGTGTGTGCACTTGAACACTTGGTCTCTAGCTGGGGTGCTGTTTGGAAAGATGGTGGGACCTCACTGGGGGAAGTGGGACCAAAGGTCGCTGGTGCTCTCTGTACCCAAAGGAGATAGCGATGGCGAAACCTCAGGAAAAGAGGACTGAGAACTGATAAGCAACTCACATTACAGCTGTTGGGATGGCTAACCAAACTAATTCTGTGACTCTGGGGAGAAATATACAGCCCCTTGCAATACGGAACAATGCATTCCATGTGTTAAAAGTGAAGAAAACAGTGTGGAGCTGGGCGTGATCTCAATCTGGAGAGCAAACCTTGCCAAAGACGAAGTCAGGAAATAGGATCCCTGCTGTCTGAACCATGGTTTTCTCGGTGTGGCAGTGTCCTGGGGGAGGGTGGAGGAATGGGATCCTTCTCTATCTTCTACCTGCCTAACATCTGAGTTTTCTGCCATGACCATCAAGGTAGTTACCTTTCTCATCTCTGTGGCCAAAATACCAGAGAGAAGCAATTTAGGGGAAGGAAGGTTTACTGGCTTTAAGTGGTCAAGTATACAGTGTGGTGTGGGTGTCGGTGGCCATGGTATAGCATGCAGGGTACCAAGAGGCAAAGAGAACGACTTGCAGCTGGAAAGAGGTATATAAAACAATTGAGGCCAACTCCCGGTGACCTCATTCCACTGGCCAGGTCCCATCGCAAATGGTCTCCAACTTCCCAAAACAGAGCCACTAGCTGGGGCCGAGTGTTCAAAGATACGAACCTGTGGGGTCGTTTCCCATTGAAGCCACAACAGTTTTATGAGCCCAGGGGAAAGTGAAGCCATATTCCTCTTCTAATGGGGATGTCTGTTGGGAAGGGCCAGCTTTATGTTAAAAGCCATTTCACAAATGATTTGGAAGCAATAAAGTTTTTAAAACAGAAAATAGCTGTGGAAGAGCTTTGAAAGTTAAAATGCTTCTGTTGATTCAGTAAACAGAGCCTTCTCTTTTGCTGGCATCCCTTCAAGCAATGGCAATCTGACTCTATTAACTGGTGCATTTTGTTTTAAAAAGCCCCAAGGGGAATCATCTTGGGCAGGAAGATTCCAGGCGCCAAACTTTAGAACTTAGGCTCCTCTCAAGGGTTTGCAAACCACGTAAGTGGGTGTCAGTGTGGGCTGGACGCTCCAGCAAAGAGGTGGCTTTTAATCCATTTCATTTGGCCTTCTGGGAATGGCCAGATGGTCTAGCTGAAAGGAACAGGTCTCAACGATTTAGAGTGTGCTGGGTAATGCTTGCCGAAGCAGCACCATAGCAAGATGCAGCATCAAACTTAGCCGAAAGAGGCAGCTGCTCTGTGGGTTCCATCTGCTTGGGTTGCTCTGGGAGGATAGAGCACTCCTCAAGTCCAGACATGGAGTAAGGTTCGCTCTTGGTCTTGTGGTGCCGAGAGCCTGGGAGCTGGCGTCTGAGTTTGTAAGTTTCGTGGGTGACAGCCTGGCTCTGTGTTCACAGCCAACCCAGCGCCTGAACTCTTTGAGGCGTGGTTTCCTGTCTTGTGCGCTGTTTGTCATCTACCTCATGGGTACTATGCTGATTACTTTTTGTCACTTTAACACAAACCTAGACATACATGGGAAGAGGGAATCTTAACTGAAAAAATGCCCGCATCCAACTGGCTTATAGGCAAGTCTGTAGGGTATTGTCTTGTCAACGATTGAAGTGGGAGGCCCAGCTCACTGAGGGCAGGCAGTACCATCCCTGGGCCAGCAGTCCTGGGCGGTATAAGAAGTAGGCCGAGTGAACCATGAGGAACAAGCCAGGAAGCAGTGTTCCTCTATGACCTCTGCTTCAGTTCCTGCCTCCAGGTTTCTAACTTTTTTATTTTTACTTTTTTTAAAAGAAAATTGAAAATAGATTTTTTTCCCACACAATGGATTCTGATTCTGATTCCCCAGCTCCCATCTCCTCCCAGATCCTCCCTATACTTCTGCCCACCCAAATCCATACCCTTTCTTGCTCTCTCTCATCCAAAAACAGACATCTAAAATAATAATAATAAGATTAAAATAAAAGCAAACAAACCAGAATAAGACAAAACAAAACAAACAGAAAAACAGAGCCAATGAGAAAGCATAAGAAATACTTATCAACCCAGAGATATGCTCATTCTCAAAGAAGTCCTACAAACACAAAACCAGAAACCATAATATATATGGAAAAGACCTGTAAAGTTAAAAACAAAAAGCACCCAGACAAAGCATCGTGAGGCACAAACCCTCCAAAGCTAACACTGAGTCCGTTTTGTGTTGTCTGTCTATTGCTGGACACGGGGCCGGCCCTTACATGTAGTTTACATACCTGGTGAGACTCTGCTGGAGAAAACTAGTTTTTCCTTTGCACGCTGTTATCAGTTGGAGCTGGCTTCTGGGTTAGGGCTGGGGATTGTGCCCACCTGTCCCTGTCCAGGTTCCTGCTTTGAGTCCCTCCTCTGGTTTCTCTTCATGGTGGACCACAGCCAAAAGCTGGAATAAAGCCTTTCCGAGCCACTTTGGGTTCTGGTGTTTCATCCCAGCAGTGGGAACCCTAACTAAGATGGGTACTGGGAAGAACAAGGTGGGGTGACGGAGATGTAAACAAAAAGGGACACACGTCCGCGTGAGGTTCTGAGAATGCATGATTCGCGGGTATCTTTGAGTTGTGCCAGGCATCTAAGTTTTCTGAGGAAGCGTCTGAGTACGTCCATGACTATCCTGGTCCCAACAAATGCGGGTAACGATAACACTGCTAGCACTAGCCAGCGCCTTCTATAAACGATATACAATATGTTTTGGAATCCACTTACTGTTTGAGAACTCCATACAACACCATGTGTTTCAACCAAATCTACTTGCTGCTTCCTTCTCCTTCAACTCGTCCCATCCCCTGCCTCCACATACTCCTAACTTCGTGTGTTCTGTTTTTATTTTATTTTTATTTATTCTTCTCTCATACATTACATCCTGACCACGGTTCCCCCTCCAGCCACTCTTCTCAGTACCCCTACCAACTTCTCCTCTCCCCCAAACCCACTCCTCCTCCAGGTTTCCCTTCAGGAAAGAGCAGGCGTTCCCGGATATACGACAAGTTACAATAAGACTCGGCACAAGCCCTCACATCAAAGCTGGACGAGAAAACCCGGTAGGAGGAGAGAGGTCCCAAGAGTAGGGGAGTCTGACACCCCTTATCCATACTCCCAACTTTGCATGCTCTGTTTTAAATCCGTTGAGTCTTTAGTGGTGTCAGGAGGCCCACAGGTGTAGGGCCAGGCCCTGGACCATGGACAACCTATCTAGAGCCACTTCCCTAAAGAAAATTGACTCCCCGCCCCCCAGTGGCTACCAACTGCCAATAGCTCCTCAGCCAGGGGAGGGACTTTGTGGGCTCCTACCACATTCTTGCGGGCTTATCTGGTGTAAGTTGCCTGCAGGCAGTCAGCAGTCACTGTGAGTCCTTCTGTGCTGTGGTCCTGTCACATCTGGAAAATTTCTAGCAGTTGCCTTTACCATGTTGATTCCTTGGGAGGCAGGCGTGTGAGACAGAGGTCCCTTTCGGGGCTGAGCACGCTTCAGCCTCAGATTCTCTGTGTCTGGCCAGTTGTGAGATCCAGAGAACCAGCATGGTCTGAGCACTGTGTGTCCTCTGTTCTAAGGGCTTCACAAGTATGGCTGCCTCTAAACTCAAAGGCTTTCCTGAGATAGGCACTGTGGTTACTCCCGTTTCTCAGGTGAGAAAATCAAGGCCCAGGGAGGCCAAGGAAGTTCCTCAAGGTCCCACAGTTCGCAAATTGAAGGGTAGGGTTTGCGGTCGGCAGCATGGCTGTGGGACTCGTAGGAAGCTACAGTTTTTCTCTGAAATGTAAAGGGAGTGAGTTTTGACTCTTTCCTCTTTGCTTGACTTCATTTCCCACGTAAGGAGCCGGCGATGGTCAGGTGTGTTTCTCAGGTGCTGTAACAGAGGAAACATGGAGAGTGGAGAGGCTAAGGTTCATGTCCACGGCTGGTTAGGAAGGCAGCTGGGGTGCCCAGGGAAGATTTTCTTCTCCCCAGCACTTCCAGCGATCAAAGAAAGGCAGCTACTGATTGGGCAAGGACCACAGCTCTGTCTAACTTGCAACAGCCATTTTGAGCGCTCAGGAAGCAGTTCAGGGCAGTACTGAAGCTGAGTGGACAGCTGTATCTGAAGTACAGACCCAGGGTTTTGGAAACAAAGTGAAACCTGTGGTGAAACCAGGAAGAATCAGGGCACAGATTCAGCCCTAAGACCCAAGCACAGAGGTGTGTTCTGTGTGTGGCTATGTGTATGTGAGTGTTGGGGCTTGAGGATGCCAGAGGTGTGAAGGCCCCCTGGAGCTGGTGTTATCGGTGGTTGTGAGCCATCTGACAGGGCTGCTGGGAATCAAACTCAGGTTCTCTGCAAGAGAAGTGTGTGCCCTTAGCTAATAAACCATCTTTCTAGCCCGTAACATTTTTTTAAAAAAAAAAATAAAGGATGTTCCATGCCTATCTGTCTGTCTGTCTATCTATCTATTATTATTATCACTATTATTATTTTATGTGTAGAGTGTTTGCCTGCATAAATGTCTGCGTATCACCTACATATCGGATGCCCCTGGAGGTCAGAAGATCTCCTGGCACTGGAATTACAGGTGGTTTTAACCTGCCATGTGGGTGATAGGAATGGAACCCAGGTCCCTTGAAAGAGCAGCAAGCGCTTTTAATCACTGAATCATCTCTCCAGAGCCTACCTCATTTTTAAAACAGGGTCTTTCTCAGCACTTGGAACTCCCCGTTCCATCCCCTACAACCCCGAGATCTCAGGAGCACACTTCCAAGCCCAGCATTTACATAGGTGCTGGGGACCCCAACTCAGGTCCTTACACTTTGCACCAAACCCTCAGTGACTAGGTCATCTCCCCAATCCCCAGGCATTTTGGTCACCAGCCAGTGGCAGGCTGTGGATCCAAACTTGTGTTCTCCTAGCTCCCTTCTCTTATGTCACACCATATTAACAGTTTAGTTCAAGTCCATATTTAACTTTCCTGAGGACGGTCTTACTTCACTGACTACTGTTTGAACAAGCTTAGCTTGAAATATTTGTACACAAGTTGTCCATTAAGGAGGGCTTTGTGACCACCCCTTCTTGTTTCCTTATGATTGAAAAGATGACTCTCACTACTTTTTCGTCAGTTAAGGGTTTTCATCTTGCTTGCTTCCATTCTCATGCCCGTTGTAAATCAGTTTCTCCTGTCTCTCCTCATCCAATGCTTCTATAGCTCCCACAGCCTGAGCTACCCTTTTGGGGCTCCTTAGATTCTTGGTGCCTTTATAGAAAACACTGTCTAAGCAGAAGGGAGTGGCTAGGCCTGGACCTGGCAGGGTGGCCTTTGTGACTTCGGAGAGTGGCTGAGGACTTGTGCTAGAAAACCGTGCTCTCTCCTTCCTCTCTGAGGGACTTGCCTTTGCTTTCTGTGGCTTTCGGAGACCTGTTGGCGTATTTGTCAGTAAGCGTAGTCCATGTCGTCCTACGTCCCAAACAGCTGTGGAGGCGACGTGAGTCTGTGCTCAATGGAAGTGAAGACTGGGGAGGTGGTTCTGAGGGTGAAGTGTTCGCAGCGAAG
Organism: Arvicola amphibius; assembly: GCF_903992535.2. Lineage (NCBI taxonomy): Eukaryota > Metazoa > Chordata > Mammalia > Rodentia > Cricetidae > Arvicola > Arvicola amphibius. Next base: position 71,135,346 of record NC_052051.1, read on the forward strand.
ACGTGAGGATCCGAGTTCAGATCCCCAGCACTCATGTAAGAAAAAAAATCCCAGGCAGAGCAGCAAACATGTGGACACAGCACTGGGCAGGGGTGAGGGGAGTGGGTAGAGACAAGCTGATTCCTGAAGCCACTGGCCAGTCAGTCAAGCCAAGATCAGTGAGCTCCAGGTTCCGTGAGAGACCCTGCCTCAAAAAAACAGTGGGGAGTAACCGAGGAAGGCACCTCATGTTGACTTTTGACCTCCATAGGCACTCATGCACAAACACACACTACAGTTCCAGCATGTGTGTATACATGAACATCAAAACACATGCACACTCACACTTACACACACTCATGCACACACACACACTCACATTATATCTATTGATATTCATTGAGGAAAACCAGTAAAGTTGTGTTATTAGAATGCCCACTCTCTTCCTTCCCCTTTAAAAATGAAATTCAGGCATAAGAAGCATTCCATTTCACTACAACATCCTAATCTGTTTGCTGCTGCAGCCTTGCATCCACTCTGCAAAACCCTTGTTTTTTTTCAAGTCCCCGGTGCTATGTCAGGCTTCTCACCCCACCACTCACTGTCTGTGATAATCCCACAACTGTATTAGCTGCTCTGTGTCCTGCCTTGAAACCATCCTTCACGCTGCCATTCAGTCATGATATCCTGTGCCTGTCTCATCTCTATGCACCTGCTTTACCATGAAACCTCCGTAGCTCCTTACTTCCTACTTGGATTAGGTTTTTTTCTTTCTTTTCCCTCCCTCCCTCCCTCCCTCCTTCCATCCATCCCTCCGTCTCTCCCTCCTTCTCCCTTCCTTCATTTTTAAGACAGTCTTGCCATGTCTTACACTCAGCTTTCTAAGTGAAGGGATTGCAGGCATGGCTATTACACATGTCCCTCTATAGGTTTTTCTATTGCAATGTAATAAAACTGCCACAAGCCATGGCTCAATGCGAACTACTGTTATCTTACAGCCTCTGTGGGTCACCTGACTAGGGAAGCCTCTCCAGCCCAGTTCACCAGGGTCTTCTGCACAGGGTTTCTGGCTGTAATTATGGAGCTGGCTGGCTGTGTGGACATCTGGAGGCATGACTGGAAAAAATCCACATGCAAACTCACTTGGGGTTGTTGGCAGCTTTTTCCTATGGCTTCCACACTGAGGGCTTGGCTTCTTTATGGTTGTCAGCACAAGGGCCAGCCATTTATGGTCCCTTACGACTACCCAGAGGCCACCTAGGTCTCTGCCACAAGGACTCACACAATATAACTTACTGCCTCATGAAGCCATGGTGAGAGAATGAGTCGCTAGGGTAATGACATCCTAGATGAGGGCCTTTTACCTCTTGCCTCTTCTGTTGTTTAGATGGAAGTCACAGGTCCCTCTTGTTTTCTATGAGGGATATCACAAAAGGAGTGACTGCCTGCCAGGAGACCATCATGATGACAACCTTAGAGCCAGCCAGGACACGTCACTTAGAGCAGACATTCACCTCGCTGCCTTCTTTCGTGTATGTCTTAAGCGTTCTACAATTTGGCTCTAAATTTACCTGTCCACTTTTTTTAATTTGTTTTTGAAATAGTGTCTCATTTAGCTCAGACTCAACATGTGGCCAAGGCTGGTCCTGAACTCCTGATTTCCTGTTCCCACCTCCCAAGCCACAGGTGTGTGCCACCATATTCAGCTGTTAGTTCTCATTTCTGCCTTGGACATTTTCTCCTGGGCTGGGGAGATGGTTCCGTGGTTAAATGCATGCTGGACAAGTATGGGGACCAGAGTGTGGATCCCCAGAACCCATGTCAATGCCTAGTGGAGGTGGGGGGCGGGGGGTCCACAACCTACAATTCCAGCCTCAGAGGGTAGAGACGGGATTCGCAGAGCAAACTGGCTAGCAAGACTAGCCATGTCAGTGAGCTCTGGCTTTGAGTGAGAGCCCTGCCTTAATGAATAAGATGGAAAAGCCATTAAAGATAATTCCTGACATCAACATAGGCCTCCACATGCCCGGGCACACGTGCACACATGCACACATGCACATACATGCCATGAAAAGTTGAAAAAAGAGCATTTCTTCTGTTTGTGGGTTTTTAAAGAAGCAACTTTAATCAATACATTCACTTAATTAGCAAAAACAACATGCTAAAAAATACAATAATTTTTCATTGAAATGAAAGGTTCCTGTTGTTTGGTTCCTTGATCAAGAGTCGACTGAAAGTTACAGAGACCCAGTCCTGGAATGAAGGACGCAGCCCCATGTGTACTATGCCAGTGATTACTGCTGCCCAGCACCCCACACTTCCCTCTGTGCTGAGGACACCCCCCTAATGTGCCCATGATTTGGGAATTCCATCCATGCACAATGGTGTCCAGGCACTGGATAGAAAGACTTGCCCATCTGTAGAGACTTGCATTGCGAGGGACAGAATGATCTAGAGGCTTCTATCATGTGTGTATGCCATCTGGGCTGAGGTGCCAGAAGACTTGATTTAGTCTGGGATGCTGACTCCCTGTGGCATAGGCTGCTCAGAGTGGCTCCCAGGTTCCAGGACAGAGGGAAGCTTCCCAGAAACCCAGCTGTAACTATGTGGCCTTTTATGACATAGCTTCCAAAGCTGTGTTGGCGTTACTTTGCCACACTCCAGTTGGCAGAGCAAACTCAAGTTCACTTAAATTCAAGGGGGGAGGAAACAGACTCCCACTCAGAGCTGTAAAAAAAATGCCGCCATTAAAGGGACTGCCACATGCATAAACATGAGTGTGCTTAGGGAAATAATGGAATCCTGAATTCTAAAGACCGAGAGGACTCTGTTTCCATCTCTCTGGTCAGCTTTCTTGGCAGCTTCCCTTCTGTCTTCTGTCTGGACCTCTGCAGGTGTTCCTAACTGGTCTACTGATGTCCACTCTTGCCAGTTTGTTCCTCAAGCCACAGACAGAATGATTCTTCCCAAACATTCCCTACTGCCCAACCCTCTCCATCCAGCTGAAACCCATGAAGCTCTAGTGATCCAGCCAGCACCCACCTCTGAGGTTTATCCTGCTGTCCACCACCGCTCTTCATGATAGACTATTGCCTACCTTCTTGTATTCATTTATTTTATGTGTGGGTGTTCTGCCAGGGTGCATGTCTGTGCATTATGTGTGCGTACACTACCAGCGGAGTCTACCAGGACTGGGATTAGAGATGGCTGTGAGCTGCCATGTGGGTGCTGGGAATTGAAACTGGATCCTCAGGCAAAATAGCCAGTGCTCTTAACCAATCCTGTCCCAATTCCTTGTATTCTTAATTCTGTTTCCTGTCACAGGGTCTTTGCTTATGCCTGTTCCTCTACATGGACGTTTTTACCTTCCTTTGCGCTTTGGTTTTTGCTGGTCACCTTCTCAGTGGCGTTCTTCCCCACTTCCTTGATCAAAACATACACTCAATGATTTCTCTTAAGGATTGTGTATCTACAGTCTATAGCTTCATGTTTATATTTGTGAGAATGCCAGCTTTACATTCATATTTCCTATAGATCAGTAAATTCCATGAAGCCAGAGACTGTGTATGCTTTTTCCTACAACATTGTCTACTCCAGAGTATGGCATATAGCAGACATTTGCAGGGGGCATAAAGGAGCAGGGAGGAGGGCAGAAGTGAAGGAGGGGAGGCAGTGATGAATCCTTCTGAAGGATGCACCTTCAGGTGCTTGGAGTGATGAACTCATTAACTTAAACTAGTGTGTTGAGCTTTCCATGGTTTTATTAATTAGAGACATATCTCTGATGTGGGATTTCCCTCTGTACGCTATGATTATCATTAATGAATAAAGAACTGCTTTGGACCTATAGCAAGGCAGAACTTAGGTAGGCAGGGAAAGCTAGTCTGAGTGCAGGGAGAAAAAAGGGCGGAGTCAAAAAGACGCCATGTAGCCCTGCAGGAAACGGATACTGGAACTTTAGCCGGTAAGCCACGACCTCGCGGTGAGGCACAGATTAATAGAGATGGGTTAAATTAAGATGTAAGAGTTAGCAAATAAGAAACCAGAGCTAATGGGCCAAGAAGTGATTTAATTAATACAGTTTCTGTATGATTATTTCAGGGCTAAGCTAGCCAGGTGGCCGGGAACTGGATAGCAGGAGCCAACAAGCGGCTATCTCCCCCAACATATCTTTTATTATTAAGCTACAGTCTCTCTCCTCCTGGTCCTGGTTCTGTTGTTAAATAATACAACCAAAAAGTTTTCCCACAGCTGGTCAGATGGCTTATGGGTACAGGCACACACTGCTGAGCCTGATGACCTGACTTTGAACCCCAGAATCCACATGGTGGAAAGAGAGAACTGACTCTGGCAAGTTGTCTTCTGAGTTCCACATGTGTGCTGTGATGCACACACACACACACACACACACACACGTGAATGTTTAAGGAAAGCTTCCCATATGTGTCAGGGAGACTCTGACCCCCATCAGTGAGTCTTTCTAAATGTTTCTAAAACATTTAAAAAGCAGAGAAAGATGAACCGAGTCCCCGAGGTCAACAGCAGGTACAAACACTTACCAACATGCCCCTTGAAGGCTCTCCTCATGGCAAAGTTGGTATTTCACTTAAGAGCATATCTTCATCCTCGGAGATAAGTATAGTCTGAAGCTCTTTAACAACTCTGGTATTCCAGGCTGCTATGTGTAGATGCTTACAAAGCTCTGAGTGTTACCTGGAATCTCAGTGCAGACAGGTGAGAACCCCTGTTTACAAGGAAAGAGCTCCACCAAGATCATGTACTGTAGAATGTATCTTCTATTTAAATGTGAAGTTGGGGGTCTGAAGAGGTAGCTCAGCTGTTAAAAACACCTGCTGCTCTTCAGAGGACCTGAGCTGAGTTCCCAGCACACACGTGGCAGCTCACAGCAACCTGGAATTTCAGCTTTGTAGCTTTTGACGCCCTCTCCTGGCTTCCTCAGGCACTGCATGCACATGGTGCCCATAGATACATCCAGGCAAAACACACATATACATGTAAGATAAAATGATATAGCTTTTAAATTTAATTGATATTTGAAAACATAAAAGTACACATTATGCCACATCATGTTTTGATGTATAGATACTTGCCAATTTTAAAATAGGTTGAAGTCATCTCCTTAATAGTTATCATTTCTTCCTGGCAAAACACACAAGGTCCACTCTTCTGTCTTTGAGAAGTGTATAACACATTATCGTTAGCTTTGTTCAGTGCACTATGCAGCTGCATACCAGAACGTCCTCCTCTGTCTACCCCCAACTTAGTGCTGCCTGTCAACCTCTTTCCACCCCTCCGTAATCCGTTTTCCCTGGCTTCTTGTAACCAATCTAGTCTCAACTTCTGTGACCTGTATCTGTCATTTTTTGTTTAATTAGTATGTGTGTGTGTGTGTGTGTGTGTGTGTGAGAGAGAGAGAGAGAGAGAGAGAGAGAGAGAGAGAGAGAGAGATGGGATTTATGCATGGCATGGCGTGCGTATAGAAGGCAGAGGGGAAATTTTGGGAGTTGGTTCTCTCCTTCTACCACACAGGTTCAGGGATCTGACTCAAGTTATCAGACTTGGTAGCAAGTGCCTTACCTCACTGAACTGTTGTGGTGGTCAGAATGAGAGTGGCCCCCAGAGGCACATGGGTTTGAATACTTGGTCCCCGGCTGGTGTGGCTGTTTGGGAAAGATGAAAAGATATGACCTAGTAGGTGGAGGTGCGCCACTGGGGCAGGCTTGGAGGTTTCCAAACCCACACGTTTCCCAGTTAGCTTTCTCCATCCTGTGCTTGTATAGTGAGCTGTAAGTTCTCAGCCATTGCTCTGGTGCCAGGCCTGCCTGCCTGCCTGCCTGCTGCCAGCTCTCTGCCATGCTGCTCACACGCTCTAGTTAACCCTTTGAAACTGTAAGCCCCAAGCAATCTCTTCTTCCATAAGTGACCTTGGTCATGGTGTCTTATCACAGCGATAGAATTGTACCTAAGACTGCCATCTTGCTGGCCCTCCATGCCAGACATCATCTCGACTGAGCAGTACAGAGAACAGTGGATTTGATCCTAACTCAGTTTTAGAATTTTAACTTAATGTTTGATTTATTAATCACCATATAAAATGATATGTTCCCTTTGACACCTTCATACTTACAGTTTGGTTGATCTTCTCCCTGCCCTTCTTACCCCTCTCTCCCTGCCATTGCCCTTCTGTCCCCACTGTCCTACTTGCTCATATTTCCTAATAACCTTCCACCTCCTCATTTGAAACCTCTCCCCCTACCTTGGGCCCTTTCTAGTTCTATAACTTCCACCTGCCCCCATCCCACATACATACCGATATAAACAAATTAGAAGCTAAGACCAATGTATGGGAGAGGGCATGTGGTACTTGCGTTGCCTGGTTACCTGTTGCCTGGGTTACCTCTCTTAACATAGTATTTTCCAGTTCCATGTTTTCCTATACTTTTCATGTTTCTTTACACTTAAAAAAATCATTATCCAGTCACCTGTTGATGGACATCTAAGCTGAGTTGATGGTTTTGCTATTGTGACTAAAGAAGTAATAGACATGGTGGACAAGCAGCTCAGTGATGAGACATGGAGATCCTTCGGTCGTATGCCCAGGGGTGGGTGGGTGGGTTGTATGGTAAATGTCCATGCTGATTTCTCTAGTCACCTTCCCGGTCTATACTCCACCAGCAGTGACTAAGGGTTTCAACTCCTCACATCCTTGCAGCATTTTTCTTTTTTTTTAATCTGACCAATATATTTTTTGTTTGTTTTTTATATGGTTTATTTTTTATATTTAAAAATTTCCATCTCTTCCCCTCCTCCTCTCCCCTCCCCTCCCCTCTACCCATATCCCCCCTCCCTCTCTCTCCAGGCCAAGGAGCCATCGGGGTTCCCTACTCTATGTTAAGACCAAGGTCCTCCCAACTCCCCCCAGGTCCAGGAAGGTGATCGATCAACCAAGCTGAGAAGGCTTCCACAGAGCCCGTCCATGCAGAAGAATCAAAGCCCAGCGCCATTGTCCTTGGCTTCTCGGTCAGCCTCCACCCTCGGCCACATTCAGAGAGTCCAGTTTGGTCTCATGTTCCATCAGTCCCATTCCAACTGGAGTTGGTGATCTCCCGTTAGTTCTGTCCCACCGTCTCCATGGGTGAACGCACCCCTCACGGTCCTGACTGTCTTTCTCATGTTCTCCCTCCTTCTGCTCCTCATCAGGACCTTGGGAGCTCAGTCTGGTGCTCCAATGTGGGGCTCAGTCATTTTCTTCATCTATCACCAGGTGGAGGTTCTATGGTGATATGCAAGAAATTCATCAGTATGGCTATAGGAACTGGCCTTTTCAGGCTCCCTCTCCTCAGCTGCCCAAGGAACTAGCTGGGGGCGTCTCCCTGGAAACCCGGGAACCCCTCTAGAGTCAAGTCTCTTGACAACCCTCAGATGGCTCCCTTAATTAAGATATATGCTTCCCAGCTCCCATATCCACCCTTCCTGTATCCCAAGTATCCCATTCCTCCGGGCTCCCCCCATTTTCCCCTTCACGCTTTTCTCTCCCCATCTTCCCTTGTCCCCGCCTCGCCCCACCCACAAGTTCCCAATTTTTGCCCGGTGATCGTGTCTACTTCCAATATCCAGGAGGATTACTATATGTTTTTCTTTGGGTTCACCTTCTTATTGTCTTCACAAGGATCCCGAATTATAGGCTCAATGTCCTTTAATTATGGCTAGAAACCGATTATGAGTGAGTACATCCCATGTTCATCTTTTTGGGTCTGGGTTACCTCACTCAGAATAGTGTTTTCTATTTCCATCCATTTGCATGCAAAATTCAAGATGTCATTGTTTTTTACCGCCGAGTAGTACTCTAATATGTATATATTCCACAGTTTCTTCATCCATTCTTCCACTGAAGGGAATCTAGGTTGTTTCCAGGATCTGGCTATTACAAATAATGCTTTGCAGCATTTTTAAATGACATCATTCTGCCTCTATAGTGAGACAGAATCTCTAAGTAGTTTTAATTTAGAGTTACCTGATTGTTAGATGTTGGACTTTAATTATTTATTGGATACTTGTATTTCTTCTTTGGAGGTGTGTTTAGCTCACTGGCCCATTCATTAACTGGCAGCTCCATTTTTATGGTGTTCTCCATAGATCCCAGGTGCACTATCCAGATGTAACAGACCTAGATCCAGGCTGTCTGAAGCGTGGCTGGCTGTCTCTCATTCTGCAGGCTGTCTGTCCACTCTGCTGCTGTTACTTTCCTTTGCAGTATAGAGCTTCTCAGACTCACATAATTGTGTTTGCCAGTTCTTGAACTATGTCCTGTCTACTGGAGTTCTATTTAGAAACTTCTTGCCTATATTTCATTTTTTGTTCTTTTCCTAAGATTTCTATTCATTTAAAAAAATTGTAGCACATGTACGCACACACACACACACACACACATGCACACCTACATGCATGCACGTGTATGCAAGTGCACATAGAGGCTAGAAGAATCTCCTGGAACTAGAGTTACAGGTTGTTGTGGACCACGGGTGTGAGTGCTAGAAACTGAACTTGGGTTCTCTGAGAGAATATCAAGCACTCATAATCAAGGATCTATTCTATCTCTCCAGGCTTCTCACTCATTTCTTTTTTTTTTTTTTTTTTTTTTTTTTGGTTTTTCGAGACAGGGTTTCTTTGTAGCTTTGGAGCCTGTCCTGGAACTAGCTCTTGTAGACCAGGCTGGTCTCGAACTCACAGAGATCCGCCTGCCTCTGCCTCCCGAGTGCTGGGATTAAAGGCGTGCGCCACCGCTGCCTGGCTCACTCATTTCTTAAAATGCAGGCTATGATGCTTGTTATCACCAAGGGGAGAAAGTGGGTACAGAGAGAGCATGGTTAGAAGGATCCAGAGGTATGAGCGCTGTTCTTCTACTGTGTAACAGGCAATGAGTGTTCATTCCATGACTTGTGACCTATAGCTTACATGTAGATATGAATTTCAATGTGTGAAATACTTGTTGGTTTAAGAATGGAAGAATTTTTACTGTAGGCTAAGGTTTGTCCTGCTAGCTTGAGTTTCTTGAAGTTCACGGTCATGAACTTCAGTCAGCTTCTCCTACACAGTAAATTATTTTTAAAGTAAATTATTTTTAGAGGGTTTCCTGCCCTGCTTTTGCATAAGGAAATTTTGAACACAGACAAGCCCTGTATTTACTCCTAGTCTGTGTCTTCCTTTACCGATAGCTTCAGTTACTTGACATGTCCTTGGAACGCTGTTCTCTGCAGCCTTCATACCAGTTATCCTCTGAATGTGTATGGTTGCTAACCAGTGACTACGGCTTCTTCCTGAGCCTTATGTATGTCAGTGGTAGTTTCTTAAGTTACTGGTCTGAAATCAAATGTCCTTGAGACATATCCCAAACTTATCCCAAGGGTTAAATACAAAAAAAAGTTAAAATAGTCAACATTTGGAGCTACCAAGATGGTTCAGAGGATAAAAGGGATTGCCAATAACTCTGATGACTCAAGTTTAATCCCCAGAGCTTGTATAGGAGGACAGAAATGACTCCCAAAAGTTGTCATTTAACCTCTAGCTGCCTGCTGTGTGAGATCACACACTCACTCACTCACTCACTCACTCACTCACTCACTCACTCACAAATGTATGCATGCATACTCACAACTGTATGCACACACACTCACAGCTGTATGCATGCACGCTCATAGTTGCATGCACGCACACTCACAGCTGTATGTATGCATTCACACTCACAGCATATGCACACATACTCACAGCTGTATGCACTCACACTCACAGATGTATGCATGCATACTCACAGCTGTATGCACTCACACTCACAGCTGTATGCATGCACACAGCTCTATGCACACACACACTCACAGCTATATGCACGCACACTCACAGCTGTATGCACGCACACTCACAGTTGTGTACACGAACACTCACAGCTCTATGCACGCACACAGCTCTATGCACACACACACAGCCGTATGCACACACACAGTTGTATGCGCTCACACTCACAGCTCTATGCACGCACACTCACAGCTCTATGCACGCACACACATCGTTGTCGGGCTTTGTGTCACATGCCCTATCTGCTGTGACATCTCATTGGCCCGGAAAGTGATCTCTGGGATGTCTTTCTGCAGCATTTAAACGTCTAACCCAGAAGTCACGCCTGCCGTTTTTGTTTATGACTCATTGGTCACATGGTGCCCGCCAATCACATTGATATTTTAAGAAGTTCATTCATGAGGCTTCATGACGTCATGTACTCAGAGGGTAGAGAGAGCATTAATGAGTGTCACGCACAGCAGATGGCCCATCTCAAAACTATTCATAAATACTTCCTTCCCCATGCATTGGGAGTCGTGTGGGAGAATAAAGGCTCCCTTGGGAAACCCTGGATCCTAGTCAGAAGAAACAAATCCACCATGGGCCATCGTTCTTTTTTGTTGTTGTTTTTGAGACAGGGTTTCTCTGTGGCTTTGGAGCCTGTCCTGGAACTAGCTCTTGTAGACCAGGCTGGCCTCGAACTCACAGAGATCCGTCTGCCTCTGCCTCCCGAGTGCTGGGATTAAAGGCGTGAGCCACCACCGCCTGGCTGGGCCATCGTTCTTATGTGAGCCTGGGGTCTTTCATCAGCCTCCTTTGGTGTGGCCAGTGAACCCCCCCCCATCACCTCCTAGCATCCATCCCTCCCACCCATTTGCAACATGTTTGTGGGAGAACATCTTGCCAGAAACGAAAGCTTATCTTGAGCATCGTTCTTAGTTACGAGGCTGTGTCTTTGAAACAAGATGAGCTTGTTTTGACTCTGGAATCAGACCAATGGATGGATCTGTTTCAATAAAAGTAAACAGGGATCATCCGTAGATTTCACCTGACTGCCACACTATCTTCAACAGATTCTGCATTCACTCAGATGCATCACCAGACATGGCTGGATGCAGATACACAGTGTCCATGTAGGAGAGGACACAAATGCAGAGTGGGGAGGTGTGGAAGCAGTAGTATGTGCCCTCCGTGTGAAACTTCAGCTGCCCAGGAGAACACCCCTCAGGTCGCCTGTGGTAACACTGAAGTAGTTTTCACTGTAGACCATGAAGGAGGTCCCAGGAAGAGCAGGGACTTCAGTGCGGTGCCTTGTAGATTTTAGTGTCCTGGAGCCATGTGCCTCCTGCCGCTGCTGTCTGTTGAAGGTGGGTTTACCTGGCTGAGCTGCGGGGAGCTTTGGGTCCTGCAGGTAGGGCCCCCCAGAATCCTGGCATGGTTATAAGGAGCCAGTCACCCTAAGCCTGTGGCTTCCTCAGAAGACATTGGTCTTCTTATAGAATATAACAGCATCCCATTGAGGATGGTGGCAATGTGGGCTTATACCCTGACAAATCCTAAAAATGACTTGAGGCCAATTTCATATATATATATATATATATATATATATATATATGTGTGTGTGTGTGTGTGTGTGTGTGTGTATATACATATATATATGTATATATATACATATATATAATTTATTTTACATACCAACCACAGTTCCACTCCCTCCCCTCCTCCACTTCCCCTATCTCCCTCACCACTCACCTCCATCCACTTCTCAGAAAGTGTAAGGCCTCCCATAGGGAGTCAACAAAGCCTGAGGCCAATTTCTTATATATGAATCTCAACAAAGGAAAATTTTTTTAAAACAAGAATACAGGGCTGAGGAGATGCCTCAGAGGTTATGAGCGCTTGTCGCTCTTTCAAAGAACCAAGGTTCAATTTCTAGCACCCACATGATGACTCACAACCATCTGTAACTCCAGTTCCAGGGGATCTGACACCTTCTTCTATGGCCATGTGGCCCACATGAATACAAGCAGGCAAAATACTCATACATATACATAAAATAAAAATAATTTAAAATTGTCCTTTAAAGAAACACAAGAACACAAACAATCAAAAGGAAAATGTCCACGTGCTCTTATTCGGAGTGAAAACCTCCCATCTACCTTGTTTTTCCAAGCCTCACAGAGAACTTGGAAAGACCATTTCGGAAGACAGTTACTGCTGAACTTTCATCATGGATAAGATGTTGCTTATCACAAAGCTTCCACGTTGTAAGACTTTCTCCAGTTGTTCACTTCCTTGGTTGGCAGAATACAGAGCAGGAGAAAGGCAGCCTAGCCCAGGGAGAGAGGAGCCCTCACACCCTGACCTGCTCCTGTGCTCCTCCAGCAGAGGGTGTCCTCTCTGTGGGCCACGGCTCCTCGGTTACAGTCAACAGACTAGCCCAAGATGTAATCAGAGCTTATTTGCTTAGTGATTTTCTACACAGAGAGCCCAGCCTGTCCTCACCTCCATGAGTTCATTTGCTCCTTACAGGTGCTGAGTAGATTCGTTCTGCTGTGCCTGTTGTCCTTAGATATGCAACAGACGCCAGAGACGCATGCTCAACTCTGGGTGGCTGAGGATAGCTATCAACCAGACTTTCTGAATTCCTAATAAATGGTTTCTATCAAACGGCTCTAACATTTTAGCTAAGATTGTAGACAGCTCTACAAGTACCGTTCCTTTCGTTTAAAACTCTTAAAGCCTTAGGGCCCGGGGAGACAGCTCAGTTGGTAAAGTCTTGCCCCTGAAGGACTGAAGGACCAGGAACTGAGTTTGATCTCCAGAGGCCAGCAGAAAGCTAAGCAAGCTGGTGCATGCTTGTAATCTCAGCATGGGGGAGGTGGAGGCCGGAGGATGGGTCCCTGGGGCTCCCTGGCAGGTTAGCCTAGCCTAGTTAGCAAGTTCCAGGTCCTGGTGAGAGATCTTATCTCAAGGAACTGTGGACAACTCTTGAGAACGAAATGGCACCAAAGGGTGATGTCTGACCTCCACATGCATGGATAACCTTACACACATCAGTGTAGACACACACATACACACACACACACACACACACACACGCACACAGGTGCTGGGAAGAGAAAGGAGAGAAGGAGGGAAATATTAGCTAAGACCACTTAGTTACCTTTTGTACCATCAACCCAGAGGAGCCAGGAAGGGGGCATCATAGAGCAGGACGTGTGCCACCCCACAGTTCCATCTCCCCCCACCTTCCTTTCCTGCTGTGGTCCAGTGCCTCCTCACCTTTCTGCCGGGGCGTCATGCATTGTGCTGACAGTTCTGGTCTCAGCAGGTGCTGCTAGTGACACCAGGCCTTTCGAGAAGTATCTCCTGTTCTAGGTTGGAGATGAATAATTTTTCCTTTTGAAATAACCTAATGTGAAAGAAATCTCTTCTGTTCCTTGACACAGCGTGAACAAAGAACCAGGAATCCCTTTAAACTCAAGAGAAATACATTTCATTGAAGTCATTTTTCCTTAGAATATTTTCTTGAAGATATTTTTCTTGAGATGTATTAGGGGCCTGAGAACACGTTCATAGAGAATGGTCCTTCTTCAGCACTGTGCATTTGGGGTCTTGGCTCAGATCTATTTTGGTGTCATTTGATAGCTGCAGGTAGCCATGTCTGTCTGATATTTTTGTGGGCTTTCAGCCTGGTAGGAAATAAAAAAATTGAAATACACGAGTGTCTTTTATAATATTTCTCAAAAGTCCCTTCATCAGCTAGGTGCGGTTTGCACACACCTTTAATCCCAGGGCCGGGAGGCAGAAACAGGCTGATCTCTGTGAGTTACATATAAGACCCTGTCTCCAAAACAATTCCTTCATCAAAGACTACTTTTTATAGCACTGCCCTGTGAATTCTCTGCCATGCCATACTTGAAGGGTCTATGGTGAGTGGAAGGGCTCTGTGGCCAGGCAGGGCTGTCTTGCCTGCTCTGGTCTCCAGCATCTGCCCATTGTAGCCGTATCTTGATCCCATGTCTCACATATTTTGCTTTCTTTCACAGGGACAGACAATCTACAGATACGTGTCACTCCGACCTCAGAGTCCATTCCTCTCGGGAAATTGTTACCAATTTCACCAACATGGCCTTTTTTGGAAGTCAAGTCTTCCTCAGCAGCAGATAAAATCAAGAATGTCCTGGGACAGCCTCCCGACAACACAAGCTTGCTGCAGCTATCCCAGACACCTCTTTCCAAGGCACGCCACAAGACCCAGGCTCGTGTGGACTTCTCTCCGTCCCTTTACCAAGGAAGTGGACACAGCGCCCCCCTGGATCTTGCTAAAGACTCCATTGAGACTGTGGTCCATACCAGGCCTGAAGGGGAAAGAGAAGCAACAGCCATGTCAGGTTTGCCTCTCACCAGCATGCTTTCCCCATTGCCTAGAGCCTCACCAGCCGCCTCGAGGGCTGCTTCCCCATCACAGCCTCTGGTGGGGACTCCCTCCCTTTCAAAGCATCTCTTGAGGTCAGGCAGCCTTCCCCTTCTCCTTTCACCATCATCTTCATTGGTCCCTGGTTCATCTCATTCCATCACTCCTCCTAAGCCTACAGAGCATCCCACCGAAGTGCCTGTGTTCCCCCAAATCACACCAGCTGATTCCTCTTCAGGTCAGAGCCCAGTTAATGTCCTAAAACCATTTTCTCACAAAATAAACCACTTTCCATCCAGAAATGCCCAGACTTTCATTGGTACCCCTCCTCTAGACTTTCCTAGATCCTCAGCAAAGCAGTACTCTGAGCTGGTCCCATCAGGGAGTCCCCGCTCAGCCGGTCCCCTGACTCCCAGGGCTCTGAGCTCCATGGCAGAACTGTCTCTCCCTTCCGTAGCCCCTGGAGGCCTTCCGGGTGGAACCTCCTCACGGCCCATGTTGGAAGAGCCCTTGAGTTCTGCGTCCACCCAGCCAGTCCATACCGCGAGGGCTGTCAGAGGGCACAGTGGGGTATTATCGCCCATTAATCCGAGCACAGTGGCGGCAGCAAGCTATGTGGCTTGGCCCCTACATGTCCAGACTGCAGAGTCAGGCACTAGCAGCATAGAGCTAGCCCCTATTCTTCCTGCAAATAGCGCCACCATCTGGCCACATCTGTCAGACGCTCCGGAGAATTCCAGGAAGCCCTCCCGCTCCCCAGAAAACACCCCTTCCTCCTCGCTGCCTCCTCTGCCTCTCACTACATCCAGTCAAGAGCAAATGGTCCTTTTTGAGGTGGCTCCTGGATCACCACTGAAGGGGACGGGCGCCCCTCCCTCCCTGCTTACCTTCCTCCAACCCACTAGAGACCATGCCTCCCCAGGCCCCGTGCCTGAGGCCGCCAGTCCCCAGGAAGATGGCCATGGTGAATACCTTCCTGATGCAGCCATACACCTCCTCTCCAGCAAACGCCCTAATCTTCCCCCTACAATTTGGACATTTCCTCAGCAAAAAGAGAACAGGGCTACAGCCGTTTGGGGGAAAAATGAAAAGGCAAATGGGACAGTTCCTCTGTGGGCCCTTCCAACTAAAGAGGCGTCAAGTCTTCATGCAGTGAGTGGATTCACCTCTGATTTTAACACAGGTCGAGTCTCGCCTCTCATCAAGACAACGTTAAGAACAGACCTCTCTCCTTCAGAGTCACCTCCATCTTCCATGCTCGCCTCACAAGCCCCTCAGGCAAGTTCTCCTCCTGGCTCTTCCAGCACCAAGCTGGAGACTCTCGCAGCTGTGGCAAGCCCGTCTGCATTGCCAGCTTCAGCTTCCAGACAGGTGCCAGCCCTTCCCTCCTCCCCCGATGTCTATGAGTTCCCAACAATGGAAGGCACAGGAAAGCCAGCAGCCACAGATGTTCTCTGGAGCTCTCTTGCTGCAGGAACTGCATCCCTCTCCACAGAATCGACAATATCTGGTTTGCCGTGGCAAACGGGTCATGATTTAAACACTCCCACAATTAGCTCCACAAGTTGGGAGCCTCCTCCAGCTTCAGCGACTCGTCCCAGCAGTACAATTTCAGCTGCCAATGCGATACAACCTCAGAATTTCAAAAAGGCTGCTGGGCAGTTGGTGACTACAGACGGCTTTAACTTTCAGGATCTAGTCTTCAGTCAGAGTGGCAATCAGCCCCTCCGGCCATCGGAAGGGGCCATAGTTGAAAGCCACACAGACCTCTGGCTCACAAGCAAGCACCCAAAAGACTTTAACACAGCGATAGCGGATGATCACCCACCCACACGTCAACATTCTATATCGCAGCTGCCTCTCCGGCCAGCCCATCCTCTTTGGCCAACCTGGCCAAGCTTAGCTTCTGCAGCTAGCTTGCAGCAAATGCTTTCAGATGGAACAGACACAGATTCACAAGTTTCCAGCGACACCTCTCTGTCACCGGGAAAGAATGGCTCCCCACAATTCCAGAGTATCTTGGACTACCATTCATCTACAGACTCCACTTCCGTATCAACTGGTGCCTTTTCCAGGACCCCCTCCAAAGTGCTGCGAACTTCTCGGCGCCCCAAGACACGGACAGGTGCAGCCACTAATGCGGGTAGTTTGTTTGCTGGTACCCAGAAAACAGGTATGACTGCTTTTCTGGCCAAAGCATCTTCAAGCTCAACACAGATGCCCAGCTTTGCTTTGAAGCAGCCCGCCTCCCCTCGTTCTGTAGTGAGGTACAACTCCAGACAGGCATGGCGCTGATCCTCCCTGCCTACCTGAGTTTTGTGAAAGTATTCAGAATTTATTTCCTTGTTATCAACAACCACGGCTTTGCTGTGCGTGGCATTCGCATTATGACTAATTGACTTAATGAACCTAAGGTTGTTTCGCCTGAGTTCTCCCCGCTGCAAGCCTGGAGCGTAGAGACGTCTTACACTAGCAAGCTTATAAGTTACACTTGCTTCATCGTCAGGAGAGCGATGTGTGCATCCCAGACCAATGACAAACTCTTCCTTTTCTCTCTTTGCAGTGGAAACCTCAGTGTCACCCAAGGGAGAATTGACAGCAACAGCTGCAGCCGTTGCCACCACCTCCCTGTTTCTGAGGAAGTCAAGCCCAGCAGCATTGTCTGCAGCCCTCACTGCTAAGGGCGCTGGCAGCAGCGGCAGTGGAGCCAAGAGCGGTCCGACCACAGCTCTAGCTAAAAATGTCACCAGCAAGGCAGCGTCCAGCCCAAAGGTGACAGCAGGGACAGTCCACACTGCCTTCCCATTCACACCAACCTACATGCTTGCCCGGACAGCACACAGCATGAACACACATACAGCCACACAAGGGGCCACGGGCTCTGCTTCAGGCCTGTTGTCCACAACACACCTCCCCAAGAAACCACAAGCCATGCACACTGGCCTCCCTAATCCCACCAGGCCAGACACACCCAGAGCATCCACCGCCCGCCCCCTGACAATCACTGCTGCACTGACGTCCGTTACAGCATCAGTAAAGGCCACGAGACTGCCATCTCTGCAGACAGGAAACACAGACGCTGCTTTTCCAGCTGTGTCTACTGCGGTGGTCACAACTGGCAGGATGGCGTCCAACTTGGACTGTCAGATGTCCCACAGGCTCCTAGTGAAGACAGGTGAGAGGCCACCGTCTTATTGGTCTGAGGACATAGGGGCAATCCTGACCTCAGCAATTCAACAGAACGAGTTTCTCTTAGATCAGTGCATGTCAATCAGGAGTGCTCTCGGCCTCCTTCTCTGAGGTGTGACAATGTCTGGAGACATTTTGGTTGTTACACTTTGGGAAGGGGTGTTGCTTGGAACCTGTGGGCACCTGGGATGATGTTGAACATTTCACCGTGCTCGGTCTGCACAATAAAGACTAACTGTGGCTTTAACACAACACTCAATTGGTGAGGTGCTTAACATGGTGACCTGAGCTGACCTCCTAGAACCCATGTTTTAAGAAAACTGGCTACAGTAGCTTATAACCCCAGAGCTGTGGGAAAGCAGACATAGGCAGATTCCTGGAGCTCACTGGCCAGTCTGTCAGTCTGGCCTACTTGATGAGCTACAGTGAGAGACCCTGTCTCAAAAAACAAGGTGGGTGGTACCTGAGGAATAACCCGGGGGTGTTCTCTGCCTTTCACATACAAGGACACACACACACACACACACACACACACACACACACACACGGGGGTGGGGTGGAAGAAAGAGACAGACTAATCAGTATGTCAAGGTTGAGAAACATTGACTCTCATCAAGTGCCTGAAAAGGGGAACTTTGGGTGACACAGATTCTAGCCCTAGGATTGGTTCTGGCATCTGAAGTGCCCAGGGAAACCACAATTAGCCCAGTGGGTCAGGGAACTCCAGAACACAGCATGTTTTGTCTGTGAAGTCTACCGGTGATGTCTCCCATGAATAAATGATGTGAATCATCTAACACACAATCTTGGGGATCGCTGTGCCATTCAGAAAGGTTTTCCTAATAGCAGACAGTTGAATCGCATGGGGGCTGGGGGATTTCTTTTGATGTCAGTGGGGTTGATCTCTTCTCTGCCCCACTCCCTGGTTGCAGAAAGCAAGTCTAGAATACTTGGAGTGTTTTGAATAGTGCAGTAGTGTTTTCTATAAAAAGCATTGGACAAATTATTTGAGAGAGCATGCCAGTGTTGAGTGCTCATTCCCGCCTTCCTCCTCACCCCACAAAGAACGAGAGGAAATTATATCTTGAGACTTATCTTATTCTAAAATGGGAAATTGTGAAACTAGGCACAGCAGAAAATACAGTATCTCTTTCTGTTTCTCTATTATGCCATCTGGATTCTTAACCCTTTCCCCTCTCCAGATCCATGCCTTCTTCCAGCCCCTCTTCCCGCAGATACACCTTCTCAGCTGCTCTCTTCTTCACCCCCCCACCGCCACCAGATCTTTCTCGTCTCACTCTGAATGTCCCTTCTCTCCATCCCACCTCCCACTGCCACTACCTCGTGCCTGCTGTCACCATCACTGCTACCCTATACACATTTCTCTCTCTCTCCAGACCTTAGTCTGTTTACCAGCATGTAGTCAAAGGGTCTTCTAGAACATATTTTAGATTCCTATTTCCTCTCTCCCTTAGAATTAAGTTAAACACATACATGGACAAGATTCACCCTTCTTCCCCCCCCCCCCCCACCCAGCCTTTTCACTTGGCACCCCTGGCTCTGGGAGTCAGGGTAAGGGGGAGGGCAGTCCCTTCTTCTTGCTTAGCTGACCACTGTCACCCTTCAGTACTCGTCAGAAGCATAATTCCCATGGAAACCTTCCCTGATCCCAACCTCTTCCAGAAGCCTTGGCAGAACTCTAATTTCCTTCTAATAGTGACAGTAAATCCAGCTACAGATGCCACTTGCGCCTGTGAAGTGGTCCTGTCCCTTCTGAATTCAGGGTTGATCAGAACTGTAGAACTCGGCTCAGGGCCAGTCTCTACGTTACAGAACCGTGGTTGCATGTTGACCTGCTGGGCACCAAGAATAGAGGCTGGTGGTCCTCACAGTCAGAGGCGGAGTGAGCTGGTAACGATGCGCCATCAGCACACCAGCTCTCCAGCATTAAGACGCCAAAAACGGCTTGGGCCTTCATCAGTCCCCAGCCTGTCCCCTGATTGCTGAACCTTTGCTGATTCAGCCGCTCTGGGTTAGATGGATGTCGATACTGGGGGCTGACTGGTCGCTATGACGTTCATTAGTGACTCTGATTGCTGTGCCTCTGTTTCACCCCACAGTTTTCTTCCTAACTCAGAGGAGAGTGCAGAGCAGCGAGTCCTTGAAGCTTGGTGTAACCAAAGGGCTCACGCAGGCATTGCGGAAGGCTTTCCACCAGAATGATGTCTCCGCTCACGTAAGCTCCTTCCTTCCTAAGATGGCCAGTTCAGCCCACCCCCCGCCCCCCGGGTCCAGAGAAGGAGTAGATGTTTTCCTCCTTCCTAGGTGCCACACCCACACTTGCTGGAAGCAGAAGTTTTTGACATTTTTTGGCAGAGAGCTAACATATGTGGCTAGAGAAAGGGGTCATTTCAAGAGGAAAACTTGAGACTAATTACCTTTATTACTTTTATATTTTAATAAATTGTCCCATCATTGGAGGATTATTTGGAATCCTCTAGAAGCGACTGATCCTTTGTTGTTTTGTCTTTTGGTTTTTTTTTTTTCTGTTTATCTTCTGCACAATTACAGATAGTGATTTATTTCTGGACATTTAACAGGTATGATAAAGTCAGGTAGATATTGCATGCTTATACTCCCAGAACGTGAGAGGCTGAGAAACAGGAGGATTTACCCAAGTTTGAGGCTGCCCTGAGCTACAGATTAAGACTGTCTCAAAAACCCAAACCCAAACCACTACTACGAACAACAAAAGCCCTAATTACTCAGAGCTGGAAGAGGAGTTCCACTTTGTTTGGCTTGCCAGCAGCAGACAGGGAAGTAAACATTTTTCCCTCCAAACACTTTCATGCCAAGTACTGCTTAATAAGCGCTGTCTGGCTCCAGTGGCACAGCCAAGCAGCAGAGACATTGTTTTATGGTCTTTTGGGTTGATCCCAAGTGTTAGAGCAGTAAATGCCACTGGCAGCCAGTGGGCTCCCTTTTGTACGACTTAAACATATCATTCTGGCGTCCTCTTTTGATGGCCCGGGTAACAGCTGCATCCAGTCAAGTGGTCCCCCACCCATCATACAGGGGATCAGGGTGAGATTTCGGCACATCCTCTCTTGGTTGCTGTCAATCTCTCTTTTACAATTCTGAAAAAAAAAAGAAATCGAGAGGAAGCAAGAAAGGAGAGAAGGGAAAAGCACTGGAAATCTTAAAACTTTCAAACCCAAAAGCTGAGCACGGAACCGCTCTCCTCCGCATGCCTGGCGTGGCTTTCGCAGAGCTGCAGTCATTTTCTAGGGGCCTTCGCAGCTTGTGCTCTTCCTGCACAGCACTGCAGACCACTGCAACAGTTTCTAGTCTCCAAAAGTAATTGGTGCACTCTGTAAACTTAACACACAGTTTTATACCAACACAGTGAATGTAAATCAGGATCACTTTCCATGAATAAAAGGTAGTGGCAAATGTAGCACAAATTCTAAATGGTCTTACTAAAAACACAGAATCAAATATTGGGGTAAATGCTCAAAGATCAGAGAAATAAAGGAGCCAGCCACTAGAGAGACTTTTTTACTTCTACTGAATTTTCAGACGGAAGCAGGCTAGATCCTGTCTCCAGGAATCCTCAGACTGAGTGGGTTATCCTGTCTTTACAAGTCCTCAGACTGACTGCCTTGAGCTCCTATCTCCTCCCGCCTTATATTCCTCTCTCTGCCCAGCCATATCCCTTCCTGTCTCCACTTCCCTAGTGTTGGGATTAAAGGTGTGTGACTCCCAAGTACTGGGATTAAAGATGAGAGCCACCACCGCCTGGCTCTATGTCTCTTTGAGACTGGATCAATCTAGTGTAGCCCAAGGTAGCCTTGAACTCACAGAGGTCTGTTTACCTCTGCCTCCCGAGTGCTGGGACTAAAGGTGTGAGCCACCACTGCCTGGCCTCTATGACTAACTAATGGCTCGCTCCACCCTCTGATCCTCAGGCAAGCTTAATTTGTTATAGCACAAAATATCACCACAGGCAAAAATGAAACTAACGGGCACAAATAGTTCCAGTTAGCCGACATTGTCCGCACTAGGTTGAGGGGCAGAGCCTGGCATCGCTTTGCTCGGTTATTGGTTCGTTCGTGTGTTTTTTTAAAGATATACAGGGGTTATAAATGTATGGAAAGCAAATAGTCCCCGAAACAAGGCTTGCTCTTTGAAGTCATTAGAAGGGCTGGGAAGTTCACAGCATGCTCACTGGGTGAGTTGTTCCTTGGGGCTGTGTTCCTGGGCCATCTTGAAGCTCCTTGGTTAGTCATTTTTATAAAGAACCATCGAGAACACACTTTAGAAGGACCAAATTGCATCCGTCATGTTGCAAACTCAGTTTTCTTAAGTTCTTTGAAAAATGTTTGTGACTTGGGCTCTTGCGCTAATGGTTTGCTCCTGACCTGTCTCCCCAGCCCTACAGGGCACTAATGCCGAAGCAGGAATGGGGAAGTCTGCAGGGGTTAAGATAGCCTGACACACAGCATGCAGTCCATGGGAGAGGGGTGGGAATGCTGGTCACATCCATAATCTGGGTGTTGAAAGTATCAGTGAACAGAGGCATGGTTTAGATGGTAGATTGTATGTGGTCTGGGTTTTACCACAACACAAAGAATAAGGGAAGCTGGGGACCTGCTCAGAAGTAGAGCTTTTGTCTGCTGTGTACAAAGTCCTAGGTTCAATCTCCAGCAAGACACATATACATACATACATACACATGATACATACAAACACCCCCACAAACATATACACATGTACATACACATAGACAAGCACACATATGTACAGACACAAATATATACTCACTCAGGCATAGAGAAAAGTGAAGAGATTATGCAGCAGGATTTACCCTATATACATATATGAATGTGTATATTTTTATATTTCTTTGTATACACACACACATATATATATATACATATACACATACTCAAAAATATGTATTCCCAGGCAAAAATGATTGACAGGAGATCCACCTAGTAGGTAGTGGTAGTAATAACCGAGGCAATTACCATTTTCTCTCTTAATTTTCCAAAATTCCAATTTTATGATAAAAATCACAATTAATATATTAAAAACAAAAACTCACACTTAAAACTATAAATATACATCAACATCAGCAAAGCAAAATGCAGTAAGAATGAGCTCTAAAGCTTCGAAATCCTTCCACTGGGACAGAGAGGGCTTAGGCCATCAATATCCCTTAAGACTCACCTGGGAGAGAAGGCCTCTAATTCATCCCCCACCTTGGCCATGAACCAGTATCTAAGCCAGGGAAGGAGTCAAGCCTGAAGGCTTCCTCTCTGCTTCAAGGCAGAAGATTCTACTTTAGATACCTTGTCGCCGATCCTCAGAAGGTGCCCTACTTCAGTCACCGTCTCTGCCTTTTCCCTCCCAGCAATAGTAAGATGTCTTAACTTTTTTGCTAATCAGCATTCTGCTTCTTAGATGTCCCTTCTGCCTGCTGGTCCCTCTTTGGCATCCTGGTGATAGAATTAGTGCTTAGTGGATCTTACTCAAAATACTTAAGGAATCCAAAACCAGATTCAGCTTTATCTTATGTCGGTTTGATGTGAGTTTTATTTTTGTTGTATTGTCATACTTTGGAATTCACGTGTGAACTTCACAGAGTTGTTAGGATATTTGTTCAATGAGCAAATCATAGTCTACAGTCTTATTAGGTAACAGTTGTGACTCTTAGAACACAAAGAGGAACTTAAAG
Source organism: Arvicola amphibius (assembly GCF_903992535.2). Classification (NCBI taxonomy): domain Eukaryota; kingdom Metazoa; phylum Chordata; class Mammalia; order Rodentia; family Cricetidae; genus Arvicola; species Arvicola amphibius. The sequence goes on from NC_052051.1 coordinate 71,158,526, forward strand.
TACTATGGTAATAAACAGTGCATTCTGGGGCCCACTTGTTTTGTAGGTGGACATCCTGGAATATTCTCATAACGTCACAGTTGGCTACTATGCTACCAAAGGCAGGCTGGTGTACTTGCCTGCTGTGGTGATGGACATGCTGGGTGTGTATGGAGTCAGCAACGTCACTGCCGACCTGAAGCAACACACTCCCTCCTTACAGTCTGTGGCGGTGCTTGCCTCCCCATGGAAGCCCCAGCCTGCAGGTGCCTTCCAGCTGAAGACAGGCAAGTCCCATCATCCAGGGCCAGACAAGCAGAGCACGGTCTAGAGCCCCACAGCTAGCTGCTTGCCAGTATCCATAGTCCTTATACAGTCAAACTTCCCTGCTCATCAGATATCCAAGTTCCCCACTTCGAAACACCCGTAATTCTGACTTTCTTGGGCATGTTCCACCCTAGAGGCCATGCTTCCCAATCTATATACTTAGTGCATTGCAGCACAGAATCTACTACTTTGAGTTGAGCACCTATAAAACCTATAGTCCGGAACTAACAGGTTCTGACTGTTAGCGACGTAGTCTCCCAGCAAAGATTTTGACAGCTTTTCTCGATTTTTCTTGTGGTTGCTGGTTTGCAAAGTCTGTGAAGCACACGTATGGCAGTACCGTGGTGATGGAAACCATCATCTTAGTGTGGAGGACAGTGATCATCCCCATGCAAAGAAATGGAGGGCATTGGCTGTCATTTTTGAGCAGATGTCTCTGCAGTCTCGTGGGATAAAGTCATGACATCCTCTTGTGCTGGAGAGCACTTTGGGCTCATCCATGCTTTTAATTATTCTCTGCTATAAATCATCTTAGGAGCTACCTTTAAAACTGTAATTAAAGCTTGTCTGGTCTTACTGTTTATTTGCCTAGTTTCTGTAACCTAAAAGTCATGCTGTTTTGTGTCACGACTGCTATTAAACCTGAGGAACTCAGACAGAGCCTTGGTGAGTGGTGGTGACTGCGGTTCTTCTTCCAGTGTTGCAGTTTGTAAGCCAATCGGACAACATTCAGTCCTGCAAGTTTGCCCAGACGATGGAGCAGAGGCTGCAGAAGGCATTCCAGGATGCAGAGAGGAAAGTCCTTAACAGCAGGAGCAACCTGACGCTTCAGGTAGGGAGGACAGACTTCAGGTTGCACAGAAGACAGCCAGCCATAATGCAGATATTGCCCCTCCCCCGTTTCAAAGCTTTCATAGGCAAATGTAAGTTTGTGCTTTTGGCAGGTGATATAGACAGCCATGGCATTGGTGAGGGTGACTGAGGTCTGGCTATGTCAGGTAGGATTCTACGTCACTGTGAACCTACCATGGTTCAGGGATTAATATTTGGTTTTTGTGTGTAATGCTTCCTCTGGCCTGCCTTTCTTTCTTTCCTTCCTTCCTTCCTTTAAAGAGTTATTTACTTATTATATAGACAGTGTTCTGTCTGCATGTATGCCTACATACCAGAAGAGGGTATGGGATCTCATTACAGATGGTTGTGGGCTGCCCTGTGGTTGCTGGGAATTGAACTCAGAACCTTTGGAAGAGCAGCCAGTGTTCTTAAACTCTGAGCCATCTCTCCAACCCTCCTCTAGCCTTTTAATGGGTTTATCATTAAAGAATTGAACCTGAATATACTTTATAAGGTGAATCAATTTTCTCATATTAAAATGAATTTATTTAACTTTTTACATTATTTGTGTGTGTGTGTGTGCGCGTGCTTGGAGGGCACATGCTACAGAGAAAATGTGGAGTTCAGAGAACAACTTGTGAGAATGACTTCTCTCCTTCCAACATGTGGGTCCCAGGGATTGAATGCAGGTCCCCATGCTTGGTGGCAGGTGCCTTTATCTCCTGAGCCACCTGGGGCCAGTGAATAGATTTTTAGATCACTAACTCTGTTGTGAATTTCCGTGATTAGCTGTCGTGTGATTTTCAGCAGGCTATTTCCAAGTGTCAACATAAATGAACATCACACGCAAACAAAAGCACCTCCAGCAACACACCCACATCTCTAACAGCAGGGGCTTACTCTCTTCCTGCCAGCAGCAGTACTGAGTGTCTTACAGATATTGTCTGTGTATGATTAAGACATTCTCTGAGATGTCATCTCCACTGTGTTCACGTGAGAACCCAGAGAAGGGTTTGAAATTCCCGGAAGGTCACATGGTTGGGAAAGCATCGAGTAAAGATGTGAGCACAAAGTGTCTTCTTATCCACCAGGCTGCCCCAGCATGGACGGTGTGGAAGGGAGTCCCTGAGCCCTCGGCAAGCGTATCTTTCCCAGGGAAATCCAGTTCCTGGTACACCATATATTTGGCTTCCTGGCTAACAGTGTGAACACCACTAAAAGCCTTTTTCAGACCCATTTTGTGTGTGTGTGTGTGTGTAATTATGTAGATAACATCTCAGTAAGGATAGATGCTTCTTAATGATATTCATCCATCCCCCAAAGTCTCTAATTAATGCCACTGTTCTGTGTCTGTTTTGACTGCTGAACTAAAGCCTTTGCAATTAGATCCAGGGCTTTTGAAATTGACATTTAGCATAAGTGCGCTTCCAGTAAAGCCAATACGATGTAGAAAGTGCACGATCTAATTTGAAGGAGCAGCTTTCCTTTTCTAGACTTGGGCAAATGGATCAGGGAGGATCTCATTACAACTCGGCTCTTATTAGTCTAAGATCGAAAAATGTGTCACAGATTTAAGATTTATGTAAGCAGTATGACTCAGGTCTTGTGGGAAATCTTTTTCTTCAGGGTTGGCTCTGTGGTCTTAACAGGTGTGTGACCTAAGCGGTTCTTGGCAACAGAATATGCGTTAAGAGATTTCTTGGGTGCCTGCTGTTTGTTAGATGCTCCGAGATCAGATACCAAGATAAATAAGGTGCCCTTGGTCTTCAGCTTGTCTCTGTTGTGAGCTGGTTATGGGTCATCAGATGAAACATAAGCCACAAAGCTTCCTTGGAAAAGACAACAGCAGGTGACTTGACCATTGTATCTAGCTAGATTTGAGCTGCTCTCTGACATGTTGGAAGCCTTTGAAATTGATATAATAAATCATTTTATTAATCCCAATTCACATTTGGCCTTGGCCAATATGAAGTATCAGAACCAGGTTTGTCATTGGATTTAACATGCCTTCTTGGTCCCTGTATCATTCACAGGTAGCTGCATGCTGGCTGCCTTCCTGGGATCATGATAATATGTCTTCCAAATTACAAATGTGTTTTTGTAACAATTTTCCATCCCATTCTATTAAATATAATTTGTATGGTAGTTTGAATCCTTTGTGGAATAAAAAGCTATAAATATCAGAGTCATTGAAAAAGGGACTAAAAGAACACACAGCATTGGGAGCTAGATTACAGTTGACTCAATGAGGGTTGTGATAGAATCCAGGCTTATGAGATGTAAGCTGAAAGAGGAAGTGGTGGGTTCGTTCCACCGAGAAGTTCACATCTTACTGACTGGAGGCACAACCGGATCCAGGTGCATCAACTTTTTTTTTATCGGGAAGTTCTCTGTTCATCTCTCGGCTTGCTTTCCTCCAGATCCCTCCTCCTCTTCCCCTTTCTTCTGTTAAGGTTTGTTTTACTCTACTGTCTATATGCTTTGCCTACTGTATGTATTCTGTGAGTCCCATGCATAGAGTGCCCAGGGAGGCCAGACAAGGCTGTCTGCTCTTCTAGAACTTGAGTTACAGATGACTGTGAGATGCCTCGGGGGTTCTTGGGAAATGCACCCAGGCCCTTTGGAAGAACGACAAGTGCTTTTGACTGCTGAGCTGTCTCTCCAGCCCAGCACACTTCTTGCCTCTACTGAGTGGTCCTTGGTGCTTTCAGATTTGCCTTTATTCCTATTGCTTATCGTCTTGTGGAACCAAAGAAGCCCTTTTTTGACATCATTTTAATCCAGACCTTGGGTCCTGCTCTCATTGGTTCTTCTGTGCCTCTTCTGGGCTGGTAACTGTGACCAAGGAGATGAAGTATCCTGATCAATGTCTGACACAAATGCCTACTTCTGAATATGGGAAGTGGCAGCTGTACCCAAAGCACATGGACAAAGTGGAGAAGGGAGGTGGCTTTCCAGGGATCATGGCCTTACTGTCATAGAGGAGAAAGATGCGAGGAACATTAGGCCTGTGGCCTGATGAGCTCGGGAACCAAAAAGAGTGAATGAGAAAAGATGAGGTCAGAGGCTTTCTAAAATGACATCACTGAGTTCATTAAAGAAGATCCAGAGGCATGGAAACAGAGCTGTGTTCAGGTTTGGGAGTCCTTAAGCTATAAAGATCTTAATATTCACCAGTGGGGATTGTGGATTGACTGTGATCCCTACAGAAATCCCATTCTGGAGAAAGAGACAGGATTGATGTAGATGCAAGGTCAGACTAGCTTGCATAGCAAGCTCAAGACCAGTCAGAGGTACACATTCCTGTCTCAAAAACCAGTGGGGTAGGGGACCTAGAGTGATGGCTTAGCAGTTGAGAATGTTTGCTGCTCTTGCAGAAGACCTGAGTACAGTGACTAACTAGTACCCACACCAGGCAGTTCACAGTTGCCTGTAACTCCAGCACCAGGGGTTCTGACACACTCTTTGACCTTCATGGGCACACACACACACACACACACACACACACACACCAATCCCAGTGATGTTTTTAAAGACAGAAATAGAGAAATCTATCCTGAAGTTTGAGTAGTCCCTCAAAAAGACCTTGAAGAACAAAAACAGTCTTGACAAAGGACAAATTTTCTAAGTTTTGCACTTCCTTTTTTCGAAAATTAATTTAAAAAGCTATGATAACTGAATCAGTGTGGTCTCAACTTTATGACAGACACGGAGATCAATGGCCTAGATAGAGAGGCCAGAAACAAGACCACTGTTTTTATCAAGGTTGGTCTACGGTGAAAAGGTTGATCTTTTTGATGATGAGTATACACATCGCAAAAGGAGGAAGCTGGAGCTGTACCTAACATTATCAACCAAAATCGTCTCGAAGTCGATCAAAGACCTACACGTACGAACTAAAGTCCAAGGGCTCAGAGCATAGAGGAATGATTTCATGGGCTTGGGTGTCTTAGACACTCTTGGAAAACCGCAAAGCCTGGAGAAACAAACCAGTTGGACAATCTTGAGAATAAGAACTTTGCCCATCAACAGACACTAATAACAGGGTAAAAGATCACCCGCAGAATTATGAATCATCTATCTGATAAGTGGTTCATATCCAGAACTTAAAGAAATGGGAAGGATTCCTGCTGTGCATCAGCTAAAAGAAAGTTAACGGCTAAAGAAGGCTAGGATGAGTGCCGTTGTCTTTTCCCAGCATGCATGGTGCCCTGGGTTGGAGCTGCGTCATCACAAGGAGTGCAGCAGACACGGAGAGGTGGGAGAAAAAGGCTTTGACCTGATAATCGTGAGACACCACTTCACATTTGTTAGGATGATCGCTCTCAAAAACAAACCAAAACCTAGAAAATAGAAAACAGTAAGTGTTGGTGAGGATACGGAGACGCTAGAGTCCTTGTATTCTTCCAGAGGGATGTGCAACGGACAGCCACTGTGGAGAACAGTACCATGGCCCCTCAACGACCTAAGCGTGCAGTTACAGTATGATCCAGTAACCCCATGTCAACCTACATGTCAAAAAGAATTAAAGATAGGATCTAGGAAGTAAAATAGGTATTTGTACAGTGTTCACAATGGCCAAAAGCCAAAGGTGAACCAAGTGTCTATCAAATGGATACGTGAAAAATAAATGTAGTCTATACATACGTGGGAGTGTTAACCAAGCCTTCAATCAAGAAGGCCATTCTGGTCCTCTTGCAGCTTGGGTGGCGTTGAGGTCACTGTGCTAAGTGAAGTAAACCCATCACAGAAGAAAACTCTAGTGTGATTTCTCTTCTACCAGATACCTGGAGTTGGGGAATAATCAGTAATCTTACTTTAAGAACAACATTGCAGTAAGAATATAGAGAAGCTGGGAATTGTTTAATGGAGGTAGAGATACACGTGGGGGCAGTGAGGATGTTCAGAAGATGGTGTTGGTGATGGTTGGCAAAAATGAGAATCTACTTAATGCTGAAAATGGTTAGAACACTAAACTCTGTGATTTATATATTTTACCACAACAAAAAGGTATAACTTACCTGGTAGAATATATGTATGAACATACATAATTTTATAAATGTACACACACATACATGTCTATATATAATATGTATATGTATATATGTATATATATTTCTATATTACTAGCTTTATGGACTTCTTGGAGGTCCAGAGAGATTTAGTGCTATTTATTAAAAGGTGACATGTATTCAGTAAATTCTCATAATCACAATAGCAATAAAGATTAATTAGTTTTATTATTTGATTATTTATTTTATTATGTGTGGGGTGTGGTGTGTGTGTGTGTGTGCATACATGTGGGTGCCCTAAGAGGCCAGAAGTGGGCACTGGATTCCCCAGAGCTGGAGTTACAGGTGGTTGTGAGCCACCTGATCTGGGTGCTGCCCATCAAACTCAGGTCCTCTGAAAGAGACCCAAGTGCTTTTAGCGCTTAGCCACTGAGCCATCTGTCCAGTTCTCAGCAAACTCGTTTAAGTCATCAGAAAGTGTTTTTATTTTCTGCATACCCGGGACAGAGGTCTGAATACCTGTAGCTGAAGCACATTCCAGAATTACTTTCTGGGAGGAGAGCAAGAGCTGATCAGAAATGTTGGCTGGGTTACCCTTGACAAGGGGTTATGCCTCTTGGTTGGAGAACTGAGTGATGTTTGCCGCATGTGGGGAAAACAGACAGCAAAGTGCAGACGCTATTCTGAGTAGCTTTCTTCCGAGTCGGGACAGAGAGCAAACCTGTAGAAATGGCGCCTAGGCAAAAAGGACCCAGCAAGCCAGGCAGCAGTCAGTCCCCAGGTGTGCAAGGCAGTCCTCAAAAGGAACTTGAGAGTTCCATAAAAGCATCTCAGCTGAACGTGCAGGCAGGGACAGCCTGTTATCCAGGCTGTGCCTGAGCCCTGATGCCCACTGGGAGGGTGACTGGCATTAATACCCAGCCCTTTCTTCTTCTCTCCCATGTCTACTCAGCCCCCTTTAACTAACACCAGTGGGCAAAGAAACCATTGTGGAATCTGCGGGATGCCCTTTGTGACATACAGGGCAATGACCAGGAAATCTGGAGAGAAAGCGCCGACACACGCACATCACCCAGCAAAGGCATCTTGCCCAGCCAGTGATTTTTCCCCTGCTCGTGTTTTTCAAATATGTTCAAGATATTTTTATCCGTACATTGACCCAGAAAAAATCTCACTTTTCCCTAGCAACTAAAAATGAAATAAGACTGAGTATAAGGAGAAACCCATGTTATCTTAGAGAACTTGTTTCTCATACTCCATACCAAATTAATGGCTCACAAAAGAAAGTCATTGTGTCATAAAGGATCTATTTTGTATTTCTGAATTCCTGTTACGCTCATATTCCGTCACCCTGCTCACAACAACCTGAAAGGTCCCTGAACATTTGGCAGTCGGGCCATCCTCCTGTACCCCCATGCTCTGCTTTCTATTTCCAGAATTAAAGCGGTCACTTGAGTCAGCTTAACCCCTGGAAAAGACACACGAGTGATTAAGAGCCAGAAATCAAGATTGCTTGGGTTCAAATCCTGACTCTGCTGTGCATGAGCTGTATGACCTCAGACAAATCCCGGTCACGCCAGGCCGTGCTTTCCACGTGTGTGGTCATAAGTAGACAGTCCTTGCAGGGTTAGATGAGATGGAGATGGTGTACCCCCATAGCCCGAGCCTGCCATGATCCTACCATCTGTAAACAATGACTTACTATTCTTTTTTACTCTTTGCTGTCTCCCCATTGCCCTTCCGTCGCAACCCACAACTTCTGTTGGAAGGTCCCTTCCTCGGCCTCCATGACAGACCCTCACCTTATTTGGCATGTCTCCTTCCCTTTTGCTCCTGTGTCATTCAGATCGTGAGCACGTCCAATGCCTCCCAAGCCGTCACACTGGTGTATGCTGTGGGCAATCAGAGCTCCTTCCTCAACGGCACCGTGGCCAGCAGCCTCCTTAGCCAGCTCTCCGCGGAGCTGGTAGGATTCTACCTCACTTACCCTCCGCTCACCATCGCTGAACGTGAGTACGTGCGCCTCAGCCTCATGTAGAAGGGCCCTGTGGTTTCCCCTGGGGGTGTTCTCCGTGTAACGGAAGAACCTCTGTCGTGCTACGCTGCATACTGTGTGTATTATCTCGAGCAACTGAAAAATGCAACATATGGGGTTAAATTGTCAAATTTCTTGCACACTGCAAGAAAGCCCTTGCTTGATACTTACAATGAGCTTATAAGGTGGGCGCAAAACTAGGAGAAAAAAATTGAAGCTCCCTTCTCCCAATTTTCATAGGATATCTATCCACTCTTCCACAGCTAACAGGGCTGTGTGGGGACCTGTGCTCTGAGCATTGCCTTCCAGGGCATCTGTCCGTAGGAACAGTCCTGGTTGCCATGGTTTTCTTTCCCCTCCACAAATGTTCCTAGACCTTTCGGTCCAGCTGACTACAGGAAGCAGATTGCAAACTTTGCAATCTGTGTCGTGACTTCACTTGAAGTCCCCATAGTCTGAGGCCTTGGCTCTCGGTAAGGCTTGTTACATAATTCTCATTGCTATGCAGTCAACTGGACTTTGAAGACAGAGCAGCCCGCATTTGTCACTAGACATTTGCTGGGTAGCTAAAGGAAGTGACGCTCTGTACCCTACATTTAATTATTATATTTCACAAGGTCACTGGCAAAGATTTCCTTTTAAAATATACCCATTAGCAAAAGTGTCCTGTAATTTCTTTCTGTAGTTCTTTTGAAACTATAAATAAATGAGATTGCATGTGCATGCACATGAACGTGTGTGTGCGTGTGTGCGTGTGTGTGTGTGTGTGTGTGTGTGTGTGTGTAAAAGGTATACTTGTCACTTAGCAACCACTGAGAAGTTTTCTGAACGTGTTTATTGGAAAGATCTTATAAACTTTCAGGCAGTAAGGATGACTCGGAACTCATACAAAGATTACGTCATGAAAGATGGCAGTAGGATGTCACAGGGCAGCAGGAGTTACCTTCTTTAACCAGCTCAGTATTCTAATAATAATCAGTTAAGTAGGGACTTGGGAAATGGCTCAGTTGCTGAAGTGCTTGCTTTGCAAGCCTGAAAATCGGAGTTTTAGCTCAGTACCCACATTGAAAACAGAAAATCCTGGTGAGGCGCTCACAGCTGTAACACTAGTACTGGGAGGCTGGCCCAGGACAGCCAGGCTAGCCAAATCAACACGCTCATGGTTCAGTGAGGGATCCTGTCTCAGAAAACACAGTGGAAAGCAATTTAGAAAGACACTTGCCATCCTCCTCCGGCTTACACATATGTGTGTACACTTACACACACACACTAAGGATTTACTGAGCACTAACTGTGTGTGAGCCCCTGTACTATGTCCTCTACATGTGTGGGTCCTCATAGTGAGCATGCTGGCAAAGCAGACGACATGTAAGTACCACATGTAAGCCCACAATGCTGGAAAGAACCCGTGAAGAGATCTCCACTCCTTCGACCTCCATGGTGCTAGATAATCTACACAGAGGAAGCCCCAGCTAAGGCAGGCGGCAGCTGTGGATGCTGATGGCCATGCTGTTCCATGTAAGAAGGCTTGGGGGGAAAACATCATGGAGAGAAACTCCTAAATCTGAGCCCCTTGTAGGCGTTGTCCCCTACTGAGTCACCTTTCTGTACAATAAGATAGTTTGACCTGTGTGCAGTAGATTTCTCAGAAACAGCAGTGTGGGACCCAGCTGCTTTCCAGCCCGTCACTTCCTTGTTCCCCTTGATAAGGTTTACTCATACAGCCTATCAAAGAGAGCCCATGTGTGTTTTATCTGTTTCAGCACTGGAATATCCCAACCTTGATATATCAGAAACGACGAGAGACTACTGGGTCATCACAGGTAACATCTGATTTCCGTATGTCCCTCTCTGTATCATCAGGTTGGTTTGTCTAAAAAGGGTGCCATTTGGCGACAGGACCGACATCTTTGGTCCTACCTTATAAATCAAGGAGTTCATTCTATCGGGCTGGAAGGGAGTGGGGAGGCTGAGAAAACCCTGACGATGATTGCTGATAAATAATTCAAAACTGCTACTTCAATGGTCCCATCTTCAGCCTATCTCATGGCAGCACCAATGGTTGCTGTCTGGGGCATGCCTGTGTAGGTGGCCATCTGGGGCACGCCTGTGTGGGCAGCTGTCTGGGGCATGCTTGTGTGGGCAGCCATCTGGGGCATGCCTGTGTGGGCAGCCGTCTGGGGCACGCCTGTGTAGGCGGCCGTCTGGGGCACGTCTGTGTGGGTGGCCGTCTGGGGCACGCCTGTGTGGGTGGCCGTCTGGGGCACGTCTGTGTGGGTGGCCGTCTGGGGCACGCCTGTGTGGGTGGCCGTCTGGGGCACGTCTGTGTGGGTGGCCGTCTGGGGCACGCCTGTGTGGGTGGCCGTCTGGGGCACGCCTGTGTGGGTGGCCGTCTGGGGCACGTCTGTGTGGGTGGCCGTCTGGGGCACGCCTGTGTGGGTGGCCGTCTGGGGCACGTCTGTGTGGGTGGCCGTCTGGGGCACGTCTGTGTGGGTGGCCGTCTGGGGCACGCCTGTGTGGGTGGCCGTCTGGGGCACGCCTGTGTGGGTGGCCATCTGGGGCATGTCTGTGTGGGTGGCTGTCTGGGGCATGTCTGTGTGGGTGACTGTCTGGGGTACATCTGTGTGGGGCACGCCTGTGTGGGTGGCCGTCTCGGGCACGCCTGTGTGGGTGGTTGTCTGAACAGACAGCAGGCCTTTCTGCAAAGCCCAAATCAAAGCCAGAGGAGGGCCATATATGCGCTGCTCCTTCTGGGGGCACGTGACGCACCCACACCAATCCTGATGTTCTCTGTGATGAGGCCGAGTGGGAGTCGGGGAGCAGCAGTGTCCTGGTGGCATTTTTTATCCCTTGGCATTTCACAGCTGAACATTATGAACCAGTAAAAGCATTCTGTTTGTGTTTTTCAAAAGTCTCCCAGTGCCTCAAAAATGAGAGAAGCAGCATTATTGAGGCAAATGGAGAGGACAGCTGTTTGTAGGAGGAAAGTGACCAGCCCAGAGTGTCTAAATCAGAGCGTAGACAGTTACATTGTTGAATGCGAAAGTTACATTCTCCATGGTCTGTAAGTCTGAGGTCGAGGCACCAATAATAGTCTTGCATCTTCTCCCCATCCCCTTGACTCCAAGTTGGTCACCTTCCCCATTTGCCTCCCCTTGTTCTGAGCCTGTCTGTCCTGATTTCCTTTTCTTACAAGGACACCAGGCCCATGTTCATGACCTCATTTTAATTTCATTACCCCTACAAAGACACTCTCTTCAAACGTTGTCACCCTCTGACATGCTAGAGGTTGGGACTTGCACATGTGAACTGGGGGAACATAGTCCAGCCCATTGGAAATGTGCGTAGGGGAGCAGCTGCCCTGAGCTCCCTTCCCTCATCCATCCTTCCCTCACTGCTGTCCCAAGCACATGGCAGGGGGGGGCTATTGCCTAAAGTTCCATCCAAGAAGTTCCTCTAGGCCCTCTTCTCAAGGACACATCGCCCACGTGCCCCCACCGCAGGGTCTTTGCTATGCAGAGGCCATTTTAACTGCTAAGAAAGCAAACTAAAGAAGCATATTTTTAACAAATTAGAAACAGCTCTACCAGGATGCAAACCCCAGAGAGGCCATGCTAACCCAGCAACACATGTCTGAGCCAGCAGGTTACATAACGATACAAAATCACGTTTCCTCCTCAAGCAATGGTGCCTCTTCCTTCACAGATATTCCCCCTTCTCTGAACTTTAAAGTTACATTCAGTGATCATAATTCATTCTTAAACACAGGCTGCCCTTGACAGCCACCGGTGGGACCTCCCCATCTGCCCATGCCTTGCTGTGCCTTTGTTTGGGTGGCATTACCTTAAGGAAAGCTATGCACACAGTCTTTTTTCCGGGCTCCCCTGGGACTTAACTCTTCATGCTCACGTATGCGACTTCCTTCCTCGTTGCTGTTGTTGGCATTGCATTTGGTGATCTAACAAGATTGTCACTGTCTCTCAGCTGGTGGTATCGATCAGTTAGTACTTACGAGGAACTGGAACCATGCTATGGCATGACCCTCTTGCCTTCCATACGAACCACTTTCAAACTTCTGGGAAGCCTGTGCTAGCTTGCCCTATCATAAAGGGTTGATTATCGGGAGTCAGCAATGAGGGTCTTTGATCAGCCTTGGCCGCCAGACCATCACCACAAGCCCTGTCGGTTTCCTTGTAGCAACGCCCCCTTTCTGTAGTTCCTATTGCAAACTCTACTTGCTCTTGTCTGTCTTACAACTGAACTTACATGGTCTATGTTGTACGTTTCCCCCTCTTGCTGAGGGTGGGTCCTTCTTTGATGGAAAATCAGCAGCGATGGGTGACCTCTGCAATTTCTCTTTACAGAGAACCTACAGGCCATCCTACTATCTGAGGATCCTGCTATTGGTTCTGTAGAAGTAAACAAGATAGAGATACGCAGATATTGGTGACCAGGGCTTGAAGATATAGCTCAGTCAGCTAAGTGTTTGCCGTGCAGGTATGAGGGTCTGGGCTAGACTCCCCAGGACCCACATCAAAGGGAGGCAGAGTCAGGCAGATCCCTGGGACTCACTAGCCAGCTAGCCCTGGACTAACCAGCAAGCCCGTCTCAGATTTATACATCCGCCTTTGTTTCCTCACCAGAGACAAAGTGGCTGCAATCCAGTGACCGGTGACTTTCTTCTCTTCTCACCCCTGCTTCTTACTAGTGTGTCCTACAGCCTGTCCCCTGGGCCCTCTGGGCTTCATACACTCGCCCGCAGAATGAGGGAGGGCACCAGCTGAGCACAAAGACTCCTGGAGTCCGAATGTGTGGGAGGCAACCACAAATGAGATAGTTTAGCTCAAGTGCAGGAGGCTGACCCTTGCCTGGTGATGGATCTTAGAGCCCGAGTGATTATAAGTCAAACGAGAAGGGCGTCACGGTCTTGAACTTCTCATACCAGCGCAGGGACTTGAAGGCCTCCTCCGCTCTGAACCTGTGGTGGCTGTGAGTGGGTGGCTAAGAGAGCCCTGGCTGGTGTGCTGAGAGGGTTGATCCACTGAGTCACTGTGTGAGCTCTGAGTGCACGCCCCTCCATTGCCTTCCAGAAGGCAGACGGGGTCAAGGAGAGCATGCTGTGGACCTTGGGAGACGGGAGGGAAACCATGTGCAGGGGCCCAGATCCAGGCCTTCCCTGACATTTACTCCTCTGGCAAGAATGGACCTAGCAGGGGGGGGGGGGCGAGCTTATGACAGCAACGGCTTCCACACAGCCGTGTCCTAGAGTACTGTTCAAAGTAGTATTTGCTGAGTTAGTTCTTAACAGTCGATAGCTGGCTCAGGGAAGAACTGAGGTCCTGAGGAACTATGGGACGTGTCTCAGGAAGGGGAGCAGTGGCTCAGACTCGCACCCCTGCTTCTGACACCCAGCACCACCCAGCTGACACCAAGAAGAACCCACTCTTTTTTCTGGAGAGCTGCAGGGGAACACACTCCAGTCGTCTAGGCATTAATCCCTGTACGGCTTTGGGTGCTCCCCACATGCTCCTGTGCTTTCCTGGAGATGTTTTGTTGTTTTAAAGAGAAAATTACTAAAAAAAATACATATAAAGTAAAATGTCCCATTTTAAGCAGCTTAAACTTACAATTCAGTATCCCAGAGAGCGTCGGTAACACAAGCGACCATTAACTGCTGGGGCATTTTTATCACCTAGAAGCCTGACAGATGCCTTTACTTGGTGTCTGTCTTTGAATCACGACTGGGATTCCTGTGAATCAATTCATGGTGCCTCCCTCTTCCTCTTGTCTACTAGTTGGGGGAGAGGTGGGAAACTTAGAAGTCATTTCAGTGTCTGCTCTATATATTTACGCATGGGGTGTTTTTGAACCAGGCTCCCCTGTGTGAGGTAGGAAATCCCGTGGGACCCTGGGAGTCTGCAGGGCACTGACAGAGCAGTGTTAGCAGCCTTCATCTCTGTTTGCAGGGACTTGGCTGGCAAACAATCGAGAGTCCCTCACCAGGGCCCTAGGGCTTTGCTTTATGCCCTCCAGGGGGATCGTTTGGCGTTTATGGCTTCAAAGAAGTCATTTTAGAGACCCAGCTGTGGGTTTGATTTCCTTCTTGATCCATGTATCAGTGTCATTCTCTGAGCCTCACTTTTGACGGCTTGGTCTGGTCCCTTGTGGATTCCATCATTGGTGCTAGCTGCGTGCAACGCCCCCTGCTTGATCAGCGGCTGCAGAGACACCATGCTCTTCGGCAGGGGCTGTTGCTGCACTTTGGTGGATGGGTGGTATTGATGATACTGGGCTGGACTGTGTTAGAAAACCATCCCCAGCCCTGATGAGCTTCAATCGCTTTAAAAACCCAACAGTCTATTTAAACACTAAAATTCTGGTCGTGACTGTGTCTGAAGGCACTGTTTGCATGCTTGGGGTGAAGTTGCTTCCCATGGGATGCAGAACAAGAGTTGGACTCTGGACATAAATGAAAACAGGCAGTTGTCCCTGTAGAACGCCCATGAGAGGCTCTAGTGCTCTTACAACTCCCATCCATGCCCTAGTGGTGACTTGTAACTTGACCGTCACCATCTCCCCTGTTGTCCCCAGAAATGGCTGCTGAGATCTAACCATGTAGAGGTAAGGGCCAGGAAAGAATCCCATGCACCTTCCATAGACAGGGCCAAAGTGCCTTATGCATCCTGTCCCCTTTGACTTTAGAGCCTACTGGACATGTGCTTGCTCTGAGGTGCCCTTCCCTTTTGCAGAGGACTGGATTCCAGTGGCTTGCTGAAGGACCCATAATCGACAGGAGCCAGCAATGAGAGAAAGCACACTCCTTCCACTAACTTGTCTTATTCTTGAATGGGAGAGGACATGATGGGCCCTGGGCAGCTTTAGGGGTAGGAAGCATCCCATCTAGCAGGGAGAGATAAGGATACTGAACAGCATAGTTTGTCCAAACGTATGCACTCAGGTTCCAGGGTGGCTCTGTGAATCCTTGGCCATGCTGTTGAGAAAGAGAAATAAATCCTGAGTCTGGGTTTGCAAGTGAGAACCAGCCCAGCCCCCAATTAGTTGAACCCACAAGTCAGCTGTATTCCCTGTGGACTCTTTGTGGGGTATGTCATCTTTAAAAGTTTGAGTTTGACGATGAAATGTTTGAAATGACACAGCTTACAGAAGAAAGACACAGCTTTGGAGTTATAGAAGCTTGGGTTCTTACCCTGACTCTGCTACTTGCTCGCTGGACAGTCTTAGGCAGGCCACTAACCCTTCCAACATGGGTAACACATAGGCAAGGACTCTTAACTTATGAACTGCCTTGGAGGAGAAGTAGGTAAGGTTGGCCAGGCTTCACTATAAGTAGGGCATGGTGGTTCTTATCATGCAGGGCAGGTGGTGGTGTAGTTACTGAGTCAACAGGGAGTCTGGGCTCTGAGCATCCCCTCTGCCTTCTGCATCTCTAGTGCTCCAGGGTGTGGACAACTCGCTGGTAGGCCTGCACAACCAGAGCTTTGCCCGGGTCATGGAGCAGCGTCTCGCCCAGCTCTTCATGATGTCCCAGCAACAGAGCCGGCGGTTTAAACGGGCCACCACCTTGGGAAGCTATACTGTACAGGTAGGTGTGTGCACGGGGGTTCTCTAATGACCGTGGGAGGGGTGTGTTTCCTGACTAAACAACTACATGTTCCCAGACGCACATCTGTGCTGCCAACTGACTTAAGCCACTTGATCGATACCCCTCTGGAGCTTCCAAGGCTGCGGGTCAGTCTCTTTTCATCGTCAGGAACTAGATTACCAGGAAGTGAGTCTCTATATATGTGGATATTCATGAAGCAAAAGTTCCCAAGTCACTTCTCACCCTCCTGTCAGTTCCTCATACCTCTCAAAGAAACCACCAGCACAAACTTCTCTGGGTTAGTTTTAAGGGGCTTGAGTAGTCAGGACAGCAGCTGTCCCTGTGGGGACTATCTACACCTCCCTCCATACCTTATCCAGTTCCTCCTAGAGTGGAAATGTCCTTAGCATGTTTGAACCAATCCATGTAGCTTAAATATGATCAACTTCATCCTTCACCCCTGAGCATCCGTCTCTAACATGCTCGTTGACAAAGCTTCCATCACAGACACCCTCCTAGTAGTGTGGCCTTCTGCTGGCCTATGCACTCCTGATTGACAGCCGACCACGTTTGCATAGATGCACAGTGCCATGCTGTCTATGTGGAAATGCAGACATCAGCACAATGTGTCTGCCGGTCATATCCCCATGACTTCTTGAAAGTCACCCACCTTCTCTTCCTGCAGGAGTTGCATCAGAGACGCTCACATGTCTCCTTACACAGTAGTGCATTGTGCTCATTGTCCTTTTGGATGCCAATTTGGTTCAGCAAGTTTTCTCTATGCCAGCCCATCCCTATGTAAAAGCATGGTTCGTTTCACAAGCAGGAATGTGGTTTTTCCCCTCTGTGGGTCTGTTCCGTGTAAGCCCTTCAGTGCACGCTTTCCTAACGACAGAAAGCAAGTCACTGGTGACCACATGGCTGTGAAGTGGTTTGCATGGGTCCACGGGAGAGGAAGGACCTTCTTACAGGCCCCGTGCTACCTGTGACCCTAACACGTCTGCACATCTCAGACCGCAGAGAGATGGCAGGGTGAAGAAGCGGCACTTCTTTTCCTCTGAAAAACTCTACGTAGAGATGCTATAGATTGCTTCTGACATCATACTTGGCTAAACCGTGGTAAGAAGTGCTATCAAGTTGGAAGTGAGTGACGTTAATAGATATTTGAGTCACCACTCGCCTCCGCCAGGCTGTTCAAGCACTGCCCGCCTCCTCTCCCACTAGGGAAGGGAGGGACGCGTTGAAGCCTCTCCCAAACCCACACGATGGCGATGTTTCCATTGTCTTTCACCCAGAGGCCTTTCTTCTGGGTTGAGACCTTTATAAAACGACTTCCCTCCATAAATATGGAGATTTGGATGGCTAGAATTTGGTTATTTCTGTAGCTGATGTATCTGGGAAGATGGCTTGGCCAGAGAAGGGCTTGCCGCACAGTGTGAAGGCCTGAGTTTGGATCCTCAGAACACACACACAAAGCGGGTCTTGGCAGCTCATAACTCTAACACCAGAACTGGAAGGTTAGAGGCGGGAAGACCCTGGGGGTTGCTAGCTAGCCAGCCAAACCAAATTAAGTGAGCTCAGGTTCAGTGAAAGACACTTTCTCAGAAACGGAGGTAGAAAGTGGTGGAGGAAGATGACAAAAGTTGACCTTTGCCCTGCACACAGGCAAGAGCAGCGCACACACACACAGCATTAATTTTTAAAATTATGCTCCCTTTCTTCCTATCCAAGTTGAGCGTGGTTTTGAATTTTGGATTAATTCAGCCCTGTATTTTCTATACAGATTTCACCCCCAAGCGTAGATCCTTACAAGTACGCCATGTTGTTTTTCCTGTTTTAAATTTTATATTCTATAATTTGTAATTCACATTCATATGAACTGGAGTAGTTTGTTCATTATATTCTATTATATGACTTTCCATAACTCATTTATTCAGTTTACTACAATTGACTTTTGGACTTTTCAGGGTTTTTTTTGATGTCGTTAATGAACTTTCTATAAACATTTTATAATATCTTTTTATATTCTATAAAACTCAATGTTTGTAATGTATACTCTGAAAATACTGTAATATAATGTTTATCAATTAATTGCTAATTCTAAGAGTCAAAGGTTAAAATCCTAAATGCTCAGTGTTTACCATGCCCATAAACATACAGCAAAACACTATGTCCATATCTTATGATTATCATAATCATATGCGGATTTATCCCTAATGCTTGAATTGGCTTTTTGGAGCCTATTCTCTTTGCTCAGCCTAGTTATAGTGGAGGAGGGCCTTGGTCCTACCTCAAAGCAATGTACTAGACTTTGTTGACTCCCCATGGGAAGCCTTATCCTCTCTGAGGAGTGGGTGGGGGATGGGGTGGGGAGACGGTGGAGGGAGCAGAGCAGGGAGTGGGAACTGGGATTGGTATGTCAAATGAGAAAAGATTGTTTTTAAAAAATTTAATTAATTGATTTTTTTTTAAAAAAAAAATGCAAAGAAGCAAGCCTCTATGTAGCTGATTTAGAGAAAGGAGTTTGAGTTTGCGAGTTCCACTTTTATCAGAGGTCATTTACCCCTTTCAGGCAATTGAAGAGTTTTGAAATTAAGCACCTTGTTTGGGATACCTAGCGTGCCCTGAGTTAGCACAGAGGCCTATTTTCAAATGAGGCCAAAGCTCAGTGGAGGTTGGGAAACTCGCTCTTCCCTGTTCATTCCCAGCTTCCGGCTGCCTTCCAGATGCTGCTGTGTTTCAAGCCCCCACTTTCTCCTCTCAGCCTCTCTTTCCAGGGATAACCAGCTTCCTGAGACTCTGGCTTTATGGAGGACCATAGGGCTGATATCTAGCCTGTCCCTGTGGGTCCTCTAGGGCCGAGTAGGTCTCAATGACGCGGTTTGGCGAGCCTTCTGATGGCTCAGAGGCCTGCAGGGCCTGTCCAAGATGCCCAGGCAAGACCCTGCTTCTCTTTTGTTGAAAGATGGTGAAGATGCAGCGAGTGCCGGGACCAAAGGACCCAGCAGAGCTGACATACTACACACTGTACAACGGGAAGCCACTGCTGGGGACTGCAGCAGCCAAGATCCTGAGCACCATCGATTCCCAGAGGATGGCCTTGACCCTGCACCACGTTGTCCTTCTACAGGCTGACCGTAAGGAGTCTGTTCATTCAGTGCTTTAACGGCATTACTGATTTCCATGCATCCCAGTGCTCCTCCAAACCATATGGGTGGTCTTACAGCTGAACAAAACTTGCTTCTGGGTGGTTTGAAGGATCCGTCAGCTCTTTTCTGTTAAAGCAGTAAGCGGTAGGTGAGGGTGGTGGTTTGCAATATCCAAATGATAATGGGTGATAATGTCCCCTGGTTCCCAGGTGCTAACTCCTCTTCCTCCTCAGATCCAGTACAATCTAGCTACAGAAAATAACTGCAGCTGAGATCATATTTATGTGCTGGGGGAACTGAAAATTTGATTCAGTGAACATTCAGTTCTTTGTGAACTATGCTTAGCACTGGAGGTCATTAGAAGTGGGTGACACCTGGTTCCTGGCTCTCAGGGACAGAGTTGTTGATGCATGGGGCTGGCAGTAGGACACTGGTACCTGCATAGGGAGGCTTTGCTTTGAAGGATCCTCCTGAACCAGGGGATAGAAGCCACTCTGTGGCAGCTCTTGTGGCATTTACTATGCTCCAGCTATTGGCCTTCTGTTCTAATAGGGCTCTGTTGACTCAGCTCCAAACAACGGGAGGTCAAACAGGCTCAAAAAATGTAGGATAACCAGATTACCCATCGCAAACCAGCACTTAGCTGAGACACCAATCTGGATACTTCCCACTTCAGACTTGTGTTCTTAGCTATGTCATATTTTAAGAGCTTATTAAAGGGAAGGGAAGGGTGTGTGTTCCAGAAAAACACCATGAGTAAAAATGCAGGAGAGACGTACCTAGAAACATAAGTAGTTTAAGTGGCTTGGGGCAAAAACAAAAAAACAAAAACAACAAAGAACAGGTGGAGGGTTTGATGGAAGGGTAAGGAAGGTCAGTTCCTATGGTTTTCTGGATGGTGTCCACTCTCCCCAAAGAGCATCAGGTTGGTTCACACCTGGCTCCTGACTCTCTTCCTCCTCCTCCTCCTCCTCCTCCTCCTCCTCCTCCTCAGCCATCCTCCTCAGTCTTGTTTTTGAAATGACACTTTCAACTGTGAGTCTCTTCCTTTTCCCGTTTCCCGTTCCCTCTTCGGGGCCTCTGTTCTTGTCAGTTTCTGGTCCCCACTTCCTGTGTTTTGTTGTCTTTTCTATGTAAGCTCCCCCAAAGTTCTGTCCTCCGTGTTTACATCTGTCTGCCCGACCCCAGAACAAATCCCGAGGAAAGAAGAGAGGTGGCAATGCTGGGCATGGAGAACAGGATGCATTCAGAATGTTCTGAGCAACAGGGCTGATGGGTTCAAACAACAGATTTTTCTGGCAGGAAAAGAGGTGGGAGATCAGAGGGGTTAGGGGAGACGTCTGGGTGTTGACTTGAGCCCTGTGTTTGTTGAGATGCAAAAGGTGTGGATTTAATGTCTGGGGTGGAAATCAAGGGGATGGGAGTGATACATTAAGTTTGAAATGTCTGCTAGAGGACCACACAGAAGTCAGGAGAAAGAAGGTTGGGAACATCAACGTACAGAGTAGGAGAGCAACTGAGCAAGAGTGAAAACCATGGAGCTTCCCGCCAAGTCCATGTGTGGAAGAGCAAGAGCCAACAGGGTCCTGAGGAGTGGCACGGAGCTGGAAGGAGATGCAGGGGACAGTGGGGCTTAGGAAGCAAGTGGAGAGACTGGAGAGATGACTCAGAGGTTAAGAGCACTTACTGCTCTGGCAGAAGATGCAAGTTCAGTTCCCAGCAACCACACTGGGGAACTCACAACTGCCTGGAGCTTTAGCTCCAGAAAGGAAGCTCACGCGCAACTCTCGTGGAAAGGGATTATTAGGCTTATTTAGATTCTCTAGAGGCAGTACGATCAGGTAAAAGTTGACAGAGTTTGGTCAGATGGAGATTTTTTTTTTTGGTGACCCAGCTAGCAGTGGCACTGCAAAGGTTGGTAAGAAGGGGGTCCTGATGGGACAATAGTGACAGAAAGGGAAGATGAGTAGAACAGTTGTTTGGGGTGAGTTTGGTTATCTGTGGGGACGGTCTTAAAGAGGGAGTGACAGAGAAGAAAAAAGTGAGATGTGTAAGTCAGAATCCTCAAGCGAGCAAAGAGACTGGGCCTAGCGCACATGTGGAGAGATCCTACAGGGACCGTCCTAGTATAAGGAGAAAGAAAACAACAGTTCAGCATTTGGTAACTGAAGCCTAAGGATGCATTCTGATGGGTTCTTTTCTCTTGGGGCCGTCAGGAAGTGAAACTGACGGCTGGGCTTCAGGCTGGAGATGGATTTAAGCAGAGCCAACTGGTTAGGACAGCGTAGCAGGTTACCAAGGCTTCCTCATCCTTGTTTGCCCTGCTGTGTCCAGACAATTCCTTCTCCTCTTTAATCCCAGGTCCAGTGCGGGGGAGATGGCTCAGTGGGTAAGAAAATGGGGATCTGAGATCAAATCTTCAACATTCACATAAAAAGCTGTGTGTCACTAAGTGCACCAATAACCCCAGCTTTGTTGTGAGTAGAAACAGGATTGGGGGGCTTGCTGACCCGAACATAGCTCTAGGTTTGGTAAGAGACCCTATCTCAAGGCAGCAAGGCAAAGAGTAGCTGTGGATACGTAGCATCCTCCTCTGGCCTCCGTGCATACATGGGCATGAACACTCATGAAGTCTATACCATACACACATATCCTCGATTGTCCTGCCACCCTCTCTGGGTTCCCCAGGACACCACTCACTGGACATTCTTAGCAACTGGCTCACTGGCCCCTTCCTGTCCGTCATTTCTCAGGTCCCTGCTATATGCTCCTTTTGGTCTCTTTGTTCTGAGACTTCCTTTCTGCTCCAGACCTGTGGTACGCGGGAAAGGATGAGAAGGGCGAACACACCCAGGGGAGGGGACTGAGGCCAAGAGGACTTGGCTGACAGTGGGTGGCAGGGACAGGGAAGGCACTAAGAGAAGGGGAAAGGAGAGGAGCTCACATCAGATTAGATGTGTGGAGCCTTTTGGAAACCACTCTAGGTGCTGAGGAAGGACTAAGGATGGACCAAGGCTGCAACTCTCCAGCCCACTCCCAAAGCCATCTCGCTGTGACCTCTCACCTTCACTTCTTTGGCTCCGCCTCTCCACTAACCCGCACAGCAGCGCCATTCTCCAGGTCTCTGCCCTCCCCATCTTCAGCCACAGCAGTAGTGCCCCCAAGCTCACAGGGACATGCACAGTTGTGTATCTTCCATGTTGCCATTAGAATCGCTGTAATCAAGTCTGAGTTCTGCCCTTACACCAACTCCCTAAAAAACAGCTGTTATCTCTCCATCATCTATAGAATAAAGTGCACGTTCCTGGAAATGGGTCTTCACAGTAGCTCGGGCTGAGCCCCCACTCGGGGGTCTTTATAGTCTGTCTCCAGGTATCCTCCTTTGCTTTCTGTTGTTGTGATAAAACACTATAGCCAAAAGTAACTCGGGGACGGAAAGGTTTGTTTACACTTCTGTGTCATAGTCCTTCACTGAGGGGAGTTAGGGCCGGAGCTGAAGCAGAGATCATGGAGGAACACTGGCTTGCCCTGCCCCCAAACCTTGCTTAAAGCACCCAGGATCACCTGCCCAGAGTTGGCACTACCCACATTTGACTAGGCCCTCCCACTGTAATCATTGGTCAAGAAAATGCCCCACAGACCAATCTGATGGGGTTCCTTATTCCCAGATGACCATAGTTTGTATTAAGTTTGTCCAAATACTAACCCGTACACCAGGCTATTCATCATTCTAAAGAGTCTTCTTTCCCCTTCCTGTCTAATGATTCAGCCTTGAGAGTATGCTCACTCCCCACCATCCTTGTCCTGAGTGAACAGGTGCGAGGGAACATGAAGATTCCTGGAGCCGTCTAGGACCTAGTCCAGACAGAGCAGGATGTGAGGCTGAGTGGGGAGGTTCACAAGAAGGAAGAATGGAAGTGGTGGGGGTCTAAGGCACAGGAGAGAGGCCCCACTAGATTTCACAGGTTGGCCCTGAGTGGAGGAAAAGCCATGGGAGGGTTTGGGCAGGAAAGCAGCGTAGACTGAACACTCACTACTCAGTGGAGCCCTGGATGGTGCCGCCCCTGCATCTGCTCACCCAGCTGTAGACGCCAACATTTGAGAAAAGAAGCCTGAAGCATAGCTGAATCCTTCTCCATTTAGCATCTGACCAGGTGAGACTCACTCATCTGTGTTTACACTGTTTGGAGCCTCCTGGCAAATGCTCGTGTGAGTGTGCACTCCAGCACACACAGAGATGTAGACTCACACTTCCATTCCCGTGTGATAGCTCAGGACAGACCCATTTTGGAGTGGTTTTAGGGAGACTCAGTTTCCTCACCTGTGGACCAGGATGAGAACAGGATGCAGGCCCAGGCTTGCCATCGTGTCTGGTGCCAAGGAGACACTCAGTTTATCATTTCCTTCCTCTCTGTCCTCTACTGAACCTCCTGCAGTTTAAATGACCACTCAGGCCTTTTCACCCTGTCCAGAGCCTCATACTTTTAGATCTCATGCCAATGAATTCATTGGACTTCAGGGCTCCAATTGACCTAGCTTTAATATCATTTTGACCACTAAAGGATATATTAATATGCACAAATGTGTTCTCTCCTCCATTTAAATAGAGGTGAAGGAATTTTACATTCTGCACCAAAAAGAAAGTTATCCACCCAAACAATAAAACTAAATGCAATCAGAGTACATAACTATTCCATGCTCACTAGTTATATTCATATGTATGCATTTGCTATGTATGTATGTATTGATACATATGTATGCATTTAGAATAGGGTCTCATACACCACACGTGTATGTCCATCAGGTGATAAGTAGGACTTCATGGTCTGCATCAGAATAAAATAGCCCACCTTGAAAAAGGTATTAGTGAGACTTTCCACAGAAGCCCTGAGCTTTAGAAAACGTGAATGCCACAGAACTCGCATGTAAATACAAGCTACGAAGAGCAGTAGCAATTAAATGCAATGTCAACAGAGGCACATTATCTAATGAGCTGTTTTCAGAAGTTAATAATGTGATTAATCACTGACTGATACAGACCGTGGAAAGAGAAACCCTTCTATACTAATAGGATCCGGAGCCCAAGGGCAGCCAGATCACAGGCAGAACTTGGCTAACAAGGGACCAGCTGAAGTCAAGGTGGTTGAAATCGGAAGGGGACCAGCTGGCTCCTCAGACAGATTGTCCCCATGTGGCACTTACCAGTGGGGCTTTTGTGTTGCAGGGTCTAAAGTCCTCAGCTTCGAGAGTCCCAAGCAAACTCTAGAGTTCAGCAGCATTAGGAAGATTCATGCTAACCAAACATATAAAAGACCAAAATATAAGGTAGACTGTAAGCAACATGGATTTAAAATATGGACTAGAATCACCATGGAGAGGAGATTTTCCTTCTAGCTTGGTCTCATTGCAACGGGTATAACAGCAGTTTATGCTCTCAAGCCCCGAGCTTCTGGTTAAGCACTCATTATGTGGAAGGCCCTGTCATGGGCCCCTGTGATTCATATGTGTGTATGCCACACACACACAGTGGGGGGTGACAAGATGAGCAAATGCCCATGCTGACATGTGTTTTAGAGCTTGGTGCTGTGACCAGAGGCCTGGTACAGACATCACCCAGGAGCTTTGGGGAAGACAAGAGTCTGGTAGGGCCTGGAGACAGTGACAGGATTCATGTGTGGGACGCTGGATAGGCAGAAGAGAGCCGGCACTACGGTGAGGTGGTGGCTTGCCTCGCTGTGGAGCAGGAATGGAGATGAACACAGCAGGGAGGGAGAGAATCAGGAGTTGTGTTCTGGGGCAAGTGAGATGACTTAGTGCATAATGGAGCTTGCTGCCAAGCCTGATCTGAGTTCCCAGGTCCCACCTGGTGGAGGCAGAGAATCAACTAGCTATTAGAAGCCGTCCTCAGTGACAATAGTTAGCTGAAGCCTGATAACCTGACATTAAGTGCATGCTCCCCACGGCAGGCAAGTCCCCCTTGGTCTTCAATTCTCTCTAAATTGCTGCAGACTTCCCCTCCTTCCTGAGACTCCTCCTACAGGTATCTTCTTGGATTCTTGTTTTGCTCCACTTCTGAAATCACCCCTTTTGATTTGACTGGTGTTTCCTAAAAAATCCTGTGTGTAATTCTGGGAGAGGCTCACTCACCTCACATCAAGGGCATTCCTCTTTCCCACGTTTTCCTAACCCAGCTTAACAAAATGTTGAAAGATATATGCCGTAAATAACCACCCCACCCCTCCAGAACCCACACTTAGTGCTTTACTGTTGTTTTTATTTATCATGTTTTTTGTCTTATCTCTCCTCTGCCCTCTGTATTTCAAAGTGAGTCACAAACATTTGCAGAGGTAACCCCTAAACACGTCAGTGTGCATATCACTAACCAGAATGTCCTATCTGCTTGTGATGCTGCAATAAAACATACACACGGTGAAGATGTACAGATCTGATGAGTTCTGACAGATGCACACAGCTGTAAGAGCCCAGTCATTATCACAGTATAGAGCACGACCAGCTCCCTGTCATCCCTTCAGGGTTGCATTCCTGCCCCACCCCCAAGGGCACCTGCTGTTCTGGTAACCTACCCCCCCTACTGAGACCAGCCTGGTCCTGTGGTTAGTTCTGGCATTTCTAAACTTCCCAGACATATTCTGATGGAGAGCCATCTGCTCAGGTTACACTTCCGTCCCCTGCTCGCTCACAGGGTGATTTCACTGTCTGGAGTCATCTCTTGGTGGCTCCTGCCTCCTGACTCCAACACACATGTCTTTATTTGTGTTTGTGTGTTATTGGAAACTTGCCGTTTCAGCTAGTCTGACTAGCCAGTAGACTCTGGTGATTTGCTTGTTTCTGACCTCCTCTGCTCAATGCAGGCACATGTAACCATGTCTAGATTTCTAGGTGGGTGCTGGGGACTTGAACTCGGGTCTTCATGCTTGCAGGAAAAAGCTCTTACCCACTGAGCCATTTCTCCAGCCCCTCCAACATGCATTTCTAATCTTCATGTAATTTTCTGCTTTACTCTTTTGACTATCTCCAGCAAGGTGAACAGGGACATTAATTGGCCTTTCTCTTTCTGCTCTTGGGAACAGTGGAGTCTAATGTCACCTGAGCATTGTGCTAGGAGCCATACTAAAGCAACACAAAGAGGTGCTCTTATTTTACAGACAAGGAGATGGAGGCTCAGAGAGCTTGAGCTACTTGCCCAAGGTCACACAGTGGCAGAGGCAGAGGCTACTGAGTTCCCCCTCTCCCTGTCGTCTGACTTGGGGTTGGGAGTTACATTTGGGTGGCCTTCCCCTGCCTAGGGCTCTTTGTCATGTACTTCTCACTGGCTCTTTCCCGCAGCCGTGGTGAAGAATCCACCTAACAACCTGTGGATCATCGCCGCAGTGCTGGCCCCCATCGCCGTGGTCACTGTTATCATCATTATCATCACCGCTGTACTCTGTAGGAAGAACAAGAATGACTTCAAGCCAGACACCATGATAAACCTTCCTCAGAGAGCAAAGGTAATGTGGGCATGGGGAGGGCCAGGAGCTTTGCCCCGTGTCTCCACCAGCCTTTCTCCCGGACTTCTAAGGTTATCGAGTACCTTCAGAAACATGTCACACCCCCTCATTCCAAAGGAGTGATCGGCATGTAACACACGTTTCTCTGCAGCTCGCTCTCACCCACAGACACTTTCAAGTAGTTGACGCTCAGAGGATCTCTCACCATTACTATATCCTCTCGAAGAAGGACCATTACTTTACAGAGAAACTGAGGCACCGACAACTGGTAGCAAGAAAGATGTGAAAAGACGTTAGATTGTCTTTAATAATTGGACCCCACCTCCCTGTACCAGCAAAAAGTAGCTCCTTCAACTCCGTCCTGGTTACGTGGATAGTTAGCAGCAGAAGTGATGGTCAGACAAAGCCTGCAACTGTCTGAACATCCTAGCCTCCGAGTGAAGGTATTACAAGGTTGGTTTGGGAGGATAACTGGGCCGTGGAGTTGAGGCTCCCAGGAGTGATATTAGTTCCCTTTTGAAATTAGCCCAGGAGACCCCGGCCTCTTCTACCACATGAACACACAAGAAGGGGCAGTGTCCAGCCCAGCAGTGAGTGCTCACAAAATCCCAGCTATCCTGGCACCATAACCTCAGCCTTCCAGCCTTAGAATTAGATCTGCCTTTTATATGCCTCTTGATTAATGGTGTTTTGTTGTATTGGCCTAGGTGACCAAGACAAGGTCTCTTGGCTCCTACACAAAACCTCTTTGGGCACACAGACAGCTAGATATTTCTCCGCCCCACTAATGACTCTGCTTCTGCCATTGTTATGACGGACAGGCTATGAGATAGGCTGACAGCTACCGAATACCAATTCAGTAGCTCAAAGAAAGCCTGGCTTAGAGCCCTGTTCTTCCTCTGTCCCCTACATGTCTCTTCCCCAAGCACCTCTGGTGACAGGGAGGGTGGTGGATCCAAGGCAGAAAACATCCTGAACCTAATTTTCCAGTCACACAGCTGCTTTAGAATAGTCCCTGTGGTAAATGTCCACTCTGTAACACCCGCTGTTTAAATAACGCCTTACAATCTGCGGGCTCTTCTAGGTCCGTCACCTCATCTGTTCCTCACGGCTGTCCTGGGAGTTAGGTCACAGTCAGGGCAGGTTTCATTATTCTCACTAACTGCCAAGAAATCTGGAGAGACACAGGGACTTGTCCAGTCATAGCACAAACAACAGAGGGATGACTAAGGATGTGTGTGCGCACGCATGTGTGTGTTGTATGCACTTGGTAGTGTGGGTGCACGTTCAGTATGTGCATACAGGGACCAGAAGTTTCTATCAGGTGAGGAGGTGTCTTCCTCTCTCACTTGTCATCTTTGTTTCTTCAGTCTCTCTCTGAACCGGAAGCTCACTGAGTGGGCCCACGCTGGCTCGCCGGTGAGCTTTAGGATCTGCCTGGCTCTGCTGTTCATCCCCTGCCAGCTCCAGGGTCACACATACGTGTCACCACACCCCACTTTTGTGTGGGCTCTGGAGATCCAAGCAGCAGGCCCTTCCACAACTGAGCCTACTCCCCAGCCCTCTGGTAGCTCATTCTCCATTCTCCGCCTACCCACACTCTGGGACTTGGCAGGGTTTCCGCTCCTAGCTCTGAACCTCGAAACTCCATCTGGCTACATAGACATGGGACAGCACACCACTCCCTCTGACTTCCCACACATTGCAATTTGTGTCAGCCATGGAGCTTGTCCTTGGAAGGCCGTGCTGGGCTCTGGTCTGTTTGTGCTGCACAGCTCACTTGAATTCAAGAAATCAAAGGTACCTTTATTCCACAGCAAGCACTACATCTGTGGGGAAGCTGGAGCCTGATTAGACAGTCCTGTCTCCTGAGGCACCGCCTTCCAGGGAATGTTGTTCTGTGTCTGTTGACATAAGACACCTGCTTCCCAGACACAGCGGGGTGCCAGGGAGAAGGATACAGAGGGAATTGTCGAGCTGTGAAAAACGAGACTGCTCCAAGACAGAATATTTCATTTCCATCTGAGCTTGCCTACAACGTGAGTCTTTTTAGACGTAGCAAGTAATTATCAGCATCACAGCCGAGTCCAGGAATGCAAAACGCGCCATACTGGAGTTGGAAAGGGAAACTTTGCGTTAAACCAAAATCTTCATTCATCTGCCGAGATGAGCAGCATCCTCCCTGGCTTGACAGCTCTGGAACTAGAACAGATGAGATGCTGGCACCTCTGCACAGCTCCTCCCGTGTGCCTACGCCAGGCACCGTGCTTCTTAGAATGCTTACCTGGTGCTGAGGACCAAGCCGACCTACGTCCCATGAGCTGCTTACTGTGTGCTCCCGCGGGGCTCAGCTGCTTGCCTCTCCCACCGTGAGACACTTCAATCCCCAAAGCCCCTTTGTTGCAGGAAGCCAGCAGAGTGGAACTGCCTAGCGCCGCAGTCCTGGTGGGGAAGAGTCAGGGACACTGCAGTGACTGCTGCTGCATGGGGAGTGTGAGCAGAATTCAATGAATGCCAAGGGGCAAGGCACAATAAGAGAATGAGCCCTGGGCACCAATCAGTAGCCAAGGCAGACGGCCCCAGGGACATCACTGTATCATTAGAATGCAGGCTGCAGAGCCAGGGGAGATCCTGGGCACCTGTAATATACTTAGCATGCTAAGCAGAGAAGGCGAGGGAGGCTTTTCTGGGAGCTGAGGCCGGAGAGGATCATACACCCTCTTCAGAGACAAGGTACACAGACACACCCTGTTGCTATTGTTGTCAGCTAGGTTTGTGCAGGGAGAATGCTGGGACCATGGTATCGTGGCTTTCCTGACCTCCTGTCGTCCTTGGTCACCCCTCTTTGTTCTTCGTCAGTGAATCTGCAGCCTTTCCTCCCAGCTCTCCCATCATATAAAGAGAACATAGTGGGAACTGGCATCTTTACAAAGTTGCTAGAGCCCATCCAGATGCAGGGTAGGTCCTGCAGGGCCTGGCTGACAGAAACTGCTTGGGACAGGTCATTCATCCCCTAAGAACAGCAACTTTTTTTTCCTGTTTCTGGCACGCAACCTACGTGACCTCGGCATAGTGATAGGGCCTCTTTGTGCCTCAACTTCCCCATCTGTCCAATGGGGATAGCAGCACTGTTTATGGATAGGCAGGTGTAAAGATTAAGTGAATTGAGGCACACACATTCCTTTAAGCTTTGCCTGGTCTAGAATAAATGTCACATACAAATTGACTTTTCTTGTTTCATGTACTTTTGTCTTAAAAAGTAACATAACTGTCTGCCTTTAAAAACGGTGGAGCTTACTACTACTGGTGGTGGTGGTGGTGGTGGTGGTGGTGATGGTGGTGATGGTGGTGGTGATGATGGTGGTGGTGGTGGTGGTGATGGTGATGATGGTGGTGGTGATGATGGTGGTGGTGGTGGTGGTGATGGTGGTGATGGTGGTGGTGGTGGTGATGGTGGAGGTGATGGTGGTGGTGATGGTGATGGTGGTGGTGGTGGTGGTGATGGTGGTGATGGTGGTGATGGAGGTGGTGGTGGTGGTGGTGATGGTGGTGATGGTGGTGGTGGTGGTGGTGGTGGTGGTGGTGATGGTGGTGGTGGTGGTGATGGTGGTGATGGTGGTGGTGGTGGTGGAGGTTGATGATGGTGGTGATGGTGGTGGTGGTGATGATTGATGGTGATGGTGGTGATGGTGGTGGTGGTGGTGGTGGTGGTGGTGGTGGTGGTGGTGGTGATGGTGGTGGTGGTGGTGATGGTGGTGATGGTGGTGGTTGGTGGTGGTGGTGGTGGTGGTGAGGATTGAACCAGTGCCTTGTGCGTGGGAGGCAGGTGCTCTGCCACTGAACTGTGTATCCCCAGTGTAGAGGTTATTATTTTGGTTTGGTAAATGTATGAAGCTCATTGGAGCAACATTGCATTATTGAGGGTGGACGTTACCAGTGTGTGTCAGATAAGCAATTGATTGATGTCAGGCAATTTTCAAAAGGTTGGGCCCATTGCCCTGAGAACCAGAAAAGCGAGGAGCTAGGCTTCAGTTTTTATCACTCAGCTGTGTTCTCTTGGGCACTCACTCATCCTCTCTGAGCTTTTGGGTTGTTTTTTTTTTTTTTTCTATAACATAAAGACTAAGGTTTACCTTGCTTTCATCTTTCAAAAAGAGAAATCAATGTTTTGTGTGCTGTACCAAACATTTGTGTAATTTTTTAAAATAATTAATTTACTAACAATGTCTACCTTGGAAGCTGTCCTTTCTTAGTGTCTCTGTTTTCACACACTCATAAGTGACCCGGACTTCAGAAGTATCCAGTGGATTAAAAGGGTGATGAATGAGGAGTCAAATAGCGAGCAGTAGGCAGAGGGTGAATCCGGGAACCAAGCCCTCTTGTCCCATCTCTGCGTTCCTGGGAAGTCTCAGCTACTGGAGACAACATCTCATCCCTCACAGATGAGCCCATGTTGTCAGGGCAGAAACCAGGCCAAGCACAGTAAACGGTGCCGAGTATTTGGCTGTCTGTCTCTTCTCAAAGTTGTCACTGGAGAGCCCTCTCTAGAAGTGTGACTTCAATCTTCCTTCCTTCTCATAGCCCGTGCAAGGCTTTGACTACGCCAAGCAGCATCTGGGCCAGCAAGGGGCAGATGAGGAGGTCATCCCTGTGACTCAGGAAACGGTGGTCCTCCCCATACCTGTCAGAGATACTCCTCAGGAGAGAGAAACGGCCCAGGAAGGGAGCACCATCAAGACGGCTAAGTCCACGGAAACCAGAAAGAGGTAGGCACGGGCCAGGTTCGCCCTCTAGGCAACAAGAGAAATAACTGGTGGTGAGCGCTGTGGCCCTCTGGTGAGTTCCTCTGCTCTCTAAAGCCTCCCCATGCTCACTTGGAATACTGAGAAGGAGAGAAGAGAAGGTTCATAATGCCTGCTCCACACATGCCACCTCATGAGAACTCTTAGTCCATCAGCCACAACACTGGAGAGGTAGCCCTTCTATTTACGATGACAAATTTGTCACACTGCTAACAAACACCTCTAAAAGCGGTGCCTCAGATTCACGAAAGTTGTGTTTTGCCAACAGTGTCTCATACAACGACTGCTTTCAGTCAGAATTGCCTGCTGAGTTTTTATTATGAGCAAAGCTCTTGAAACAGTTGAGGACGGTGGCTAACATTAATGTCAGACATGCACACCCACCCCTGTGCCTGCACACATGTGAATACTCACACACACAAAAATGGAAAAAGAAGAAAGAGAGAGAAAAATAACTATAGCTGGCATTGAAGGATGGTAAATATGTGTCAGGTTGGTTCTGCCCCCGAGAATCCTGTGATGGGAGAGACATGGAGATTAATTCGAGGTACCCACAGTGGGGTCTGGGGAAAGCACAGTGGTAGAGAGCAGAGACAGCAAAGACCCACGCTGCCATCCAGGCATTTGTTGCAGGCCCTTCCCCTGACTCTCCGAGGGTGGAGGGGTTGGCGTAGGTGGGATGGGTGAAGGGATCATCTAAGGTGGGGAGGGAAGTGAGGTGAGCCTGGAGCTCGGCCTTCACGGTGGTTCAGACATAGTAAAATATGAGACCAGAAGATGGACTGAAACTCTGGCTGGCCTTGACTGCCAGGCTCGGGAGATGGACCTGATTCTACAGGCCACGAGAAGCTGCCGAAAACTCTTCCAAGGAGCGATGACATCTAGCCTGTACTTTAGAACCATTCTCAAGGCATTGTAGATGACAGATAGGAAAGATTAGCCTGGGAGACTCATTATAAAGCCTTTGGAATGGCCATGTAAAGAGGCAGTGAAGTCGGTGGCGGGCCCCATTCGTTAGCTAAAGCAACCTCCTTAGCAACCCATCCTCCTTGCCTCAAAGCACTAGGGAAGCTGGAAGCACTTCCTCCTCCCTGCCTCCTTCTCGTTCTCTTTATTTAACGGACATGTGCTGCCTATTTGCTGTTTACCAGGCTCTGGAGCTATCCGAAGGAACAAGACAAACTTTTTATTCATGTGGAAGTTACAGTCTGGACTGGAGTGGAGAGAGAGAGTCAGGGTGACTGTTTTAGATAGAAAATAGGGAAGACCTTACTGATTAGTGTTGTTAGAGAAAGGTACCATGCACATGATATGTCAGCCACGAGGAGGCTTCCTAGGGGAGGAATGATCCAAGCAGATGGAGCCGCGTGTGCAAAGCCCAGAGGAGGGGAATTCTTGACCTGCCTGAAGAAAAGCAATGCGGTCAAGAAGGCTGGTGTGTACTAGCGAGGAAACAGCAGCAGATGAGTCAGGAAAGCTGCCTGTAGCTGGTCATGTCAGGTCTTAGAGACCAAAGTCAGACTGGGGTTTGTATTGTAGATGAAGATCAGAAGTCATGGGTGGGTTTGAGAAGAGGATGTCATGCTGGGATGGATTAAAGATTGGCTCCGTGTGGATTCACAGGAGAAGGAAACCCCAGGAGGCCCAGCCAAGAGACAGTAAGCACTGTGGTGCAATGGCTGGACTGCAAGAAAGACTGTGAAGGAAGCTGGCCGTAGGCTGCCATGGGCTTTGGAAATGAGCGAAGTGCATTTGCCATGCGTTTGTTTAGTGAAAGCTGGAAGGAGATCAGCTTCTCTGTCCCCAGTAGATTCACAAACGGCAGTGCTAGAGTCATTAATTGTATGAGTCTGGAGTTCGCAGGAGAGGCTCAGAGTACAGATACAGTCGTGGGAGTTGGTGGAGTTTTGTTTTCCTACGAGACTGGGAAGACTCATCCAGGAGGGGAGAGACAGAGAAGGAAGAGCCTCAAGAACTAAGCCTTGGAAGCACTGCAGTGGTTAGAGGTGTCGATGATGAGCCAAAGTCAGCACAGCAAAGGGAAGATGCAAAATAGAATGAGAGGAAGACAAGGAGAGAAGTCAAGACAAAGTAATCTGAGGACAAAGGGACCCCACTCTAGATCATTAGTCTCCATGTCTCTCCCATCTCCAAATTCTTGGGGGCAGAATTCCACATGACACATGTTTACAGTCCTCCTAATGCCAGGCAGAATTATTTCCTTTCTCTTTTTTCCTTTTTTCTTTTCATGTGATATATGGTGTGCACTTGCATGAACGTTCAAACGCGTGTAGGCACAGGCTTAGGTGTGCGTGTGTATGTGGAGATCTGAGCCACCATCCTCAACTGCTTCAAAGAGCTTTGTTCATAGGAAAAGCTCTGCATGAAGTCAAGCAACAGAGTTGTGTTTTATTCCAGAAGCTATTGGTACACCTTAAAATAAAGAACAGAGTGATGGATTTCACCTTACGTGGAAAATAAAGTCGAAGGCATAAATTTAGTCACCTATAACCCCATAACAAAGCCCTCCAAAACTTCGATTCTTAAAACAAACCGCCATTTGTTCAGCTCATGATTAGGGTAAGCCAGTAGCTTGATCTCTGCTGGATGGCTCTTCTGGTCCAAGCTGGCCGATGTTATCTGGAATTAGCAGCACACCGATCAGGTGATAGAAATTGAGTCAAGCAGGCTGCCTTGTTGCCAACAGCCTTGTCTGAGGGGGGCCCAGGACACTAGTCCTCTCTCCACATGGGCTCATGTTCCAGCAGACCAATTCCATCAGGCTTTTCACAAGGGGGTTCCAAGGGCTCAAGGACAGCAAGAAAAACAGCCCCCAATGCAAGCATTTCTCAAGTCTCTTCTTCTGTCATGTTCCTTTCCTTCCTGTTGGCCAACCAAGTCATATGATCAGGTTCTGAGACACCGTGGAAGACTTCCCAAAGTTTGGTTGCACGGAAGGATGAACAGAGCTGGCACCATTACTGCAGTGGTCTCCCCAGCATAGGAGAGCAAGCAGAGCAGAATAGGAAACAGCAGGCAGATGGTTTTCCTAGAGGACACAGCCGCTGTGTGGCTGATAGCATTACTCTCGTGCTGATCCTTGCCAAGCACAATAAAGTCAGGCTGACAACTTTTCACCCATTTACAAGGAACTGGAAAGGGAGAATTACTAAATTAAGATATTGATGCAGCTCTTCTGGGAAGAATAAAAAAATTTTCCTACCTATTCAAATTGAATAATTGAAATCCTACAGGGATTGATTTTTGAAATTTGTTTGAAAACAAGCACTTCTCCTTGACTTAGCAAGGATTCACCTCTTGATAATTAAGTTCAATTATGTGTTCCCATTTTTATTAAGAAATGCTAGCTTATGAAATAAAGAGAAAGGGAGCAATTTCCACACTGCAACATGATTTCTGCATCTGCTTCATTATTTTATCATAAAAATAATAAAATACTAAGGGCAGGCTATACCATTGCCCAGACTGTCACATGAACCTCATCTCTGTTCATCTCTGTCTGATCATGGAAGTCTAAGATCATATGTGGAGATATTGTGTGTTCATGCATAGTACATGTGTGTTTGAGTGCGTGCAGGTGTCCACATTCATGTGGAGGCCAAAGGTCAAGGTCAGGTGTCTTCCTGTCTTCCTCCATGGTTCTCCTCCTCTTCCTTTTTTTTCACTGAACCCTGTGCTGGGTAGATTAGTTGCCCATCAAGCCCTAGGGATGTACAGATCTCTGCCCTTGCACTAAGATATGCACCACCAAACTCAAGTTCTCTTACTTTTATGGAAGGCACTTTACCAATTGAGCCTTCTCCCCAGCCCCATTTAACTACCAAATCTAAGACCAAACTCATTATTAATCAGGTTTCTGATTTTCCCATCTTGCCACATCAGTTTCTCCATTCTGGCTTCCTGTGGGCTGACTGTAAGCCCTTTCAAAATGGGTTTGCTAGATGAACCCCCAAATTTTGCAAGTGAAAAATCAATGATTTAATAGTTATTTGATAGTCTCAAATTTTTAAAGATTCTTTAAAAACAGAAGTCTGATCATTTAGTCACTGTTGGCCTGCCTGATAGGCAGTGTTCAGGTCCCCTCCCTCCGGTCTGGAGACTTGGTGATGCTCTTTTGTTCATTTGTGGTTGGGATTAATGGGCCAGGTCAAGGTTGATGGGTAGTCAACCTCATAGGACAGTCATTTGGAAAGGATTCTTGCGCTACTGATGAGTCATACTGTTTAGGAGTTGGTTAGTCCCCTTACAAGCCCACCTTTGCCTGAAGTTACGGAAAAGGGCCATTGAGCTCTGTCACCTTAGGTCTCAGTCTCTCTGCTGACATGTACTTGACATGTGCACACATACACTGTACACACACTTTTTATTTTTGACCAGGAGTTTGGAGTTGGATACTCACTGTAAACAGAGGTATATAGACAGAAACAGAATATGAAGCAGATTGGATTTTTTCCCACAGATACGAGAGAAACACCAGAATATTCTCTCAAGATCAAATGGGGAAAGGGGATTAAAATGTTACAAAAGTCACTAAGTAGCTCACAAATGTAAAATAGATTACAAAAGACTTTTCCCTCCCCCGCCCTCCCTAGAGTTAAATGAAAATCTTTTTATTCAATAAAGTCAGCTGGAAAATAGGTGCCGTTAGCTCTCAGATTCCAGAAATGATTCAAGGGTGTATGTCTCCTGTCTGTCTGTCTATCTCTGTCTCTATGTATGTGTTCCTTTTACCCACAACCAGCATTCAGTGTTCAAATAGCTGGTGATATATATATATATATATATATATATATATATATATATACAATATATTATATGATATATATAAGTATAAATTCAGTCACTTAATGCCTCATCCGTATGTCCCACATATGGTCTTTGTAGCACTAATGTGGCAAACTGTTGAAATTTTTTCAGCCACATAAGTTAGAAGATTAAGTGAGAAAAATGAATCCAGGACAGAACTGATCAAAGCCTTTGATGTGCTACCACAGTTAGCAGTAAGCAAAGAAGGAATGCAGTGAGCATTTCCCAAGCCCTGTGTGCAAATGTCTAGTTCCTGTGTGCTACAGAACATGCTTGGCAGGTGCTGGCTCATCCAAGACATCCAAACTTTCACTTTTGGTGACTTACAGAGTTCTGTCTTAGTTAGGGTTTCTATGATCTCGATGAAACACCATAACAAAAAAACAAGTTGGGGGAAAAGGGTTTGTTCGACTTACATTGCTGTTTATCACTGAAGAAGTCAGGACAGGAACTCAAGCAGGGCAGAAACTGGAGGCAGGAGCTGATGCAGAGGCCATGGAAGGGTGCTGCTTACTGGCTCACTCCCCCTGGTTTGCTCAACCTGTCTTCTTATAGAAGCCAGGGATGGCACCACCCACAATGGGATGACCCCTCCCTGATCAATTCACTAATTAAGAAAATGCCCTTCAGCCAGATCTTATGGTGGCTTTTTCCTCAGTTGAGGTTCCCTCCTTTCAGCTAACTAGTTTGTGTGTAAAGTTGACCATAGGACTAGCCAGCGCAGGTGCCAACATACACAGAACTGAGCATTCTAAACTCATACAGGTGGTGGGAGAGGAAGAAGAGGAGTGTGCTGGAATGCACAGCTTCGCCCAATGATCAAGGGCGTTGATTCCACTCAGTGTTCCATTGCAAGCGTTAGTTGACTGTATTTTCTAAATGTGGATGACTATGGTAGAAGAACAAGAGATCTCTAGGTATCTGTCCCCTCATCGTCTTCCACACAGGGAGGTCAGTATTTCCGCTCAGTCTATCCCCAGGTAGGCTGTGAGGCCTGAGGGAGAGCACACTCCAGAGACAGCAAAGTCTCAAGAGCCTATTTCCCCACAGAGTTCTGGAGGTGAGAGTCCAGTCCTGCAGAAGGATGAAGGCCCTATGACTTGCTCCCATCTGAGGTTGCTGCCTGAGACATGTTCTGGGGTCAAGTGACTTGGCATTGCCTTGCTTAGCCCTGGAAACCACTCTTGGCTTCTGTGACGTTCACATTCCTCGCTTTCTGACCAAGGTGGACTACCTCCAAATCAGGGAATGTTATTGTGACCAGGGACCAGGCTTGGAGGCACTCAACATAGTCCCTGGCGCATAGTAGGCACCCCAGCTGTTTGCCCTCAGATGTCAATAGACTCGTCTACCCGGCACGATGCTTTGCACAGAAAAAAAGGCAACAAGAGGTTTTTCCCTAGAGGAATGTGCAGCTCAAATGAGTGCTTCAGAGCACACGTAGTAAGTAGTCAGGAGTGTGCAAATGTGGCTAGCAGACAGGGTGGAGACCCCATAATGGGAAGACTATATCTATATCTGTACTGGTCATGTAGGTCTGTGCTGTGACGAACAGCCAAAGAGGACCATGTTTTATGCCTGGCTGAAGATGCCCATGTGACCAAACACTCAGCGTCCAGAGAGCTTGTGAAAAGAGGGTGTGTTACACAGCCAATGTCACTACTATCTCCTCAGTCACCGAGATAGGTGGTGGATTAATGAAACAGAGCTGGGACCGAGGGCTGGGCTCATCACACTTGTCTAGAGAGCCTCAAACAGCAAATGTACTTCCTGACAACCGGCTACCTCGCCTGTGAGCGAGCGTGAGTGTGGGTGGCTTTTGTTTCTTTTGTCTCTTGTATCATTTCTTCTTTGCCACTGAAACAGGCATGAAAGGCTGCAGACATAAACTGTACAAATAACATAACCTTGAGAGGAGGCTGTTCTTGTCGAAACTTACTGTCTACCCTGTTGCTATGGTTACTTCCAGCCGGTCGCCCAGTGAGAATGGTTCTGTCATCAGCAACGAATCAGGGAAGCCCAGCTCGGGGAGGCGCTCACCCCAGAACGGAATGACACAGCAGAAAGTGACAAAGGAGGAGGCCAAGAAGAGAAATGGTGAGAAGTCTCCCCACCAAGTACCTCTCTAACCCCTCCCGTGTAAGCACACACATGCTTGCACACGTATGCACACTCTTGCACTCACTGTGTGCTCACTCCGGGCCTCTCTATCCTGCCCCATGAGGCCTGGAGGCAGCTGTGAGGTGCTGAGTGATTTCTGAATCCTTCTCCGAGTCAGCTTCAGTTCCTCCAGTGTAAAGAAGGGCACACTTCCTGAGGAGGACATCTTTTTAGAACACAGTGATGCTTGCTTCGGGCTTTTTCTCATTCTTGGGTAAATGACATGACTTCCAATGCCAAGGCCAGCAAACAGATGGATCCCCAAAATGCTGCCCATCTTGGAAAGTTTCTCCCAACTTCCTGCCCTTAACCCCTTAAACAAGTCCCAGGGGGTTCATTGTGTACCTGTGAATCCAGATACTAAAAATTTAACTAACAGGTCTGTCATAAAAACAAGCAAACAAACAAGATCATATTATAAAAACAGAAATCAGCCTTGCTGGGCATGCTGTTGTATCCGACTGTAATCCCAGCTGCTCAGACGCCGGAAGCAGAAAGCTCAGGCATCCGAGGCTGACCTGTACAACTAAGTGAGACCCTGCTTCAAAATTAAACCTCATAGCAGCAGAGTGCTTGTATTACCCTAGGCTCAACCCTCAGCACCCCCTAATTAATTAGTTAATTAAATTAGCTGTATGACTGATTCTTCCTGGATACTCAAGCCGTTCATTTCACTCCTAAAGTAAGAGTTTAAAAAGGGCATGGTTGATATAATATATATTTGATTGGCTCAGGAGGTGGACCAAAGGACAGAAGAAACCAGCACTGAGTGGAGTTGTGGGGACAGAGTGCATCTTCCTTCACATGGCCAGGCTACAAAAAGAACTGAGCGCTCTGTCTGTGAATATGGCCCTGTGGAATATTCAGGCACTACTGCCGAGTGGTTTAGTGCCCAATCTAGAGGCAGGGTAGCTAAGGTTAATTAATAAATGTTAATGTACAGACTGTTCTTGTTTCCTGCCAGGCTTATTGCATCCATGGCTTCCACTCTTGTTCTCTGGTGAACTTGAAAAAGGAAACACACTGTTCTGCCAGCAATGTGGCTGGCATGGGTTTTTGTGATCCCATGGTCTCGTTAATTAGCCTAGCTGCAAGATAATTTTAGAGCCCATTTCACGAAGATGTTTAAATCTAAGTGAGAAGGTTGGGTATAACAGGTAGTCTTTTGAAAGAAACAAAACAACAACAATATAAACCCCAGCATGATGGCAGGTGTGGTGACTCGTGCCTGTAATCTCAGCACTCGAGAAGCTGAGGCAGGAAGATGGCCGTGAGTTCAAGAATACCTGCCTCAATAAATAAATAAAAACAAGTAAGATGTTTTTCTTACCAAGCACAGGTACTTGAACTTCTAAACCAAATGCAATATTATACCTAGGAAGGGGGGGTATTAAAAGGAATATGGGTGACGGGTTTCTTACAGGAACAGAAAGGACCCCCAGACAGCTGCATCACCAAAGCCCACTACAGCACGGGTGACAGCTCACAAGGCAGGGGACTTGGAGAACACTGCACAGCCTGCAGGCAGCCCAGCAGCTGAAGACTGTCCCTTCCAAGTGACTCAAACTACCGGGCAGCTCTGCTGGTTTCTGCTTCCTCCAGGCAGCCCGTCTGTCTGGTCTTCAAGTCTTCTTTGCAGCTTGGCTTGCCTGAGAGCGACTCTCGGTCTTAATTGTTTACTCTCGCGAGAGAGGAGCCTAGTGAATCTGGTCGGTTTCAGGGACTTCTTGAAGCTATTATGAGTTACCCACAAACTAGAGACCTAAAATGACAGTCCGCGTTATC
Source organism: Arvicola amphibius (assembly GCF_903992535.2). Classification (NCBI taxonomy): domain Eukaryota; kingdom Metazoa; phylum Chordata; class Mammalia; order Rodentia; family Cricetidae; genus Arvicola; species Arvicola amphibius. The sequence goes on from NC_052051.1 coordinate 71,198,550, forward strand.
ATTTTGTATAACATCTGTGGGTCAGAAACTTACTAGCGGCTGGCAAGGGTGTTCTGACCTGGGGTGTGGCATGCAATCACGGTCACGTTGGCTTGGGCTATAGTGACAAAAAGATGACTCATTCCCGTGTCTGCTGGTGGGAGGCCACCCCATGTTTCCACAGGGCTGCTGGAAGAGCCTCAGAACCTGGTCAGCGATTTTTCTGAATAAGTGACTCAAGAGAGAACCAGGTGGAAACCGCCATGTTATTTTCTAACTAAGGCTTGGACGCAATGCACTATTGTTAATGTGACATCATTTCCCTCTTGCTTGCGAAGCTCAGTGCTATCACTGTAGGTATTTGTATCAGGTAGTGAGAATGGGAGCATCTTGGAAACCCGCTGCTATGGACGGCCTTTGCAACAGTTGACCAGGAAGTGGCTGCTAAAGGTGGCCAAGCACGTATTACATAGTAAAACTTTTCTCTAAAAATGCATATGCATCTAGTGACGCTTCTGATAGAAATGTCCCTCTCTCAGTGGCCGCTTAGTGACCTGGTATTTGCAAACCAATCTTCAAAACCTTTAAAATGTTCAGTTATGACCCATGGTTAGTCTATAAGTTGTCTTAGCTACATTATCAAATAACTACTTCCTTGGTTTAATTTGACAGATCTTCTGCAATTGTAATTGACAGAATGATCTACAAGCTATATTTCTTGATGATTTAAATAACATCTCAAGTCTCTTGAGCAGGTAGGAGGAAAGAAGAACACACTTCGGCTACATTCATATTTTATGTAACACCTATTTTGCTTCCAAGTTGCCTACTAATTCAGTTGCTTAAACAGGCCTAATTCATCTTACTGTCGTTCTTATGCCTACTTCACGAGAATACCGTTTAAAAAACAAGTAAATCGGCTAGATATGGCTGGACTTGATGCAACTTCTGTCAGTTTAGTTATGGAAGCACGGAGCCAACTTGTGTCTTGCAGCCATCGCTGCAGAATGGTTTGTCAGATGGGAGATTTAATTCACCCACGCGTAGGAGGCGACGAGTCTGTGTAATTAGCGGAGTTGTCTGTGGCTGTGCGCTAGTCTCTCTGGTGGCTATTACACAGCCCTCTTTGTCATAGACAAGTAAAAGAATGAGAGAGCTAAGCTGTTTGAGGAACAGCCTTCAGAAGGAGAAACAGAGCAACCGAAGCAGGGCGCGCAGCTAACGACCTGGGAAACTTGTCGTTTAACATGGCGCAAAATGTGACAGCTTCAGTCAGCAGAGACCAGACTGACGGCTGTTATTGTGGCCGCGACCAGACTGAGGGATAGATGCGGAGCTTGGCCAAATTTACTTTTCTCATTTCTATAAACCCAGAGAACAAATTTGCTTTTTATTGTTTTCAAATGAGTTCTATCTCCATTATTGAAAGATTTTTTTTCTTTCAGTTTAAGTGCAACCTTTACAATTCTTTCTTACCCACGGATAATACAATAACCAGAAACTAGTACAGATCTTAAATTTTTCACATATATATATATATATATATATATTTAATTTTTTAAAAACTATCTTTTCTCATTTTACATGCCAAATCCATTTCCCACTCCCTCCCCTCCTCCTGCTTCCTCCACCTTCTCATCCCTTTCCCACTTCCTATCCTACCCCCACCCACTCCTCAGAGAGGCTAAGTCTTCATGTGGGGAGTCAATAAAGTCTAGCACATTGCTTTGAGGCAGGACCAAGGCCCTCCCCCTATACTTAGGCTGAGCAAGGTGTCCCTCCAGAGGGAATGGGTTCCAAAAAGCCAGAACAAGCAGTAGGGATAAATCCTGGTCTCACTGTCAGTGGTCCCAACAGTCTGCCCCAGTAGTGACCCACATTTAGAGGGCCTAATTTGGTCTTCTACTGGTTCCCTTGCTGTCAGACTGGAGTTGGAAGGATTTCATTAGCTCAGGTGAGCTGTTTCAGTGTGTGTCCCCATCATGGTCTTAACCCCTTTGCTCCTATTCTTACTCCTCCCACTCTTCAGCTGGACTTTACGAGCTCAGCCCAGTGCTCCACTGCAGGTCTCCGCCTCTGTGTCCATCAGTGGCTAGATGAAGGTTCTATGGTGACATTTAAGATAGTCATCACTCTGACTACAGGACAAGGACAATTCAGACACCTTCTCCTCTATTGCTTAGGGTCTTAGCTGGAGTCATCCCTGTAGATTCCTGACAATTTCTCTACTGCCAGGTTTCTTGCTAGCCCCATAATGGCTCTCTCAATCAAGATATCTCTTTCCTTGTTCTCTGCCTCTGTCCTTCCTCCATCTTGACTATCCCATTCCCTCTAGTTTTCCTCCCCCTCCCCTTCTCTTCTCTCCTCCCCTTCCACCTTCCCTTCTCCTTCCACCCCCATGCTCCCAATTTTCTCAGGAGATCTTGTCTATTTTCCCATCCCCAGGGGATCTATGTATGTTTCTCTTAGGGTTCCCCTTGTTACTTAGCTTCTTGGGGTTATGGACTATAGACTCCTTATCCTTTGCATTACAGCTAGTATTCGCCTATGAGTGGGTACCATGCTCATTTTTCTGGGCAGGGTTACCTCACTTGGGATAGTTTCTTCTAGTTCCACCCATTTGCATGCAAATTTCAAGATGTCATTGTTTTCTACTGCTGACTAGTTTGCCTTTGTGTAAATGTGCCACATTTTCTTTATCCATTCTTCAGTTGAGAGGCCCATAGGTTGTTTCCAGGTTCTGGATATTACAAATAATGCTGCTATAAACATAATTGAACAAATATCCTTGTAGTATGGTTGAGCATTCTTTGCATATATATCCAAGAGTGGTATTGCTGGATCCTGAGGTAGGATGATTCCTGATTTTCTGAGAAACCACCATACTGATTTCCAGAGAGGCTGTACAAGTTTGCATTACCACCAGCAATGAAGGAGTGTTCCCCTTGCTCCGCATCTTCTCCAGCATAAGCTAATATTGGTGTGTTCAACATCCTTAGCCATCAGGGAAATGCAAATCAAAATGACTCTGAGATACCATCTTACACCTGTCAGAATGACTGAGATCAAAAACACCAGCCCTTAAATGTAAAGGTAAACCATGAGCAGAATCCAGTCCTGCAGTTCCCCACATCCTAAAACCCATGTGTTCCGCCTGGCTGTAGTGACAGCAAGTGACGAAGAGGAGGGAGCGGGTCTCTTCGACAGTGCCGGCAAGGCACCAGCAGATCCTTTCGACACATCCTCTGGATCCGTGCAGCTCGTCGCCATCAAACCATCCGCTCTACCCGTAGTGCACCCTGCCTCAGACAGGGGCCAGGAGTCCTCGGCGGCACTCAACGGTGAGGTGAGCACCCGTGACCTGCGTGGAGAGTCTAGCTGGACCACGGGGATTTCAGTGGCCCCTCCGCATATGGCACACAGCTTGTGTCCGGCCTCAGGGCATTTGTACCCTTGCATGCACCAGGCCTCAATGATATGAAATACAAACCATCCAGAGTGAGTTTGTTCATAGCATTCTCCACCTGCAGTGAAAAGCTCAGAGCAAACCTTCACAGCCTGGCGATTAGAAAAGCAGGTATCAGAAGGCCTCCCTTCCCCACCCTCCTGAGTTCAGTCTGCAGCCTCTCGATACCGCACTCCTGGACATTTCAGCACCCATTAGATCCATGTTGCTGGAGTAATAGGAGGAGGGTGAGCCGAGAGGAAATGAGAACGCACTGTCGTTTGGTCAGGGAGCCGGCCACTAGAGACTCTGAGACGACATCGATTTCTATTAGCAAGCTTGAAATAGCCCCATGGTTGCTTTCTGGGTGGTGTCAATGTCAGTCAGCTTTCCTAGGGAGCTGCTGAATTGGTGAAGTGCTTGCCATGAAAGCCCGAGACCAGTACCCACTGAAAAGTGGGGCACACCAGTGCGAACCGTCATTTTAGCACTGGGGGACAGACAGGTGGATCCTGGGGCTCATCGGGCAACCAGTCTGGTTGAATCTGTGATGAGATTTAAAACATCTGTCCATCTCTGAGAGATTTTATCAAAGAAAATTAGAGATAATAGATGATCGATAATAGGTGACTGATCAATAGGTAAGGGAGAAGAGAGTTAACTCGCACAAAGAACAGGAAATTGGGTTAAAAAACACCATCCCTCTATCTTCCTTCAGCAGTAGAGTTATCAGTGAGCATAAAAGTGTTTATGAATCTTTACAAATGTTCACATGGGATCACTTGGGCATATTTATGCTATACATGTATGCACACATGTGTATACACACAGCTTTCCCTGATGCTAAAGCATTGGGTTGGTTGTTCTTTTCATTTCTCTCCTGAAGCAGCTGGTAGATTTGCAAGGCCTAAAGCTTCTTTCTTATCACACTGCAAGGGACCTGCTACAGTCCTGTCCAGCTGGGCATCACAAATGCACACCGGGGCTTCTTTCCCACAGCCAGGACACTCGTGACAGTGCTGTGTGCACCTGTATGTGTGTTGTAGGAAGGACCTCTTTTCTGAGCAGAAAGGCTGGGCTGGCCTTACACTGTGATGGGCTGAGGTTCCATTACACACATCCTCAGCAACACTTCTACCCTAGCTTCTGTATTTTCAGGCAGAGAAACTGAAGTCTGAAGGGTGGGTGCAGGCTCAAGGGCACATTGATGGCGGGAGTTCAGTTGCCCCGACTCTTGGAGAGCGCTTCTTTCCTCTCCTAACTTATACCCAAGTCCGTCCCAAGAAACAGTGTTGTACTTAGACAGAGTGGCCTCGAGAGCTGTCTTGCCAGAGGTGGAGTTCCAGCTTGTCCACTCGCTGTCTCTGTCTAGGCAAGTGAGTAGTGAGGAGAGTCCCTCGGGCCTCAGGCCCCCTCCACACAATGGGCCGCCATCCAGAAAGCGCTTAGCACACTGACTAACACGTAAACAACACTTTGTTATCATTACTAACATTTTTATTATTATTCCTTTTTCAGTGAGAAAGAATTAATTGGTCACAATGTGTCCTTTCTGTCCCTTAGCTCTATAATCTTCCCTGAGACACAGTGTGTCCCCCTCCCCTTATCCACACACAAGCCTCTGGAGTTGGCACCGATGCACTGTTAACCGTTGTTTGCCTCGTTAAGGCTCTCATTATGGCCGCCATACCTGGGTCTCTTTGTCCCAGCCTAGTGAAATAAACATTATACAAACAGACTCTGAAATCTGGACAGATCCCTCTCTCCAGACCCAGCTCCCTGTCACATGAGGAGAACACATGCGGACCCTCATTCAGAAGTGGATCCATGCTACATTTGAGCAGTCAAAGAAATGGGCCTTGCTGGCACCTCTCTAATTTGCTGTCTCGCAGAGACATAGATTGCAATGTAATTCTTCTCCCTTCCCTTAGGGACGGCTGATTTACACATAAGTGAGGGAGAAGGGTAACCCAAGGCCACATTTCTCTTTTATGAATTACAGGGAATTCTTTTAAAGGTTATTTTAAAGAAAACATAGGACATTCAGCCGCATAAACTTTCATAGCGATCTCTCTCTCTTAAAAAAAAGTCATGGGTTTTCAGAGCTACCTCTCCTAGGCAAGCGGATCATATGGAAAAGCCCCTAAAGCGTTCTACATTCCCGCCACATCCGTCCCAATCCACTTTGAGACTCATCCAGAGAGCCCCAACTAAGTAGACAGAGGAAGCCAGAAGGTTATTCAGGACTAGAGCTGGACTCAGGGCACCAAGATCTAGCCAGGCAGCTGAGCTCCCACACTGAGGAACCACATGGTATAAGCAGAGTAGGAACCAAGACAGTAAAGGCTCTTAGCTAAGGGTATACAGTCAGGCATAGGACTTCAGCTGTCAGGGCAGATGTGGGAAACAAGGATGTAAGATCATTCATTGAGTGCCAGATCCATTTTATATGAGGGTGATAGACAAGGGGCTTTTACATCAGATCACAATTTCCAGAAAAGCTCTCCCCTACTTCACCTCTGGTCTTTTTGGTCAGCTGACCTTAGAGAAAAAGCTTCTTGTCTATTGCCATGCTGACTCAGGTGTGGTCCTGAGACTCCCTTCTCCCTCTCTCTCTCCTCCAAGGTGAACAAGGCTCTGAAGCAGAAATCAGACATCGAGCACTACCGGAACAAACTGCGCCTGAAAGCTAAGAGGAAGGGGTATTACGACTTCCCCGCGGCAGAAACAAGCAAAGGCCTGACAGAAAGGAAGAAGATGTATGAGAAAGCCCCGAAGGAAGTGGAGCACGTTTTGGACCCAGACCCAGAAGTGTGTCCTCCCTTCACAGAGTCTAAAAACAGGTAACAGTGTACTTTGTGTCCCCACGTCACATGTGGGACGAGGGCAGAGGACACCTTGGGCATTGTACCCATGCTCCCTTGATCTCACCTTGGGACTTTGATCTTTGCAAGCTTTTGATCTGGGCCCTGCACACATGTGCTCAGTAATGAGTCTGAAGGAGGGTCAAATTGAAACTGCTATAAAAAAATTCTGGGGCAGACACCCCCAGCTGTCCTTTAGCTTGATGGTATTTTCAAGCCGTGGCTATTTCAGAGCTGGGTGAAACGTAATTATCGCCCGCCTGGTTATGCAATTCCAGATCAAGGGGCATTGCATTGTTCGATTATGCGAGTGGTTCCTGCACAGGAAGGCAAATTTCATGCCTCACCCTTCCGTTCAGCTTTGGTAAGTGCCTATCACACTGAGGCCCAGCACTCTGTGCCAGCCCGTCTCGTTCATTCATAAATCCGTTTAGTTATTTGACACTTATCGTCAACTGTTGAGTATCAGACAGTAGTCAAGATGATGGATGCTTGATGGAACTTAAGCTTTGAGGAAAGAAGAGGAACACCCAAAATGTGTGACCACAAACCTGAGGGGCATTCAGTGTGAGCTGCTGTAGCTTTAATGGGGCCTGGCCCACTGAGGTCGAGCTAGGCCAAGTGGTTTGAATTGCTGTCTCTCTACCTGTTCTTCGCTTCTGTAACAAAATACCTGAGATCTGGCAGTTTATAATCAGCTGAAGTTCATTTTCTAACAATTCTGCTGGCTAGGAAGTTCAAGACCAAGGTGCCAGAATCTGGTAAAAGCATTAGCACACAGTGGAGGATGGAAGGGCAAGGAGGAAGATGTGGGCTGAACTCACTCTTCTACAGTGCTCTTTGTGTTAGTCACTGTTCTATTGCTGGGACGAAACACCATGACCAAGGCAGCATTTCTAAAAGGAAGCATGTAGTTGGGGACTTGCTTATAGTTTTAGAGAGCTAGCCCATGATCATCATGGCAGGAAGCAGGTAGGCACCATGTTGGAGCAGTAGCTGTGGTGCTTTATGTCGGATCTGCCAACAACAAGCAAACAAAAAGAGAAAGCCTGGGCCTGGCATGGGCTTTTGAAACCTCAAAGTCCACTCCTAGTAACACACTGCCTCCAACAATGCCACACCCACTCCAACAAGGCCACACCCACTCCAACAAGGCCACGCCCCTCATCCTTCCCCAACAGTTCTACCTACTGGGACCAAACAATCAAATGTATGGGCTTATAGGGACCAATCTCATTCAAACCACATCATTGATGTGCCCATGAGACTCTGTGGCCCCATCACTGGCCAAAGGTTCTGCCTCCTAACACTGATAAAACAGCAATGAATTTTAATTAAATATTTTATTTCTTATTCATACATGCATATAGTACAATTGGATCCAAACCACCATCCATTTCTTTTCCTCCAACTCATTTCCATCTCCCCTTTTTCCTCTGAACTTCCATGCTCTCTTTTTTCTTCCTTTCTTCCTTTCTTTCTTTCTTTCTTTCTTTCTTTCTTTCTTTCTTTTTAAAGATTTAGTATTTTCTAAGTCCATTTAGTGTAACTTGTATGTGTGTGGGCGTGGAACCATCTATGGGAGCATGGGTAGCCTGCATCCCTGAAGAGACGTGACTCTCCTTCTCCCGTTAGCTAGGGTGGGACTTCATGAGCCTCTCCCATGCTGGGATTTGGGCTGGCTTGATCCAGTACAGGTCTTATGCATGCAGGCACGGCGTTTGTGAGTTCGTGTGTGTGACTGCACTGTCATGTCTAGCAAACATCGCTTTGCTACAGATACCTGCTACCTTTGGCTCTTAGCATCTTCTCACCTCCTCTTACTCACTGAGGGAACTTGGTGTGGTGTAGATGCACCGTTTAGAGATGAGCACTCCGCAGTCTGTTTGCTCAGCATGCTGACTAGTTGCTGGTCTTTGAAGAGACACTTCTCGGAGGAGGTCTGAGTGATGTGCTAATCTGTGAGGCTGAAAACAAGAGCTTGTGAACCCAGGATGGAGAGAGAGTTTAGTAGCTGAGAGCCCTCGCTGTTCTCTCAGGGCACCTGAGTTTGGGTCACAATACTCATATAGCTGTTCACCTTCATCTGTAACTCCAGATTCAAGGGTTCTAATGCCCTCTGGCCTCTGTGGGCACCAGGCATGAATGTGACGCACATACACACAGTAGAACACTCGTGCACATAAAATGAGAATAAGTGAGAATAGTTTTGAAAAAGAACTCAGGGATTAATTTGTTACTATGTCCATTTAACAGAATAATAGTTCTAGGTTCTCCCTATAGGAGCTGGGATTAGACAGCCATAGGTCTTTGGCACAGTTAAAGACACCAGACCTGGGGCCCATCTTATGTAATGGGCTTTAAATCCAATGTGTGTGTGTGTGTGTGTGTGTGTGTGTGTGTGTGTGTTTGAGTCCTCTCATGCCATTTTTGCCACTATTGTGCCAGTGCACATATCTTGACAGGTCAGTCATTATTGAACCTTGAGTGTTCCCAGCTCGGTAAGACTCATGGCGACCCCTCCCCCAGTGTCTGTAGAACCTTCCGGCTCTATGAAAGTTAACCATAGGAATGAGTTTCCAGCAACCAAATTTTAACATGAATTTTAGAAAATGAAAGCATTCAAAGCATGACAGCTGTCTCCAAGGTCTGTGGCTGACTAGGCAGTGACCCCCCCCCCCAGTGAGCAATGAGGGGAAGCGTAGCAAAGCTTGTCATGCCCACCTCTCTTCCTTTCTTGCCTGCCTGCAGCACTTCCCTAATTTGAGACTGCCTCTTCCCAGGGTGCATTCTCCTTGACGATCCCCTGGCTTTGGGCATGCTGACACTCCAGCTACCATGAAGCCATGGCAGGTGCTTGCTCCATACACCAGAAACAGCAGGGCAGACCCTGGCCTCAATGGGTATTTGCTTTAAAAGCGGAAAAGAAATTTTACAACAATACCATGTCAGCAGGACTGGGTGAAAGCAACAAAACCAAGTTGGGAACTGGGAATAAACTGAACCAACATAATGGATGTTCAGTAAAGAAAAAAGGGGGGGTGATCTAAGCCAGGGCCCCATTTGTCAGGCTTGGCTGACTGGTATGACAAACCGAAGATATAAAATCACAGCGTGACAGGGTTCACGATGCACATGTCACCATGTCAATAGCTGTGGGAGGAGGGAAAGAAAACATAGGCAAGGAGGCTGGTAGCAACTTTATTTTGCACTTTGCTTTTGAGGACTCTGCTTCAGGGCTCTCTGGTGGACCAAGGTGGGGGCTCTTCTTATGGCTTCCTTGCCTGAGAGTCACTGGAGAGACAACACTTCCAAGGAATTTTTTTCAAAGCTTTTCCCTGGGAGCTGTGTCTAGACTCTTCAACACAAGTTCAGGCCGGCTGCCTAAGGTTCCATGATGGACTGTCACTGCTGCTGCTGCTGCTGCTGCTGATGATGATGATGATGATGATGATGATGATGATGATGTGTGTGTGTGTGTGTGTGTGTAGTTCCCTCTCAGCAGGTATCCATTGAAGAAATGATTCATTGTCTCTGTAGCACTAGGAATGGTCTGAAAAATCATTCAAGTGTTCACTACTTAAGGGAAAAAGACAGCCATGAGCTAGAGGTCTTGGGAGAGGCAGGAGAGAGAGAACGGAAAGCTATGAGCCAGCAGAGCAGCCTAACAGAAAAGGACAGAACTTAGTGCTGTGGCTGGGGGGTGTGACTCCAGATAGCCGCGTGCTGTTTAGCTATTGTCACAGGTTGGAGTTGCCTGCTAATTGCTCTTCACAGCACAACCCTCAGAGACTCTGCTGTGAGCCACCCCGCTAGAACGGGGCACCGCGAAGCAATCATTGCAGGGGCATCGTTAACTTCAGAGCAAAGAAACAGCAAAAAGAAGCAAAGTTGAGATTCTAATGTTAACTGATCAGTAAATCTTTCAAAAGACTTTTCAAAGTCCCTTTTTCCCCTACAATTAGTTAAAATTTTACATTGTGCTTTCTTGTGGAGACATAAAGCGATCAGCCTGTCTGAGGCAAGTGCCGTCTGTGGTCGGATTTATGTGCTCGGCCACCTTTACGCCGGCTGTCTGCAGCCTTTGTAATGCCTTCTTCTGGGATTTCTTTCAGAAGCCAAAAATGCTGTGTAACTAATGTGCTGTGGTGTATCCTCAGTTGATACTGGACTAGAACCGATAGGTCAGTGCCCTAGCAAGGGATTTTGGGGTGTCAGGAACACTGTGGCAATAGCCATAGTTTCTGTGCTTGATGCTTATACAGGGAGCAGGGGAGAAATCACCTCGCCTAGGATTGCCCAATGCCTGGTGACAAAAGACACCGACAAGTGTGCCTTCCAGTCGGAACCCCATACCTCAACCACCTCCTTTTAGATGGCTCCCAGGGCTCTCTTGCAAGGCCAGGATCCACCCTCCCCAGTCAAGCACTGGACAAACAAAGATCCCCCCTTGTGCTTCTGGAGTCTTCCATAACCATCCAGCAGCTGCTTCCCAGACTTGCCCATTGCATCTCTCAGAAGCCACAATTTAAAAGCTTTTGCTTACTCTCCCTCTGCCTTTCAACCTGCCTGGTCCCTGTGTGTCCCACCCTTGTCCCCCTCAAGTCCTGGGTCTTCCTCTGAGCTCTGCAGATGGAATAAACTGTCTTTTCAATGGCAGGCGTCTCTTGCCATGGAACAGAAATAATTAAGACACCCCCCCTTTCCCGGTGCGTCTGAGTCCCAGGCCACCCTAACTATGAGTCAACTCTTTACTTACCTCTGTTGACTTTCATACATCTTTTCCTTACCTCTCCACTCCCTGGCTGGTAGTTTCTAGAACCACCTTGAAAATAAACCATCTGCATTCAAACCCTCATGGGCCATGCATCTATGGGGCCAACACAAGGCAGTAACCTGTTCAGCAATCTTTTCAGAGTTGCTCTGACAGAGCTCCGAAGGAGCATCCTCCTACTCAGCAGCTTAGGCTATCTCTACAAAACCCCAGGGTGCCATAGAATACGGTTTGAAATTGCTTTCTTAAACTCTATTGGAAGACAAAAGATCTTAAGGGTTCAAGTAAAACACATTATAACCCACCCAACAATATTATCAGAAGAGCAAAACCCCTCAAATTGACATGTTACAGATTATAGCAAAATAAGAACAAGTGTGCCTAGTAGAATCGGTTGATTAAAATAAGCATCTCTCTACATGACAGCCTGATTTATCACCAAGTAGACAGTCACACACCAGGCAGACATCCACACTGGAAGTCTGGTCATTGAAACGTGTTAAATAACAGTCTTTCGGTTTGCATAGCAAACTATGGAGGTGGAGCAACAGCAAGCACTTGTCTATGATGTGCAAGACCCTGGGTTCGATCCCCAGCACTGCTCAAAAAATGTTAGCCATCATGATGCAGTGCTTTGGCAGAATAAACCAGTGGGTACTCCAGTGTCTAAGCTTTTTGTTTGTCTGTTTTTGTCTTTGTTTGTTTGATGGTTGAGTCAGGGTTTCTCTGTAGCTTTGGAGCCTGTCCTAGAACTAGCTCTTGTAGATCAGGCTGGCCTCGAACTCACAGAGATCCACGTGTCTCTGCCTCCCAAGTGCTGGGATTAAAGGTGTGCGCCACCACCGCCCAGCTAGTGTCTAAGCTTTTAACGTATTCATGTTCCTCGCTAGTAAAAATCTAATACTTATGAAATAACCCACTGTCAACTGCCAGTCTGCCTGCTTATTCCACACTGTTCTTATTAGTAAATCTTTTTTTTAAATGGGCTAACTGATAGTGACTGAGTAGCTATAAAGTATTATTTTTCCCCAAAAATATAGTCGTAATTAAGTCAAGAATTTGAATCCTTTGGGGTCTGCTCTAAAGTCTGAGTCACTCTGAATGTATTTGTCCTCATCAGCCTGCTGTGCCTAGGCTCCTTTCCTAAAGGATGCCTCTAGTTGCAGACAACTGAGGGGTGTAGTTTATAATGTGAGGTTATAAGCCACCGTTTGAGCCAGGATCCTTTTGGCTGCTAACAATGGAGCCCAGCACAAACTGGTTAAACAAAAGGGGACTGTATTCCAAGCATTAGTGCAAGGCCAGAGCTTTCGTCTGGCTAGATCAAGGGAACCTTACTGATTGTGGCTTTGCTATCTCTTCAGTCTTTCCCAGCCTCTTTTGGAGGCAGGCTAAAACCTCATGCAGACAAAAACCCAGCTGTCAGAAACCGAAGGTTTGTGTCCCTCAAATACAAGAGTCCCTTTTTCCTAGTTGTCCTGGCTAAAGCCCTGAGACTCAGTCTCATTGGACCTAACTCAAGTCATGTGCCCACCCCGCAGCCAATCACAAGGACATAGGGATATGATCCTGAGGTAGAACAATCTGAATCAATACCTACCCCAGCAGGAAAGGTAGCCCCCAAGAAGCACCATGCTACACTTACCAAGAGGGTAAGGATCATGGGCCTACGCAGGCAAAAAGTACAGATTCTCTAAAATCAGTGTGGTTCCTGGTGGTGATGGAGGAGAGCTAAGAGCATCTGCTGTGTTCATGGCTAAGTGCTGGGGTGGAGCCTTGCCTTTAAGGTCTTGCTGGATTGTGTGTGACTGAATGCTATAAGCACCTTACTGTGTTCGTAAAACTGTGTGTGTGTGTGTGTGTGTGTGTGTGTTTGCGCGCGCGCGTGCGTGCCAGATCTTTACATCCAAACATGAATATCTGGAATCCTTGAACTAAAACATATAATAGGTAATACCTAGGGGTTCTTTGAAGATGATCTGGAGGCATACGTTATTTTGAAGATGGTCTAGAGGCATATGTTATTTTGCTGTCTTTTAAGCCCCTTGTCATTCTGCAGAATCCCATGAAAGTCATCTGTGCTTAGTGGCTCTCACTCCTGCTAATAAAAGTTGCCACTTGTGTGTGGGGGGGGGGAAGCATTCCAGCATTCTCTTTGTGTGGCTGTTTTCTGTCCCCTCTATAGATAGAGTCCTCCAATGACAAACAGATACAAGATGGTGAATACAAATATCTGAAGCTTTGAGAAACAGATGAGTTGACACCTTGAACGAGCTCCTCCTACCTGAGCCTAGAGAGCTCTATGCTCACTTCAGGGGCTGGATCTAGTTAGAACTCAGATAAAGGGTCACCTCCTTGAGAAGACCTTCTCTGACCTTCCTAGATACCCTCTGCCTCAGCTTCTTATTTTTTTCATTTGTACAAGTGTGTGTGCACGCGCGTGCATGCGTGTGTGTGTGTGTGTGTGTGTGTGTGTGTGTGTGTGCCTTTAGGTATCATCCTTCAGTCTTCACCCACTGTTTGTTGAGACAAGGTCTCTCATTGCCTTGGAACTTGTCAAGTAAGCTAGCCTGACTAGCCAGGGAACCCCAGGGATCCTCCTGTCTCTTCCTCCCCAGTGCTGGGATTACAAGTATACTCCACCACACTTGGATTATTATTATTATTATTGAATATTCTGGGATTTGAACACAGGTCCTCATATTTGCAAGACAAACACTTTACTGAGTAAGCCACCTCCCCACCCCTCCTTATTTTTATTAATAACACTAATCACTCTGAAGTTAGCATGCCAGTTGTCTCCCCATTGGGATACAAACAGTAGAAATACCAGGATCATGGATGCTCAGTTTCCGGGTACTTAGTACATACTAGTCACTTGGTAAAAAATAAATAACTTTTTTTTAATTAAAAAATTGGTGACTGGTTTGCTGGCTAGCTAAATATGCCCCAAGTTGCCTCCAGGCTTATTGTCTTCACCAAGGAGAAAATCTACATGGTAATTATAGAAAAGAAATTGATCAACAATCATAGCATTAAGAGCGGACCATTCTATACAGGCTTCATTTATAACACACTGTAGGAGTCCACACCTGAAATCTAAAAGATGAAAACGGAACAAGAGGCTGCTGAGTCAACAAAGTCAGCAAAGGCAAGTTTGTTCTGCAATGCTAGCTGTCCTCGAAGGTCAACAGAGAACCCCTGGCCTTGCCATCAGCAGAATTTTAGATGAGGTTGCACTGATCCGATTGATTGTCATTGCCTAATTTGATATGAAAGAACACATAATTCAGCCAAATAGTTATAGCATTTTGAGCATCTGGGGTGGGGAGGGGCTCATTCTCCCCTTCCTGGGACAGCCAAAGACTGAGTACCATCAGTTCTGAGATTGTGAGACCAATCCACAGCCTCCACCGGTTGCCTGTAGGTTTGGAACGGTGGAGAATTCCATCTGTTGGGACATTTGCTGCATCGTAACAGTTGCTGGATTTCCTTCAGGCAACAGATGAAGAGCTCTGTCTACCGAAGCCGGCAGTCTCTCAACAGCCCAAGTCCAGGGGAAACCGAGATGGACCTTCTGGTCACACGGGAGCGACCCCGGCGTGGCATCCGGAACAGTGGATACGATGTAAGTGTCTGGTGGGCAGGGGTGGATGCAAGCTTGCCCCCAGAAAGCCAGGGTTACAGCACCCCAGAGTGTTCCAGTTTGCCACGTTTGGAGAGTTTCAAGATGCCCTGCAATGTTTTGTTTTGCTTTCGTTTTATGCTGGGGGAGGGGAGGGTGTTAGTGGCAGGGGCGGTGGTGGTTATTTATTTGTCTTCCTCTTTTGCTAAGTAAGCTACTTGGAACGTGTGAGAGGGACTGTGATTTCTAATTGTTCTGTTCTGCGAACAGTGTATTACTGACCTGAAACTCGAGGGAGATTGTAAATGCTCTTAATTCCTTCCCTTTCCTAGAAGAAGCATGGTAAGGGCTGTAGCAGCACATTAGTGTGTGGACGGTGGCTGCTTTAATCTGTAACAGTTTTGAGAATGTGGATCTGTTCTGGTTTCATAACTCCTCGGTGAGCCATAGAAATAATGAGAAGCCCGGCAGTGAGAACCGGTTCCATGTGACAGGCCTGGGCTCAGTGATGTGTCCAGACTGCAAACGCTCCTCCGTCCCACCAGGTTTCTCCAGATGGAGGCTCTACCCAGTGCCTGCCCTAAAGATGGAACCATCCTGAGCCTGGAGGTGCACCATGAGCTCATGTGAACGGTTCCACGTTTGAGGTGGAGACGCACACTGCTCCTTTCTCTGCCCCACAATGTCAAAGAATCGTCATGTATTCGCAGTTTCATGAAAAAGATACTTCTTTCCCGTTCTCTTAAATATTTCTTCAATTAAAAATTAATTTTCTTATAATAAGAATAATAATTCAAATTCTAGAGAAACTTACAATTTGAGAGGTGATTTGAACAGGACATTTGATTTTTTAAAAAACTATATCATGCTGATTTGAAGGCAACATTTTTCCCTCTTGAGATTTGTTTGGATTAAGCGCTTAAATGTCCAATTTAGAACAGGTAATTTGAATCCGTGATGATCTGTCTTGATTGAAATCTAATGTGGTGTTGATAGATGTTCATCTCTCTTCGCAAGTGCCGAGCAGTAAACCCAGGGTCTTGTACTCATCCAGCAAGTACTCTGCTGCTGAGATGTGTCCCCAGTCCGCTCATCATTTGTTTCTTCTTCACCCAACAGCTTGAGGTTTTCACTTTACAAAACTCTGAACACTCTGACCACACACTTTGATGTCACATACTTTGCTTTTAAACTGTTAAACCCTCCTAACAGAGGCTTTTCTCCTTTGTAAGAAATATTTCTGAGCTAGGGAGATGACTGGGTGGGTAGGAGGTGCTAAGTTTGGATCCTCAAACACCTGTGTTAAAGTCAAGCACAGCTACAAATGCCTGTGACCTCAGCCCCGGAGGTCAGTGGCCGGCCTGCCTAACCGAAAAGATGCGCTTCAAATTCAATGAAAGACCCTGTCTCAAAAACTGAGGTGAAGTAACCTGAGACAGGGCTCACCACACAACTGGGAAGACAGAAGTTCAAAGCCCAGAAGCCATGTGCACGCCAGATAAACATGACAACTTGTGATTCGGGAAGCAGAGACAAAGGGTCCCTAAAACAAGCTGGCTAGCAAGACTCGCCAGTGTCAATGAGCTCTGAGTTTGACTGAGACCCTGTCTCGATGAATAAGGTGGAAGAGTAATAGAGAGGAACTCCCCACATCAACCTCGGGCCTCCACAGGCATACACACACATGTGCATGCCCATATGCATTCACACACACATCTGCATACACATCCCCACACATACCACACACACAGGTTACCTCTCGCATCTGCACACAAATAACAAGCAAATGAGAGCCTGGCTGTAGAAAAATCAGCCTAAGTTTTAAGCTTTCAACCTTCCACCCCTGTCAAGAGGCCAAGAGCATCATAGAACTTTCTTAGTTTAAGAGACATTTTCTTCCTCTCAAACCCAAGACATGCTAGGTTCTTTATCCAAGATAACAATTAATAGGTTTCTTATAAGAGTTGGGCAGGGACACTTTTACACTTATGAAGAAATAGGCCAGAGGCTTACTTATCTTAAAAGAACACAACACATTTTTAGCCATGTGGCATAACTTTAAGCTTCAGAAGGTCAGGTCAGTAAACTATGAATAATAGATTGTTCATCTTTCACAGATGTGTCTGAGCATGTAAATGTGTTTTCGTGTGTGTGTGCTTTTCTTTGAGAAATATCTGTTATTTTTAAAACATTGTAAATTTCTTTAGAAAACAATGCTCACGTGGGAAATAATTCTAAGATTTTAAAATATGGACTAAGGACTCTCTGGTCTCTTCCTGAGCCTCTTCACTTTTCATGAAAAGTAGCCAGCCTTTCTCGATTGCTCAATACAGACCAAGTCCTGTTCTGCTCAATTTATGTGGCTATTTAGCTAATGTTCATGGTTTCCCATCGTTAAACCCCTGGCACAGAAGAGGAAACTGGGTCTCAGGCTAGATCCATGGTTTGTCTGACTTCCAGGGCTCATGCTCTTAGACAACATGCAGTGTGAACTCTCAATACCCAATACCACCTTCCTGCTGTACAGTGTCCCATATTTCTGAACCTCTGTAGTAGGTAAGATGTCATGTCTCAGAGAATCCTTGTGTAGAAGAGCTTACATATAGATAAAAAAGACCAGCAGGTAAAGAAGATGAAGAAGTGAGTACTAGTGGTAAGCTATGCATCCGTTTCCAAGAGTGTCAAGGCTCTCCTGGCAAAAGAAAACCTGTCACAAGGTTGGAAATGTGCCATTCTGCCTCCTCGGTCTGGAGATCTCAAACCAGGCCAAAATGTTTAGTCCTTTCTGCTAGGTTAAAGAAACTCAATGCTGTGGAAACAAAAAGACTCAGGGAAATTGATTTAATTTTCATTTTACCCAACATTGACTACTTTACAATCCCAAAGGAAAAGCCTGCATATAAAAATAAATGAATAAATACCCGAATGAGCAGGTAAAGTGTGCTGCACAAGCAAATCTTAGCCACAGGATGGAAGGCAGCCTGGGTTGTTTCAAAATTCCTATAGCCCCCTTCCAGCCCACCTCCATCCCCTCAGGGCTTGGCCTCTTGGCTTGGACCCAGGGACCCCCCTAGTTTCTCTTCACTGCCCCTTTCAGCCCTTCCTTTGAGGACATCGCCATTCATCTGTGACTCTCGCTGACCCACAGAGCCGTTCTCTCCTAGGGACCAACAGTTGCCACGCTAGGCTAGGATGCAGATTACAACATCATTTAACCCACATCAGAGAAATTTCTTCTCGCAGAAAGTTGCAGTTAACACAGAAACCCACAGTGGACAATGTGCAGAGAGTGAGAGTCTTTGGCGCACTCAGCATAAACAGAATGTCTTTATCGACCCCTCTCCTCAAGGCTTAAGGATCCATCTAGAAGAGGAGGTGGAAGGTCACAAGGGCCAGAGGTGTGGGTGACTCCAAGGAAAAAGTGTCTTCCAGACACAGCAGGACTGATCCACATACGTATTCACAGAAACAGTAATGCATGCATCAGACCTACACAGGTTCCAGCCAGATGAACTCTCAGCACTAGGAAGGGGAAGCAGACACAGTCCCACCCTAACCAAGAAGCTATGTGCAATTGATACCTGCCAGGGAAGGGGAAATCAGCTTTCTCTGATGGCCTGGCCTGGTAAATCAGTCACACTGCAGGCAGGTCTCATGCCCAGGAGTAGGTGACAACACAAATGGATTGCATGTGCTCCTGCGTGTGCTTTTTGTTTTATTTTGGTAATTTTGTTGTATTTTGTTTTTATTTGTTTTGATTTTCCTTCTTGGTGGGCTTTTTTTTTAGAGAGAGAGAGGGAAAAAAAGAGAAGAGAATGAAGTTGGATAGATAGGGAGGCAGGGAGGACCTTTGAGGTTCTGCAGGAGAAGAAGAGCACGAACAATATCTATTGTATGAAAACAATCTAAAACTAAATAAATATTAAATGAAAAAATTTCCCATATAGCGAGGGCTGTTGGATCTGCAGCGGAGAGAGCCTTGCGAGAGTTTGGAACTGCAGCAACAATTCTGAACTTCCTCTTCACTCCATCAGCCAGGACACTGAGTGACTGTGACCTAATTAGTAGTCATTTTCGAAGAGTACACACTCATGATAAAAGGATGAATTATGTTTAAAAAGATGTCCTAAACTAATCACTCTTAACAGGCAGACTAGATAATTTAACCACTTTGGGCCTTGAACTGAATTCCTCCTAATGAGTATAGCAGGTAGAAAACAGAATATCAGACTAATGTAGAAAGAGGGAAAATGCCTCTAAAATTTTAAAACTTTTTGTCTTTGTGTGTGTGTGTGCATGCGTGAGAGCACATGTTTGTTGTGTGTGGTGCATGTGTGTGTGCAAGTGTGCACGCACCTGTGTGTGTTGGTGCTTGCACCCATGTGTACCTGAGGCCAGAGTAAGACTTCAGGTGTCTTCCTCTATCACTCTCCCCCTATACCCACCCTTCCCCCGAGACACAGTCTCTTTCTCTCTCTCTGAACTCGGAACTCACTGTTTGCCATGTAAGCTGTCCAGCAACATCAGTCATCCCTGAGTCTCCACACCCCCTGCCCCTTGTCCTGGGGTTACAGGTGCAGACGGTCATGCCTAGCTCCTTTAAAATGATTTAGTTTTAGTGTTTATTCATTTGAATGTGTGCATGTATATTTGTGTGTGAGCATGCTTGAGCGTGCTGGTACCCATGGAAACAAGAAGAGGGTATCAGAGTCGCAGGCTGAGTCATAGGCTATTGTGAGCCAACCCATGTGGGTACTAAGAACTGAACTCCGGTCTTCTGCAAGAACAGCAAGTACTCTTACCTGCTGACCATCTCTCTAGACATATAAATATAAATTTTTACTTAAAATGTTGAGTTTTGAGCTGGTGAGATGGCTCGGCAGCTGGGACTATGTATTGCTTTTGCAGAGGATGGCTGGCTTCCAACAACCACCTGTGACCCCAGCTCCACAGCACATGACACCCTCTTCTGACCTCTAAGGAACCTGCACTCACATGACATACCACACACAGACACACAATTTTTTAAATATAATTTTTAAAAATCTTTTTAAAGCCTATCTTAAAAATAAAGTGATTTTCTGATTGAAAATTATGTAGAAAATAATAATTCATGAATAAAAGAAATGTCCCACCATGATTCTTGGGCGGCAGAATGAGCACTGATATGTCTTCTTCCCATACCAGCCCAATCTCTTACCCCAGGGTGTGCAGATGGAGCAGGCTTTGCTCTTAGAGGACTAGAAACACAATCATCCCCAGAGTTAAATATGCACCCCTCCGCTAGTTATTTTGTCCCTTTGAGGGGAATGTTTGTTTCTTTGCTTTGCAATGCTAGGTAAGTAACTCAAGGTTTCATGTATGCTAATTAAACAGTTATTCTACCAGTGAGGTATACTACCAGCCCTGATGTATGCCTGTCTCTTTCTTTCCTTCTTTCCTTCCTTTCTTTCTTTCTTGGTTTATCATATGAAACTCTGACCCTTTCCCCAACTCCTCCCAGATCTACCCTCTACCCCCAAATGCCACCTAACTTCTTGTCCCAAACCAATTTGTGCCGGTCATATAGTCATGGATGTGGAGTCATCCTCTAGAGCATGGTTGACCTACCGCGGGCTACACCCCTCAAAAAACCTGACTTTCCCTACCCCAGAAGCCACCTGAGGTGTTTCTGGAAGTTAGTTTGTGTTTAAGTCTACAACAGAAATGGAGACAACTCTGAGCCTTGACAGTGGGGAAGCACCTGAAATGACTGTTTGACCTACAGCCTTGAGGATGAATATTAACCTCTCAAAAAACAATAACGCCATTGTTATCTGAGGTCTGGATTAAGTGTTTTCTCTGCCAGTTAAAGAATTACAAGGCAGGGGGAAGAATCTCGAGCACAGCACATAGCAGCAGGCAGGATCTCAGACACAGCAGGCAGAATCAACAGATGAAAACCGACTTCTATTAACGGTGAGAAGGAACACATACACAGAAAAGGGGTCTCTATCAAGAAGAGCATGAAGCTGACCCATGAAGCTGAACTCCAGTCCCTCGTTGAGGGCTGGGATTTTAAAAGTCTGTAGTGGCTGGAGTTGAGGTCCTCTTCTCTTAATTTGGTCAGTTTAAACAAAGACAGGGAAGCTGAAAGGCCCACAACTTTGGGTAACTCTGGTCTGGTCGGGCCCTGAACTTGTAGGTAGCATATACTGGCAACTGTGTTCTCTTTGTGGGAGAGAAATGCCCAGGCTTGCTCAAGCCACCAGGCCTTGTCTCATCCCAGGTAAGGAAGGTGCAGAAGAAGCTGAAAGGTTACCATCCTTATTATCTGTGGCCTCTTCCCCACATCTGTGTGCCTAGCAGGGATCTAACTCCCAGGCCCTCATTATAAGCTAATTCCCTGACATTTCTCTCAAATGCTTTGCCTGAAGTTCCATATTCTAGAGCTGTGGGTGGCCCCTGACACCCGAGAGCTTTACTTGTGACATGTTTCCTGCATGGGAATAGTAAAGCAGTATGTATTCAGAGGAACTTATTTTTCAGATTTTGGGTATTGGTCTTTCCCTGGGTTCAAATGTAGTCTAATGTGCCCGATGATACTGGCTGTTACAGTGAACCAGCTCCTAGATAGCATGTGATCTCAGCAGTGAACAAACCATACTCTATAATGTTCCCTGTTGCTATTATGTTTGTGCTTTTGTGCTCAGTGTGTTTACAAAATACCCATCAGTAAATATCCGTGAGCTATCCTGATGCATGGCTTTGCCCATGCTAGTGTAGAGTAAGTGTTCTGCGTGTTTAAGGTAGACTGGGCTATGCTATAATGTTTGAGAGATCAGATTTATTAAAGCTTTTTTAAGCTGGTATATTATCAACTTATAATGGGACTTAATGAGATTTAACCACATCATAAGCCAAGCAGCATCCTTATATGGTGGGCATTCCTGGCAGGCGAACAAGTTCACAGTTTGAAAGGAGAGCAGTCAGTTTGAAATATTCGTAAATGTGGCTGCTCTCCTAACTCATCTCAGAAGAGGCAATCTCCCAGTCCCCAGACCTCCTTCCCGAGGCATGCTTCAGGAAGATGTTCTGACGTGTCATCAAGAGGGAGAGGGGCACAGCTAGTTCCTGCTGCAGTGACAAATACCAGACCAAAGCAACTTAAGGAAGGAAGTTTGACTTTGACTCAGCCTGAAGGGATACGATCTATCATGGAGGAGAAGGAATGGTGAGAGGAGAGAGATGGCCCATACGTTGCAGCCCCAGCCCCGAAGCAGAGAGCTGGCGCTTTGCTCAATCAGTTAAACTTTCCAGGAAAGCCTCACAGACACACCAAGAACTATGTTTCCATAGTAACCCTAAACCAGACAAGTTGACAGCCTCACTTTTTGTTTACTTGACACTCAAACACGTCACCCTTTGGCCCCTACAAGGTCATGTTTATCCCAAAAAGTAAAATGCATTTAGGCCAACCTAAGTAGTCCCGTGGTCTTTAACCATCTCAACAATGTTCAAAAGTCCAAAGTCTCTTCTGAGACTCAAGGCAACATTGTAACTGTGAGCGCCTATAAAAAAAATAAGTAGTGTAGTTCTGATACAGAGTAAACATCTCCTCCCAAAACAGGGAGTGGGGGGATGGAAGCAAAGCAAAGACAATCAGACCAAGGCAAATCTGCAGCCCAGCAGAGAAAGCATCAAATCCTGCAACTCTGTGTCTGGCATCTGATCTCCAAAAAACTTTAGTAGTCCTATCCTGGTGCTTCTGCCTCCTGCGGCATACACATTCCCTCCTGGGCCGACACACACACACACACACACACACACACACACACACACACACACACACTGGAATCTTGGTGTAAGCCTCTGTGACTCCCCTAACGTTGCATATCTCATGCCTGCAGAACCAGGACCACGTGGATGCTGCTGATGGTTTGCTGGCAGCTCAGGAGGTAGCCTGGGCCATTGGACCACAGCTGGTGGTCAGTGTTTGCTTTGGTGGCTGTGACTGATGAAACAGTTCACAGGGCAGTCATCTTCACTCGGGAACTTCTGCAGCATGCATGGCTGAGCCTCTCTCCTTGCAGATGAATTCGCATTTTCAGGAGCTGGAGCCCGCTATGGGTGGGAGTCCTGCCCCCAGAAGACCCCCAGAACACACCGGAGCACTGAGTTCTTTTTCCATGGGACAAACCCCTTTAACAGACTACTTTCACACCCCCTTGTCCGCATCCTCAAATTCATAGTTTTCATATGTTTGCTGCATTCGTTGTCCCTCGCTGTAGAACTCGTCAAGCAGTTTGCAGTAGCGGCGACACGTGCTGCCTTGTGTAGTAATTAGCTGTGGGCCGGCTTCCCGCCACCTGCTAGCATATGTCCCGAAATAACAACAAACAAATTGTATTCTTTTAAATACTGCCTGGCCCATTATTTTCAGCCTCTTACCCACATCTTGACTAACCCATATCTAATAATCTGTGTAGCACCACAAAGTGGTGCCTCACCAGGTAGATTCTAGCGTACGTCCATCTTGGGCTGGAGCTTCATCGCGTCTGGCTTCTCTCTGAGGAGAGGCACGGTGGTCTGTCTAACTTAGGAGAGGCGTGACATCTGACTGAGCCATCTACCTCACTTCCTTCTTCCTGTTCTGTCTACTCCACCCACCTAAGGGCCAGTCTATCAGATGGGCCAGGCAGTTTCTTTATTAATTATCC
This sequence comes from Arvicola amphibius, assembly GCF_903992535.2. Classification (NCBI taxonomy): domain Eukaryota; kingdom Metazoa; phylum Chordata; class Mammalia; order Rodentia; family Cricetidae; genus Arvicola; species Arvicola amphibius. The sequence continues at coordinate 71,221,936 of NC_052051.1, forward strand.
AATGAAATCATCAGATAGATAGAAGACACACCTACATCAGCCTTGAGATTCCTCCACCCAACAGTTCAGCTTCACTCAGGTTTTCAGAACGTGGGAAGAATTCAGCCAGAGTCTTCGCCAGAATGGCCAGTTCCCAGTGGATTCCCTGTTCCTCTGAACCTGCATGAGCCATGACCTCCATTTCTTGCTCCTCTGGGTATTTGATTCCTCCACATTCCCATCAGACTGGCCCATTGAGTTCTGCTTACAGCATTCTAGGGCTTTTCTAGTTCCGAACATGCAAACCAGTTCCAGAGTCTAAAGACCATGTGGTTAGGTTTATCACGACAATGGGCCCACTTTAGTTACCAATCTTCCACATTAGGTACTTTTCTCATTGCTCTGACAAGAGCGACCTAAGGAAGGAAAGGCTTATTCTGGCTCACCCTGAGGGTCCCCTCCATGATAGCAATGAAGCGTGGTGGCAGGAGGTGGTGGCAGCTGGGCACATGGTGTCCACAGCCAAGAGCAGAGAGACATGGGTGTTGGTGCTCAACTCACTTTCTCCTTTTGTTCCTTCTGGGACACTAACCCTTGGGACAGTGCCACCTATGTTCAGGGTAGGTCCTCTCTGCTCAGTTAAGCCTTTCTGGAAACTCCCTCATAGACCCACTCAGGGTTCTATTTCTATGATGACGCTAAATCCACTCAAGTTGACAATGAAGATTAATTATCATGCAGATGTGGGGGATGACCCCTAGCCCAGAGCTCAGTCCCCAGCAGCTGATGAGGCCTGGGTACACCTTTTCATGTGTAGTGGGCATTTATTTGAGTGGCCGTGTGCTGGCAGGGCTGCCAACTCCATTTGTTACAGATGAACAGTGTCTCCTAGATGAAGGCCAAGGAATTGGAACAATTATTATGATAGATTCCAAACAGAAGGGAATAAAATATGATCTTCCCTGATGGTATGCAACAAGCCACAGAAACTCTAGGTCTCTAGGTAGTACTGTTCTCAATCTAAGCTGCTCAGGCCCAACTCCCTCCTGCTCTCCCAGCATATTTTGGCTTTCTAGAGACAAAGGCAGATCACAGGCATGGCCTGCAGTGATCTCAACGTTCCTGTTGAGGGTCCTGTCAGCTTTTAACTTCACTGGGAAACAAAGAGCTAGATTTGAGACTTTGCCCTTTCCTCTGAATGATTTTGTCCTTTGTTCTAGAAGCAACCTGCATGTTTCTCTCTTAACCAGCTTTTCTGTGTTGGTTCCTGTCCCCTCTGGAACTTTCCTACATAGTCCCCCATCTCGGCCGTTAGCTTCTTTCTCTCATTTCTGCCCATTAATTTATGCTGTAGTTACCTTAATTTGATATATAACCTTCAGTTCATTTGCAGAACTTTGTATTTTTACAGGGGCTTCCAGTCCAAAGGAAATAATCTGGTAATGGGAACTCGGACTCTCAGGGACAACCCAAGGCAGAGGGTGAGGCACTTGTGGTAAAGGAGCTATAGGTGAAGCCCTGATCTCATCAAGTTGGCAGCTGTCCAGGAAGATACTGACCTTACCAAGACAGAAGCCAGTTAGTAAGGTGTGGGGGAAGGGGCAGAAGGCGGAATTCTTGTTGACAGAGTTGTGAGGCAGCAGGAGGGATGTCGGAGTCACCTAGTGACTTTACCCTGAACCATGGCTCTGCAGGCCCAGGCCTTCTCACTTCCCACTGACAACTGACAGATCTTCTCATCTGCTTGCTCCCTTAGACCCCTGTGCTCAGATCTGTCTGTTCTTTTCCTGGGCTCCTACATAGGCGTCATCGCTTCTCTTGGACTCTCAGACCTGTGGCCTTAGGGTAGCCCTGAACTCAGTATGATCTCGGTTGTCAAAGGGAAGAAAGCCATGCTGGGCAGAGTTAGAAGACAGACCGTGGTGTAATACCATTAGGCTTCGGATGATGTCACTGGAGCATAGATGGCCCAGTAGGGTTGTACTGAGTTTTAGTGAAACAGCTTGGCTTTATAGACCAGGCATGGGGTATCTTTGGGTAAGGCTCCTGTCTTTAGCCATGGATGGGTGCTCCTGGCAAGGGCTGGCCTCTGAGGCTGGCAGCTGGAGATGTGCCAAGCAGAGAAGCAGTCCTAGTCCTCTAGTTTATTCTGTGCCTATATGCCCTTTGTCCTACCCGTGGCTCCCTGAGCCTTTGGGGAGCCAGTCAATGTCTGTCAGTATATACATGAGAACAATGCTGTTTGTACACCTGAGAACACTCCTGTTTGTACGCATGAGAACACTCCTGTTTGTATACGTGAGAACTCTTTTGCTTGTACACGTAAGAACACTCCTATTTGTACACATGAGAACACTCCTGTTTGTACACGTGAGAACACTGCTGTTTGTACACGTGAGAACACTCCTGTTTGTACACGTGAGAACACTCCTGTTTGTACACGTGAGAACACTCCTGTTTGTACGTGTGAAAACACTCCTGAGGATTCACTGTCCCTTCCACTGCCCCTCCCACTCTTGTGGAGGAGACAGAAACAAGGTCTAATGATACAGTTATGGCTAGCCTGGAACCCACTGTGCTGAGCAGGCTACCCTCCACCTCACAGAGAGATTGGCCTGCTTCTGTAACCCAAGCGCTGGAATTGGAGGCTTGTGCCTGGATGCCCTGCATCTGTCACACTTACTAAGTATGGTAAAGCCATTGCAGTCTGTGTGCCTTTAACTGATTCAAATTCAACAACACAGCCCTCAGAGAAAAATAAAAAGTAAACCTACTGCTAAAATAATACCTTTTATGTATATTCTGTTCATCTTATATGTGTAAATTTCTTTTTTCCTACTTTCAATAAGGCTATGCACAAGGCCATGCATGCAGTCCTGCATGGGTTGTTTAAGGGGTCTTTCAAAAGCTTAATTCTGCATGATTTTACCTTCTCTGCTGGCATGAGCGCCTAAGCCCCTTATGTGCAGTTCCATTGTCCTAGCTGGGTGAGGCTCTGGGAGGCTGTGGTGGTTTGAAAGAAATTGGCTCCCAAGGGGAGTGGCACTATTAGGAGTTGTGGCCACTGTGGGGTGGTCTGATTGTCCCTGGATGTCCCACTGCCCAGTCTTGTCTCTCTTGCTCACCACCACAAACTGGGCGACATCTACAACGTCACTCCCTCTGGCTGCAGATCCTCCTGGAATTCCTAGAGTTTTGAATCTGGATCTCGAATGTCTAGACTTCTGCGCTGTGGCTGAGTCAGCCATGTTCTGCCGCCTGGTGCTTCCACGCCATCACCCAACCCATCAGTTGCCACCCAAATGCCCTTCCCCAAGCATGTTGTGGCATGTGATTTCTTTGTTCCCTGTATTGTGTGCTCATCACCCTGTGGAGAGCACATCTCCTGCCTGCTTCATCCCAAGGTAAGACTTGGGGCTGGGTGGTTCTCACGTACATTATGTTGGACAGCATCCCTGGGTCTACCTGGTAGTGGTCCCCCCTCCCAGTCATGACAACCAAAAATATCTCAAGACATTGTTCTACATACCCCTCCAGGTAAAGACATTGACGTAGGCAATGCTTTCCGGGCTTACTTTAAATGTCATCTTGCCCACAATCTTTTCCAAACCCCCATGCCTGTCTATGGGTCTGGCTTAGATGGCCATCTTTTTGTTGTTGTTGTTGTTCCAGTAATGCCTAGTTCTCAGCCCACAGTCCCTGACTCCCACCCCCGGCTTCCGCTTGTTGGTTTATTTGTATTATTTCTCCAGTTGACTCTTCAAGGGCAGAAATCATGCTTTATTCATTCCTGAAACCTCAGCACTCAGGATAGGAGCTGGCATGCAGTAGGTGCAGTGTCTATTTGTTGAGCAAATGAACAAACAAGGGTGTCAACCAGAAGAGGTGACTCCTGAGCTGAGATTCACAAAGTGGGCGCATTTACACCTCTGACCCACACAAGCCCCGTGGAAGCTGTAAACCCATGCTCTTATCCGTAGTGAGTGGTGGTTATCAGTTCAGTTCTCTGGCTAAGAACAGCGGGAAACCCAATGCAACTCAAAACTGTTTTAAAACAAAAAAGCTTTAGTTACATAAGTCCAGGGACAGATTGATTGATATGTCAGCTCATCCCTCCACATTATACAGGGCTGTGCCCCCTTAGGCATGGGCTTGCTTCTCCCTGACAAGTGACTGCGTCAGTCCCAGCTGTCACAACTGCACCTTGCATTAACCAGGACTGCAGAAAAGTCCTTTCCCAATTATAAAACAAAGTTTATAATTTTTACTCTGACTGCGCCACCATAAAGTGGATGCCCAGTTCTGTGCCAACCATGCCAACAGCAAGAGCCAACACTAATTGATTTACCCCAGCCAGACCTAGCCAAAACACCCGACAGAGGTTTTGTCCCACCTAGAGGCCCAGAGTTGTACTGGTTTGGTTTGTCGACATGTCACAAACCAAAAACACCCGGGGAAGAGGAATTGCCTTGGCTGCGCTGTACACAATCTCTTTGATGCCACCTCTTTGAAATCCACCTCAGATGCACGTACTTCCAACTGAGCTTGGACTTCCCAAGCCCACAGTGAACATCTGAGGTACCACAGTTGAGGAATTGCTTCCATCAGATAAGCTGTGGGCAGGTCTGTGGGGCATTTTCTTGGTTAATGATTGATGTGGGAAGGCCCAGACCACTGTGGGAGGTGGCCCTGGGTTCTATAAGAAAGCAGACTGAGCCAGCCAGTAAGCAGCACTCCTCCAAAGTCTCTGCTGCAGGTCCTGCCTCCAGGTTCCTGCCTTGAGCCCTGCTCTGACTTCCCTCAGTGATGGACTGTGGTCTGGAAGTGTAGGAGGAGATAAACCCTTCTCTCCCCAAGGTGTTTTTGGTCAGTATTTTATCACAGCAACAAACCAAATAGAACACAGGAAGGGAAGGGACAGATGCCAAGGCTGTCACAGTACCCGCTGCTTGAGGAAGGCTCCTCTCTAAGGAAGGCCAGCACACTTCTTCGTGTGATTGTTTCCTGTCAGTCTCTCCTCTTTGGGTTGCCACTCAGGACACAGCCAGCCTGGGGTGATACCAGGGTGGGGAACCAGAGTGGTACCTCAGATGCTCACTGTGGGCTTGGGAAGTCCAAGCTCAGTTGGAAGTACATGCATCTGAGGTGGATTTCAAAGAGGTGGCGTCAAAGAGATTGTGTACAGCTGCCTGGCTTTCGCAAGGCTGAAGAGGAGGAAGAAAGTATCAGGGAGATGTGGGGACATAGCTACGAAACCGTGCTGACTCACGGGAGAAGACCTCCCTGGCCTGTAGCACAGCGCAGCCAAGGGGATTCATCTCCAAGTACAAAAACAAAACAGCTTCCCATGAGGCTTTCAGACTGACTCCTATTGAAACAGTTAGTATTCACCAGGTGACTGTGGCTTATCGATTACTCTCATTCAAGTTCACGAGCGATGTAGGAACTGTGCTCACAGAGTCTGGCGCTGAACTATAGCCTAGTTGTGTGTGTGAATTATGGACAGTTGCTTCACCTGTCTGTGCTTTCGTGTCCCATGTACACAATGGGAATGCCCGTGGCCCTGGGCGAAGGCTGGCAGAGCTGTGTGGAGGAGGTGGCAGGTGACAGTGGTTCCCATGGCTTTCAGAATGCACCAGTGAGTGAGTGCTGCTCTGTCTTCTGCCTCCTTTCCATCTCAGCCCCAGAGACATCTCCCGTCTTCAGGGGAATGTGTCCTGCACCAAGGAAAGAACTAACACTACCCAAAGGGAACCTCTCTGGGTGTGACGGGACGGGAGATGGGTTTGGTGATGGATTCCTGGGACCTTTTCCTGTCATTCCCTCCGGCACATGGCCACACCCCCAAAGGTGACCTCTGAGGTCACACTTTCCCAAACAGTGTGGCGCCTGGGATATTTTAACCTGCCCAGGACTGAACTCCCGCCATACATGAAGGACAGCAGGCTATGGGACAGAAACGCTGGCGCCTGCCCCCTCAGGCTCCTGCTGCACACTAGAGAGGTTTGCATAGGAGCAGGAATGACAGTGAAGACTTGGGGTGCCTTCGTCTCTCAAAGTCCTGTCTACGTGGCCTCAGCTCTCACTCGTTGGAAGATTAAAACTCAATGAAGAAGCTGGGCAGTGGTGGCCCACGCCTTTAATCCCAGCACTCAAGAGGCAGAGGCAGGTGGATCTCTGTGAGTTCAAAGCCAGCCTGGTCTACAGAGTGAGTTCCAGGACAGGCTCCAAAGTTACACAAACTCCATCTTGAAAAACAAAAAACTCAGTGAAGATACTCCATCCTGTCTCTTCAGCTCACCCAGAACACGGAAACCACACTGTCTTCTTCTCACCTTGCAGCCTATATAATGGCAGTGGTCGCTGGAATGAAATGTGAAATTTTGCAGGCAAGAAGTCTCCAAGGTCCTTCCTTTGGACCCCAGCCTGTGCTGACAAGGGCCCGTCTTGCTTTACTGGTAGAGACCCGTTCGAGAAATGGGCTGTAAAGTCCTCTCCACTCCTGCGCCAGCATCCCACAAAGCCCCTGAAGTTTGCTTTCCAGAAGTAGCTTGCTCAATATATCCCTGCTTCCGGTGAGGCAGGCAACGTGTGGGCCTGTGAGATCCAAAGCACGCGTTAAATGGGGAGAGGTGGGCTGCACTGTTTTGTGTGAGCCCCAGAACCATGATTAGGCATAAGGAAAAGAGACAGCCAGCCAGATCCACTTGTCATGGCTGTGGCCCATCTTAGCAACCATCACCTCCAGCCTGCTCCTGGGCCCTTGCCAGGTGGATGTGGAATATGTAGAGACTGTTCTCCTGGCAGGGTGGAGCTATGATTAACAGCAAGCAGACAAGCAGAGGGGCTTTTCAAACTTTTGGATTCTAAATGCAATGTCAGGGTGAGGGCAAGTGTGGAAAGCAGAGGCCTGTAAGACATTCCTCTACTTTGGAGCCTGTAACTGGGATTCTAGAGTACTTGCTCTTAAAGGTCCTTCAGCCCCATTTAAAATAAGGCTGCCTAGTTCTTCTAGAGCCGTGGAAATACCTTTCAAACAGATGTTCTCCAGGATTTTACAGCTGTTTTTGTGCCCTTTCATTCAAAGAGTATTCATTAAGGTCTCACTGTGTGCCACTTGGGAACTCAGCAGGGAGCATGGCAAGTTCCTGGCCTCCAGGACCTTGCAGTCCAGTAGGAGAATAGAATTAAAAGCACAAAGATGGACAGGGGCATGCCAAAGGGACACTGGAGAGCCAAGAAGCAGGGACTGACCTTAATATCTTAGCTAAGGGTAAAGGTCTATGGGACAGTCACTTCTGAGCAAGGACCTCAAATCAGAAAGCCACACACATTCGCCCTGGGGAAAAGCGTTCCCGGCAATGGACAGCAAGTGGAAAGGCCTATGGGAAGACACAGACTTGGGAAGCTCGGGAACATCAATACATGAATAGTGTGAGTCCTCTTAGGAAGGGCTCAGCCTGATTCCATCCTCTCCTCCCATTTCTCCCACTCCTAACCCATCAAGTCCTGTTGCTCCTTCTCCGGAATGTCTTGAAGTCACCCATGCTGTCTTTGCCAATGAGCACCCTCATCAAACTCCTGCCGTCTCTTCTCGCCTGGACTATTGCAAGAGCCTTCTATGTAACTTCCCATCAATTCCAGCCATGTTTCCCTCCTACTTTGAAGTCTCTAGGTGTTTGCAGTTGTCCTTTGAGGATAGCCCAACCTTCTTACCATGGCCTTTGGGACCTTGTGAGAGCAATTGGGACTTCAACCACAAGGTCATGTCTTGGTTTGCCAGAGCACAAAGTGGCGTCAACAATAGAAGTTTACTTCCTCAGAGTCCTAGGGACCAGATGTCTTAGGTCAAGGTGTGGGCAGGATTAGTCGCCTTGGTGTGCAGATGGAAGTCCTGCTGAGTGTCATGCTGTCTTCCCTCTGTAGATGTCTGTGTCCAAATGTCCCCCTAGGAAGGACATCTGTAGTGTTGGTTTAGGGCCCACACAAATGACATCATTTTACCTTGATCACCACTCTGAAAGACTCCCCAAACAGGATCCCATCATTTTGAGGTCCTGGGGAATACCACTGCAGGGTGTGAATTTGGGGGGTCACAATTCATTCCACAATGTTTCTTTCTCTGTTGCACATCCTGTAACTTCTTTCCTACTTTAGGGCTCTTTCTTACGCCTCCCAGTGATGAGTTCATAGCCAACCACTTAGCCTTCGGGTCTTTGGAACATCACCTTCTCGGGCAGGCCTTCCTTGGTCAGCCCCTTCCAACCAGCTATGCTGTCCCAACCTACTTTGTTTTTGCCTGGTGAAACTGATACATAGTAAAGTATTCAGATCTGTGGTAAATATGCATACCCTTCCAACCAGCAGCCCAATCAAAATACAGAACCTCTTCCTCTCTCAAACACACCCTCCCAAGAGAGTTCCCTACCTCTCCTTCCAGGGGCAACCACCTTTCTGATACCCCCCACCCTTCTTCTTTCTGAACTTGGATACATGAACTCTTCAGTTACATACTCTGGGTCTGACTTCTTCCCCTCAAGATTTGCCTATCTTTGCAGTATCAGTATCTTGTTCTTTGCTATGACTATTCTATCATCTAAATCCAATGCTATCGGCTTATCCGTCGTCCTACTGTGGGATATTTGGGTTGTTTGCACTTCAGAGCTGGTATGAAAATTCCTCTAAGAAGTTAGCTACGTCGTGAGCATGTGTTCTCATATATCTCAGAGGGTGGGTATTTAGGTCTGACGCTTTCGTAAACTGCAGTCAGACTTAGAAGGCATGGAAATCTTTTCCCTCTCGTAGCCAGGATTATGCAGTCCTCCTCCTCTGCCTCATCAGCATATGCCGTTATTAGACTATTTTATTTCTCTCATTCTACCAAATTTGAAGTGGCATAATTTTCCCAGTTCCTGATGATGTATGTGACCATTGGACATTTTGATAATGCCTTTCATTGAGATACCTTTTAAGCATATCATATCATTTTTAAATTGGAAGTCTCTTATTCATTTGTAGAAGTTATTTGTATATCTTGAACACAGACCCTAATATTTCCTGCTAGTCGAAAACTTGTCTTATCATTAGTGTATTTTTTCCAAAAAAAAAAAAACTGTTTTTATTTTTGAAGACTTAGGGCTACAAATGTTCCCCAAAATCAAACAGTAGGACTAAGTTTATGAAATAGTTTCCAGAAACTCTTCAGGGTCCCTAGCAGAGCTACAGTGTCCCTCAAGCTTGTTCCCACGGATTTCAAAAGAAACTGAGGTCAAATGGATTCTTGGTCACTGTGTAGGCAGCCTTGGTGTGTGGGACTGGCTTGCTCTTTGGAAAACAATGTGGAGGACTGGAGAGTTGGCTCAGTGGTAAGTACTTTTTGCTCTTTCAGGGGACCCACATGGTAGCTCACAAATGTTTGTAACTCCAGTCCCCGTGGGTCCAACTCCTGATCTCTGTAGGTACCAGGCATGAACAGAGCACATACACACATGTATAGGCAAAATACTCATACACATAAAATAATAAAGTAAATAAATTCTTTAAGAAATTTTAAAGAAAGAAAATAACATGATAAGAACTGTAGGTGCTTGTCCTGTGTGGCCACCGTAAGTGCAAGACCAGTGTCCCCTGTGTTCAGGGGAGAAAGAATGGTTTCAATTTCTTCTATGGGTTGTGATATATACCATATAAAAATCCATAACTACCCCAACCTTAAACATATGCATATTCTCTAGGCCAGTAATTCCACTTGTATAAATTTAACCTATGGATAAATTCGTGGCCAAATGCAAAGTTTAATCACAAGGATATCTTTTACAGCTTGCTTTATATAGTGAGATATCAAAAGACCATTTAAAACAGTGGGCCGTTCACGCTAACATTTTTTGTTGTTGTTGTTGTTTTCATTTTTGTTTTTCGAGACAGAATTCTCTGTAGCTCTGGAGCGTGTCCTGGAACTAGCTCTTGTAGTCCAGGCTGGCCTTGAACTCACAGAGATCCGCCTACCTCTGCCTCCCAAGTGCTGGAATTAAAGGTGTGCACCACCATGGCCCGGCTGTTCACTATAATCTAAAACTCCATAATATAGATATTAAACTATTTAATGTTATTCTTTATGAGTGCATGTTTATTGACAATGTTTTATATACCATTTATATATAATAATATATAGATACATGAATGTGTATTTTTTTAAAGCCTTACATGGGGCTGGAGGGATGGCTCAGCAGTTCAGAGAATTTGCTGTTCTTCCTTCACCCACATCAGGTGACTTACAGTCACTTGCACACTCCATTTCCAGGTGACCTGACACCCTTTTCTGACTTCTAAAGCACCTGTATGCATGTTATATCCTCACATAGACATGCACACACATACACGTAAATAAAAATTAAATCAACTTTTAAAACTTTATATGTTTATATCCATGTTTACATATACATGTATGCTTATTTTCTGTTTCTAAAATCATAATCCAGACATTTCATTCTGAAAAAGTATCTAAGCCAAAGAACTATGCTAACAATAATAATTTGTAAATATCTCCAATCGTCTACTCATATGTTTCATACATGTGATATCATACTCAGTGGTTATGCTGGTTAGTGTATGTCAAGTTGACACAGCTAGTCATCTGGGAAAAGGGATCTCAACTGAGGAAATCTCTAAGAGACTGGCCTATAGCAATTCTGTCTAGTATTTTCTTAAGTGGTGATAGATAAGTGGAAGGGACCAGCTTACCATGGGAGGAGCCAGGCCTGGGCAAATGGTCCTGAGTTGTCTAAGAAAGCAGGCTGAGAAATCCATGGAGAGCAAGCCAGTAAGCAGCACTCCTCCTTTGCTACTGTTCCTGCTTCCCAGTTCCTGCCTTGAGAGCCTGGCCTGACTTCCTTCGATAGTGGCTTGTTATGCAAAGCATAAGACAAACAAACCCTTTTCTCCACAGTTTGATTTTGGTCATGATGTTTTATCATAGCAATAAAACCGTGACTAAGACTGTGGTCCTTTTTAGATTCCCCCAACTTCTCTCCTTCGTATACCATGGCTGCTTTTGCTCTTCTCTAGAAAAAGAAATTCTACTTTAAAAACCCTACAATCCAACTGGGCAGTGGTGGTGCACACCTTTAATCCTAGCACTCAGGAGGCAAGGTGGGCGGATCTTTGTGAATTTGAGGCCAGCTTGGTCTATAGAGCTAGTTTCAGGACAGCCAGGACTACACAGAGAATCCCTGAGTCAAAAACAAACAAACAAAAGCCTACGATCCACACCCCTCCCTTCTCTAGTTTGCTGCCCCATTTCCTATTCTCTATCACAAAAGTCAGAGAATTTGATATCAAAGTATGAACCCTCTCTAGAACGGATGCAGCTGCCATGGCCAATATGTCATTATGTATTCTGACTGGGGTTGAAGGTTAGACTGTTAGGCATGGGCAGTATGTTGAAAGTGTTCCAGAATTTATGATCTGTGTCCTCTTTTGTATGCATAGAAACTTCTGGAAGGGCATGTATGATGGTCACAATGTTAGCTGCAGTTATTCTAGCAGTTGGATTACAAGGGATTTTAATTTTCTTTGTTTGGATCATCTCTGTGTTCTTATTATTATTATTATTATTATTATTATTATTATTATTATTAATTCCTTGATTGTCTTTTTCTATTTTTAGAATGTCTCTTGGAGTATATCTTGATTAACTTATAAAAATAACTTCTCAGGATTTTTTTCAATATGAAGTTGAGAAGCAAATATGCTAGCTTTCAAGTTAAATGGGCTTAAAAATACATTCTTTATCCCAAATTTGGCTCCAGACAGACACTGTACTCGAGCCAGCCATCAGCCTATATAGGGAGACTTTACTTCTGATTCTCAAAGCATAAGCCAGGTTCATAAGTGATCATAAGGGAAGGGAAGGGGCAAGGACCAGGTGTCTTCGTTAGGGTTTCTATTGCTATGAGAGGACACCATGACCATGGCAACTCTTATAAGGAAAACATTTAATTTAAGGGGCTCACTTACAGTTTCAGAGGTTCAGTCCATCGCATGGCAGGGAGCATGGCAGCATGCAGCCGGATGTGGTGCTGGAGGAATGGCTGAGAGTCCCACATCTTTCAGGCAACAGGAAGTCACCTGAGACACTGGGTGGTATGCTGAGCATAGGAAACCTCAAACCCTGTCCCACAGTGATACACTTCCTCCAACAAAGTCATACCTACTCCAACAAAACCACACCTCCTAATAGTGCCACTCCTTATGAGATTATTGGGGCCAATTACATTCAAACTACCCTACCAAGTAAGCCAGCGATCATGGCCTCCCTCATCTGAAAATGGACACAACTGTTATATGTCCCTGTGAGGCTAAGCAAGGCAACACATATGGTAGACTCCTCACAGGGCCAGCATATGTGAGTACTTACTCTGTGGATTTCTTTCACTTAACAGCCAATCAGTGACTTTAGACACGCAGCCCTGAGCTGAGGGGTATGGTTGTCATAACTCATTAGATAAAGATGGGGCCCCAGAGGAGTGGCCCATCCACTGAGGAGCAAGTGGTATTCATTAACTGCTTATTGTCAGGTTTACTGATAAACACTTTCATTTATATACTGATGCTTTTATCCTATGATCTCTGAGATAATCTTAGCAATTACTGTATCTCTGTCCTTGTCTCAGAAGTCTATTCTGGCTTTGCTCAGAACACACACCTACCAGGTGGTAAGAGATCTATTTGTATATGTACAATGGATAAGGGCTTTCTGACTTTTCAATGCCTCAGTTTGCTCATATATACACTAAAAATAATCATACTCATTAATATAGCATGGGTTATTGTAAGAGTAAGAAGAGTCAGTGCATACAAAGTTCAGAGACCAGTGCCTGGCATGTAAGCCGCTCATCACTGACAGCTGATATCATTGCTGTTGTTACTTGTCTCTCCTGTAGGATACTCCTTCAGGGCCAGGTCACAGTTTTATTAATTGGTGTATTCGTAATAAAGCCTAAAAAACAACTAAGGGCTGAAAACAGTAATTGTCCCCTGAGGAAAAGAAACCTATGACTTATGCTGCAAGCAGAGGGCATGGAAGGTGTTCCCTTCCTGAGTGGACATCAGATGGTTCCAGGGACTGGTGTTAAGAGGAATGTGGCACTTCCTAGGGCTGTTGGGATTCAAGAGATGGTGTCTTAGTTAAGGATTGTATTGCTTTGATGAAACATTATGATCAAAGAAACTTGGGGAGGAAAGGGTTAATTCGGCTCACACTTCCACAGCGCTGTTCACCATTGAAGGAAGTCAGGGCTGGAGCTCAGCAGGGTAGGATCCCCGGAGGCAGGAGCTCATGCAGACGCTATGGAGGGGTGCTGCTGACTGGCTTGCTCTCATAGCTTGCTCAACCTGCTTTCTTGTAGAACCCTGGGGTTACCAGCCGAGGGTTGGCACCACCCACAAAGGGCTGGGTCCTCCCCTGCCAGTCACTAATTAAGAAAATGCTTTGCGCCGGGCAGTGGTGGCGCACGCCTTTAATCCCAGCACTGGGGAGGTAGAGGCAGGCGGATCTCTGAGTTCGAGGCCAGCCTGGTCTACAAGAGCTAGTTCCAGGACAGGCTCTAGAAACTACAGGGAAACCCTGTCTCGAAAAACCAAAAAAAAAAAAAAAAAAAAAAAAAGAAAATGCTTTGCAGTTGGGTCTCATGGAGACATTTTCTCAATTGAGGTTCCCTCCTTTCAGATGTCTCTAGCTTGTGTGAAGGTGACATGAAACTAGCCAGGGCAGATGGTAAATGCCAGACAGTAGTTCAGTTGAACTACAGAGAGCAGCATCCTGAGTCCCAGGGAGTCCATGCAGCTTGCCCATGTGTCATAAAGAAACATGTAATAAAGAAAGCGGACCTTCCATCTTAACTTCAGACACACCCCATGGGGAACTGGATGGAACTTCTAAAGCCAGATCAAGTCTCAAAATATTATTGAATGCCAAGTGCCTTATGGTGACCTCGTGAGAAATGGAAGTGCCGTGGGGGGCAAGACAGACATTAAGCAAATATAAGCGTATCCAGGATAAGCGGGAGGGGGTGGGAGTTAATCTTGTTTCCATCTGTGGAAAGACTGAAAGCCAACTGAGAACTGGGGCAGAACAAGAGTCTTTGACGGTCGTGGGCCCTGACACTGGACACTGAGAGTAAAGGAAGCCCCTGAGCAGGGTAGAAATCCTGTGGTAAGAATCAAGAGTTGACTTCTGCTGGGGCAATACAGTGGCAGATGGCAGCAGGAGCAAAGGTAGTGCTATCCCTCTCTAACCCAGCTCAGAGAGGTGCCCCGCCCCACTCCTGCATTGCACAGCCCCACCCCAGGGATCTTCCAGAGGAGACAAAGAGTAAGATATGCTACCAAGAAGTGCACTCTTGCCCTGCCTAATGCACACTATAAATTCACAGAAGGACATATTCTCTCTTCTGACTGCAGATGCGTAGCTCCGCTCACCTCAGAGCCATTAATCTCTCACCTGGGCGTAATCTGGCGTTAAGCATCATTATGTATTGGGGAGATGGAAGATGTGGGGAGGAAGACCATGTGTGGGTAGCAACCAGCATCGAGAGTCTGTTCTGTTCCGTGGGATATGCCCAGGGCAACACGCCCACTCAGGCGACTTTGAGCCAATTATTTAACTGCTCTGGCCTCAGTTTTTCCTTTAAAGTGGAGCTTGACTTAAAGACCCCGAGGTGTTGAACTTCAATTTCAAATGTTCTCTGCATTATACAGAAACTTCCTTTTAGGCAAAATCTTAACAATTAGATTTGCTGGCCTTCAGAAAACCCACTTTCCAGACAATGATCAGATCACAGGTCTTTCTCTAAGAGTCTCAGTGGCATGACATGTCCTTGTTTAAGATATAATTTTATGTCGTATCCTATGATCTGCTTTTGGATATATTAAAATAAATAATAATATTTGAAATTTCTTACTACAGTTGTTTGCTAATAAATCTAGTCTTGAAGGTACATGGAGAGCCTTAATCCTGATTTTGAACTACCTACAAGTCCTAACTCTAGGTAATAAGAGTAAAAGAAAGGTCTGATTTCTTTTTTGTGCTGCCTGTATTTTTAATTTCTTCACTAATGTGTATGTACTAATTCAATACTAAAGAAAAGTGAACGCGCTTTAAAAACACCATCCTAGTCAGGGTCACTACTGCCCCGATGAAACTCCATGGCCAAAAGCAAGTGTGGAGGGAGGGTTTATGTGACTCACACTTCCATGCCCAGTCTGTCATGGAAGGAGGTCAGGAGCTCAGACAGGGCAGGAACCTGGAGGCAGAACCGATGCAGAGGCCATGGAGTAGTGCTGCTCACTGGCTTGCTTCCCCTGGCTTGTTCAACCTGCTTTCTTATAGACACCAGGACCACCAGCCCAGGGATGGCTCCACCCACAATGGACAGGACTCTCCCCCATCAATCACTAATTAGGAAAATGCCCTATGGGCTTGCCTACAGCCTGATCTTATCAGTCATTTTCCTTAATGGAGGCTCCCTCCTCTCAGATGACTTTAGCTGTGTCAGGTTGACATAGAACTCTTCAGTGCAAACTTGAATACATCACAACTCTGACTTCTGTGACCTTCGAGAGCAGGACTTCCCTGTGCGAATGAATTCCCTCCTGATATCTTCCTGCAGTGTCTATTTGACACAGCCAAATGCCTCGTGCATAGTAATTCAAATTCATGAGAACTTGCATGAGTAACAGCAGTCATGGTGATGGGAGCGCTGATGATGGCGGCTAGCGGGTCTGTACCCTGTGCGCTGTTCTAAATCTTCACAGAGACGTTCACTGAATCCTTGCGCGGCCCTCTGAGGTGATGCATCGTCCTTTTACAAATGAAGAAGTGAAAAGAAAGCAGCTTCCTGGCTGGGACATCTCTAACGCCCTCGTTTTTAGCTTCTCGGGGCAGCTTAGATCTGGCCCTTGCCATGGTAGCTACTGAGGGGCAGCGGACTATATCGCCTGAGCCGTCCCTTGCTCCTGCTTTTTGCATTCTGAACTCTGTGCACGGCCGCCATGACAGAGTGAGCGCTTACATAGAACTGGTGAAGAAGGAGCCCTCACAGGCAACCCGCAGAGCAGGCTGTACAATCTACTAAACACACCTTCAGCAACAGGCGAGCTAACTGACTGGAGACCTCTCTGGAAGCTAATGAGATCCTGTTGTGTAAGCCCCTCAGTTCTGCCCCTACTCTCTGAAGGGTGGGTGCAGATGAAGGAGAGTGTTCTAGAGAATAGCTCACACTCTGAACAGGCATCAGAATCTCCTCATAGGCTGCTGGGCCCCATTCGGGGATTTTCGTTCATGTCGTATTATACCTGTAGATCATCTGTGCATGAGGAAGACTGTGTTGCTTTGCATGATAAATGGAGTCAGGAAACCAGGAATTCCCTAACCAGTGGCTGGACCAAGGCTCAGTTAGAGTGATTTACCATCCTTTGGGGTATAGACTACAGAATGCTCCAGATTCTTATACCCAACGGCATCTAGATTTTGAGAATGCCATTAATTTAATCAGTGAAAGCCACTTCTCATTATTATGCTAATTAGCAAGTCTGCGGGGCTGGCCGTAGCCCTGGACACCTGTAGACTACAATGACAGTCGGAGCCGTCTTTCCTGTGTAACCCTAGCTGGCTGCTCCTGCCGTGGGAATTCCTAGATAGAGCACATTGGATATGGCCTAAGTTAGCACAGACTCATTATCTCATCAGTCCCAGGGCATATTTTAGGATCCAAGAAAGAGTTTCATTAACAAATCGCTGGGCTTTCTTTGATCCCACAGACTGAGCCCGAGATCATAGAGGAAACCAATGTCGACAGAGTCCATGAGCCCCGGGGCTACGGCAGGGCGCGGCAGGTGAAGGGCCACTCGGAGACCTCCACGCTGAGCTCACAGCCTTCCATCGATGAAGTCCGGCAACAGATGCACATGCTTCTGGAGGAGGCCTTCAGCCTGGCATCCGCCGGCCACGCGGGCCAAAGCCGGCACCCGGAGGCCTACGGCTCTACGCAGCACCTGCCATACTCAGAGGTGGTGACCAGCGCTCCAGGAACCATGACGCGACCCAGGGCTGGAGTGCAGTGGGTGCCCACCTACCGCCCAGAAATGTACCAATACAGTCTGCCCCGGCCGGTAAGTCACACCTCCTGCCTGCCTACCATCTTTGGGTTTGCTCCCCCCAACTGCAATACAACAGGGGACCCAAAGCAAGGATTAGCCACCAGCTATGCTGGACTCTATTCTAATAGTTCATTCGTGACTCACAGCCAAACCTTGTTCTTGTGGGACAGGTCCCCGAGGAGCCTTGTGTGAAACCTTAACCCATTTTAGAGGCATTTCCATTTCTGCTATCACTCCTGAAAGGGTTGACCCCGTTCTCCTCTCACTGGTGGTTTTCTCCACTTTCAGACATGAAACCCAATTTAAATGTCAAAAGGCATCAAAGAGCCCTGTATGAAAAGCCTGTGCATCCCGGTGGCTAAGGACATAGGCTGTGAGCAAGGCGGCTTGACTATGAATCCTATCGTGACCACGTCCTGGCTTTCCAACTTGAGGGAGTTGTTTTACGTTTCTTCTGGCAAAAATAAATAAATATGAACAATAACCTACTGCCTAGGAAGCAGAAAGTCCCTCTCTAAGTACATAAGAGTTCATTATTATGTGCTGCGCTGGTCTGGGTGTTACTTGTACCTTATGCAGTCTGTACAATGAACCTCTGAGACAAGTGAAGGACAGTTTTATTCCTAGTTTATAGAAGAGGGTGTCCAGTCCTCCGGACTCTTAAGGTATAAACATTTGTGAGATGCTGTGTGGATGCTAGGAATGTAACCCTGGCCTTCCAAAAGAGCATGCTCTTAACCTCTGAGTCATCTCTCCAACCCCCAACACTCAGTATATTAGCCATTTTAAAGCAACAGTTTGGTGATATTCACATATTCATATCTTGTGCGACTGTCTCTAGGACTCTTCATCTTGCCAACATGATACTCTATACTCATTAAAAGATGACTCCCTTCTCTCCCCTGCCCTGGAAAACACCGCGGACCTCTGTCTGTAAAATTGGCTACTTTATGTACTTCATACATAATATTTGTCTTTATATAATTGGTATATTTTCACTTAGCATAGCTGTCATGTTTAATCCATGTAGCATGCATCCAAAGACCTTTCCTAAATGTTAAAGCTGAGTAGTACTAAAATGTACGTACCACGTGGTATCTGTTTGTCTGCCAATGTGTACGGACTTGCGTTGTCTTCACCTTTGGGCCACAGTCAGTTGTGCTGATACTCACACGGGTACAAATATCTCCTCTGGTTCTTGCTTTCATTCTGTTGGCCATCTATCTACCACTAGTAAGGGTTCTGGATCACATGAAATTTTATTTTGTGCTGGCACTGTTTTCCACTATGGTTGTACCATTTATCATTCTGTCCAACAATTAATTTCTTTTCGGGGGAGGGGGATTGTTTATTTGTTTTGTGTTTGTTTTTTGAGACAGGGTTTCTCTGTAACTTTGGAGCCTGTCCTGGAACTAGTTCTTGTAGACCAGTCTGACCTTAAACTCACAGAGATCCACCTGCCTCTGCCTCCCACGTGCTGGGATTAAAGGGGTGTACCACCACCGCCTGGCTCTAACATGAATTTCTGATTTCTTCACATCTCACCAATGTTTGTTAATTTTGGTTCTCTTGATAGTAGGCGCCCTAATGAGTTTGAGGTGGGTCTATTACAGCTTTGTCTGTACTTCTCTAAAGATTAGCGATGTTGAGCTCCTTTCTGTGGTTTTCCTAGCCTCTCATATGTCTTCTTAACATAATTTAAAAGATACAATATACGTTGGAGCAACGCCTAGGTCTAAAGCATCTAAACTTGTCATTGCCATCAGAAGACTTTAGAAGCTCTGCATTCCTAAAACATGTCAACAGCTCTAAAGCCACTCCAATCACATTCCCAAAGGCCTGGATCTGAATAGAAGGGAAAGTCTCTCTCAGATTTACATATTTACCATTATAAAATGCTTTCCCAGCAGGGTGTGGTGATGCACACCTTTAATCCCTGCACTTGGGAGGCAGAGGCAGGAGGATCTCTGTGAGTTCAAGGCCAGCCTGGTCTGCAGAGCTAGTTCCAGGACAGCCAGAGATACACAGAGAAACCGTGTCTTGTAAAAACAATGAATACATACATACACATATATACATGCATGCATGCATATATACACATACACACACATACATACACATACATACACATACATGCATATACATACATGCATGCATGCATACATACATACATAAAATGCTTTCCCACATCATCATCCATGTTACAGTTTCCAAGATCACAGTGTTCTGATAATGCACATTAAATTGGCCCCTGTCCCATTCGGGGAGGGAATTTCCTCCCCGAAAGCTACAAAATACCCCAGTCTAAACACATTTATACACCTCTCCTAGGGGGTTGCCCTCTGGGAAAGGCCACTCATATCCAGTGTCTATTACCACCAACTTCAGTCTCATTGACTCATAGTTTCCAGTCTCTGTATGAGGATCCCTAAACTTGACCCCTAGCCCAAAGTGGAATGGTGCTCTCAACCTGATGATCTCAGGGACCTGTTTTGAGAATCAGAGGTGCATACAGTGGTGGTGATAAGGGGTCTGTTAACTCCTGCTAAATGACTCATACAGTATTGGTGCCTAGCAAACACCCTAGACCTTGATAAGCAGCAGACTTCTTGGCATGGTGCCAAGCACATCAACTTATTTGACAGACTGTGCTCATTATTATCAAACTAGTTCTTGTGTTTTTGCTGGGCCTACTGACTATATCCCTGTCCGTTCTGAAACCACATCTCCTTCTCCTGCTCTGTCAAGCTTCTTTTAGGACATGCACTTGATGCCCCACCTCAGGGTCCCAAGGAAACATTGCTTTTGTTTGGTGACAAGTCTCAGGAGCCACTAGGTACCTCTGGCTGGAGGCTGATTCTAGGAACCCATGAGAGCTCTGGGTTTCAGAAAGAAAACCTTAGGTGACCGAGAAAGGTCTTCCATTCAGAGACAAGCGAGCTGTTGCCATAGCCCTTACACCTCAGTTCAATAAAGCTTTTTAAAAGCGTGTTGAGACGTGTGAACACTCAGGAATCTGTTTGTTGTAATTGGGAGCTGGCAATTATGCTGAACAGGATACATGGATCAGAAAATGGGGGTGCTTCATAGGGGAAAGGTCTGAGGTATAACCCTACCTCAGGGCAAACCATCAAACCAGAACATACTAAAGAACATCCACTCATCAACAAGGTTTCCTTCTCCACCAAGTGCACAGGAGACTCTTGTCTCCAGGAAAGGAGAAAATAGCCAACAATACCCAGTGGAGATGATGCTGCTGAACCCAAGGTCTTGCAGAGGTCCCTGTGCTATGATAATGTGAAAATCAGCAGAAAAGGCAGCAAGATAACTATGACTACTTTTTGTCTTAAGAAAAGAAAGAAAGTGCTCCAAACTCTGCTGGAGGGATAATTGGGAGCTTGTGTTTTTAATGTGCCAGGACCAGCCTCGTGGGATTTACATCATGGGAAAGGTTACTTCTGGCATCTTGGGACTTCTACTGAGCAGTTTATGAAGTTTTGCTCATCTTTTACCTCTTGAATCTACAAAGAAATTGAATTTGACACCTAATGACCAATCCAATTTTGTTAGCAGCCATAATGGGTCTATGCCAAATAGAGTGAAGATAACCTACAACTTCCCAGCTGGCAAGAGTGTAAGGATTCTTAAAAAGGCGTTAGGCTCGAAACATCTTCCCCACTGGACTCTAGAGAAGAACCAACGGTACTGCTAATAAGGACACTTGCTGTCTATTAGTTCCCGTTGTTGGCTGCATACTGATGTAAGTGCTATGTAGATCTATCCTAATCTGTCAACCCTCCTGTCATATTGCTGTCACTAGCCCTAGTACTCAGTTAGAAAACAGATTTGGAAAAATGAAAAAACTTATCTAAGTTTCTCACAGTCACCCTTGATGTCTACAGGGAACAGGTTCAAGACCCCTCAAAAAGCAGCAAAACCCCTCAGTACTCAATTCCCTCAGAGGCCTTGTTTGCATATGTCACCTACTCATGTGCCCCTATGTCGTCCCGAGGTTATTTAGAATGGCAGGCATGACATAACCTGACAGTATGTGAATAGCTGTCATCTATATTGTTTGGGGAATAATTAATAAGAAAACTCTGTATGTGCTCAGTGTAGACTCTGTTTTCTTTTTGAGTACATTCTATCTTCAGTTATTTGAATCCCCAACTGTGGAATACATAGATCCAGGGGCCAACTGAATGGCTCTTGATGGCAGAAGTGGGTTAGAACCTATCACTGTCTGACACTGACGCTAACGTAACATCCCCTGACTAATGTGAAGTATAGAGATGTCCTCTCAGCTCTAATGGAAATGCAAATATCTATACCGTTGGAAGTCATAAGGAAGACGACTCAGTTTTGGGGAGCCTTTTCTATTCCTCTTATTGGCCTAGTAAGGGAGGCATCTCTATGGGGGTGAAGTTGGGGTTTGACAAGTCTGTGTTCTTCCTTCCCCCTTCCAAACAGAAGAGTCATCCCCCAAACCTTTAATAATAAACCATGCCAACAGATCAGGCATGTTTATGGTCACCACAGTGCCTGAACTCACAATCTATCACATTGCTTCTATTTCTCCAAATAACATTTGAATCTGTCTTGCTCTTCCACCTGGCCCGGTGGGTGAGTAATTGCAGGTGATGAGCCTGTCACTGTTGACATGCATTGCGCAGCTCTCGGGATTCTTGAAGGCAGGCCATTGTGCCTTACTGGCCTGACTGGGTGAGCAGAAGGCTGTTCATTGCCATTCCCTGAAAAATGCCCCTGAAAACTAGAGCTCTTGGTATCTGACAAAAGCATGCTCCACTAAACTTAGGAAAGTCACTAGTCACTGGATCTATGGGAAGGTTGTTACATAGGAAAAAAGAGAGAAATTCAGAGAATGCCTAGCCCTTCCCCCCACTGTATTAGTTATGGCCACACCACTATGACAAAATATGTCTGAGTAAATGACCTAAAGAAAGAAAACTGGATCTAGCTCATGGCTTCAGAGGGTTTGGCCCATGTTTTGAGGGGAAAAAAGAGGACTAGGGATAAGATATACCCAAGGACCCACTCCCAGCACCCTACTTCCTTCAGCTGAACCCTGTTATGGAATAGTCTTTTTGTACACTGTGAAGATGGATTGTCTCGTTGGTTTAATAAAGAGCTAATGGCCAATAGCTACACAGGAAGAGGTTAGATGGGACTTGTGGACAGAGAGAAAGAGAACATGGGGATGAAAAGGGTGGAGTCATGAGGAGATGTAGAGAGAAGCAAGGTGAACATGCTGTACTGAAAAAACATACCACCACATGGTAGAGTGCAGATAAGAAATACGGGTTAATTTACCATGTAAGAGCTAATTAGTAAAAATCCTAAGCTATTGGCCAAGCGTTTATAATTAATAATAAATCTCTATGTGTTTATTTGGGAGCTGGCTGGCAGGAGAGAGAAATGCTGCCTACAAAGCCCTGCCTCCTAAATGTTTTATAACCTCACCCCAATTGGTGATCTCACCAGTTGTTGACTAATATGTACCACATGAGCCTACAAAGAAATGTCAATAATGAAACCATAATACTCACTGGGTGGTTTGGGGGGCTGTTATAGGAAAATCAGATTTGTTCCTCCATCATCAGCTCAGTCAGCTCAGGCTCCTGCTGGCTTCTGGGAACCAGCACGATGCAAAACTGTAGAGGGAGTTGGGGAGAAGGCTGCGGTTTCTGCTCCCATTTTTCCTAATGCCCTGCATGGCATCCCTGAAAATGTGTGCCCTACCATTTTCTCCTGGTGTTAATCTCTAAGAGGACATTGGTGCCTTTATCCACTGAGGAGAAATCCTTACCAGACCCCTCCCTCTTTTCCTCCCTTCCTTTGCTTGTTGTGTGGTAACTGTCTCGCCTTCCCTTTCCCCTTCTTCTTGTTCCCATCCTCCTGTTCTCATGCTTACTCTTACCCATGCCTGTCCCCCTCCCCGTCTCCAGAAGCTTCCTCACCTATCCCTACAGGACTGTTAAAGGCCTTGCATCTGGCTCCCTCATTCTCTGACTCCTCATCATGCATGGGGAGAGGAAGATTTCAGGTTCCTAAGCTTTCCTAGAGGTGCACACAAGTCTTATTTTTCAAATTACCCCCCATCTCGATGGGATTTAGATCCTCATCCCACAGGGTGAGACAGGAATGGACACAGAAAGGGAGCTGGGTTGCAAGAAGGGGGAGCTTAGAGCCTCTGGAGCTAACATAGAAGGAAATGCAGGATGATTCTCAGCTCATTCACACATGGCAATGGTCATCTCTGCTGCTAAGTTCCAAAGACATAGCCCAAGAGTGGGGGTCTGCTGTCCAGCATAGGTGCGCTTTATGGCGGAAAAAGCTTACTAATAAAGGTGACGTCCTCAATGCTCAACAAAAGTTCTGAACTTTTTATCAAATCTTCTAGTGGTTTACTCTTAGAGAAGCATAGAAAACTTATTCTTGGCGAGCAAACTGTGTTCAGTACAGAATAAGCCTTCCAAGAACCAGAGATAAAAATAGACATCTGGATCCTTTGCTGAATAGCATCAGAGGCCAGAAGAGACAGAGGGGTTGTGAACCCCTTTATTTTGTGAAAGGAGCCGTTCACTTGTTGAATTACTAAGAAATGAGAAGGTACAGCTGGGATGACATGCAGGACAATGGTTTTCAACCTGTCTGCAAAACTCAGAGTTCAGGGAGCTCCGCAGGAAACCATCATGAAATAAGGCAAGGGCCAAATTTACCAAGCCATTCTCTCCCCAGTTTCAATTGGGCACACTGCTTTCAAGGACTTGTTTCATGTCTGACAAAATAGTTTCATATATATGTGAAGATGGCTTGGTGGATGGGGCACTTGCTGCATAAGGTGGGAGACGCTGCATACCTGCCTACAAGGATAAAGTGGAGTGCGTGTAGGAAGATGCTCAGCATCTTTCTGCGCTTCTGCCCTTTAGCATCCAGATGCCAATGTCAGACCTGTCCATCCCCCGACTCTGCATCTCTTCTTTTTATATTTTCAACTTCCTTTTTTTAAAACTCATTTTTACTAAGTTCCTCAGCTCTGTTTCTAAGTTTCTTAATTCTCTCTTCATCAATTCTGAATGCATGCGTTATTTCAAGTTGTCGTTCGGAGTATGATATAGCATTCCTGATGGCACCCCAAATGGAGCAGTTAATACTTCTTTAAAAAATGTGTATTTATTTTAAAGTATGTGATATGTGCTATGTGAGAATGTGGGTTTTTGTACATGTGAGTGTCATTCCCACAGGACCAGAAAAAGGTGTTGGCGCTGAGGTTTTAGGCAGTTGTGAGCTGTCTGATGTGGCTGCTGGGAACTAAACTTGGGTCCTGTGGAAGAACAGTGTATGCTCCTAATCACTGATCCATCAGCCCTGGTCATTTATCTCTTCAAAAGCATTTCTTACGAGTTAATTTTTTTGTTTGTTTGTTTGTTTTATGTCTGGACAATTGAAGCCTGGAAGTCTTTAAAAGTCTGTGTCTGTGTCCTTGGTACTGACTCTCATTCTTCCCTCTGGTATGTTCCATAAGCTCTTGTTAGTAGTATAGCTCCTAACTAATTTTTAATTGTACTAATCCTCTGAGCCCACTTTAGATATACCCCACTCTGAAGAGAATTTCCAGGTGTTTCCTTGGAACCTCACCAGCCACCCTCTGAGGAGAGGCCAGGCTTGCCGGGCACGTGCACACCTCAACCACACCCCCTATGCTGAAGCCTGATCTCACAGTCGGCACGGGCTGCCCAGCTTGTCTTCTTTTGCATTTGCTTCCTGCTCTCTGTTTCCACCTCTGGTGTCAGCTCACAGTTTTGTTTTAGTTTTGCTGAAATGCAAGGGAGGAAGGGGTACCAGAGTTGTCCTTAGAAATTTCCCTACACCTCACAGTTTTCCTGGAATATTAAAAATGTGTGCTTTCTCTGAGGCCTCACTGCTATTCCATGGGGTAGCCCCGACAGGGGTGCTGTGTGCTGTAAGGCTAGCTGGGGGCGGGGACCTCTTCAGCTCTGTGGAGTCCCCTTGCTGCAGCATGTGCTGATGCTTTGGGGTTTAAAGGCTGCCATCCTGTTCTTTGAGAATCCGACAGGCAAGCGCACAAGCCCAAAAAGACTCGCTGAGCTTTGTCTACGCCAAGGGCATCTCTAAATTTTTCTCTCGCTATAGTAGGCTTTGGCAGAGTAGTAGGCAGAGGCCTCTCTGATCCTGTCTTTCTTTTATCCCCTCGTATGTTGACTAAAGTCTTTGCTTGGGTTGCAAAGCCCGTGCACACACAGGGCCTTGCCTGTCTTCTCAGGACCCCCCTGAGCAAAGCATTGATGTGTCCACTTCAGAAGAGGACTCTGAAGTCCACAGAGGTCACCAGACTTACCTAGGAGTTTAAAGTCTGTTCATCAGCTTCTCCTGCCCCCAAATCCATTCCTTTTCCACATTAAACCAGGATTCCGCGACAAAGGAAACTGCCCCCAATGATTCATTCATTTTTTTCTTTGTGTCTGACATTATTGATCTTCTGCTATGCACTATTCCGGGTGTGATATTACTGACAACAAAACCTGGCCCTTAATGCCACAGATTACAGTCTAGCTGGCGGCAGATAATAAATAAGCAAGCAGCCATATAATTTAGCCAAAAAGCACTCATTTTCTTAGACAGAGAAAAGGGGAGTATGGGACAGGATGAATGGCATGAAGGAAGGAGCTATGGGCAGAACCAGGAGAAAATCCTACCAGGAAGAAGGAGCAGCGTTTGCCAGCGCCCCAGGGAGGAGGGTGTGTTCTAAGGCTACTGAAGGGTTCTGAGACTTCAGGGGGCCAAGCAAACCAGAGAGCCTCAGAGAGACGAGACTGGGGACTGCATTAAGGCAGATCTAGAGAAGGCGTGTGAGGAAGAACTGAGAGTCTGGCCCCTGGAATTGGGCCTCCTCCCTAAAGAAGCAGCTGTGTATGAGTGATACTGGCTTTAACAGCTCCCTCTAATTTGCTTTTCTCTCCACAGGCTTACAGGTTTTCCCAGCTTCCTGAAATGGTCATGGGCTCTCCCCCGCCACCGGTACCTCCCAGGACAGGCCCTGTGGCTGTGGCTTCCCTCAGGCGGTAACGCATTCCGTTCTTGACTTTGTTTGAGACTTTTGGGAAAGATTTGATTCCCCGGACTGTCTAGTCCTTTGGACAGTTGTCCTGGGAAGCTCTCTCCATTCCCTGCCCCCAGTTTAAGGTGTATTCCCTGTGGCCGGGCACAGGAGTATCATGAGGGAAGTGGAGACCCCAGCATGTCTTTCTAAACAGAAAGCCCCTGCGACCCCACAATCAAAAATCGCCCCAGGTCAATTGCCCTGTACCTTGATTGCCCATTTCCTGACATGGAAATGAGAAGCATGGCTGCCTCATCCTGTGCTCACAACCCAGAGCCCCCTTGTTACTTATAGGGCAGTGTCTCAGGGGCCAGGGATAGCCCGTCTGGGCTACCCACTCCCAAACTTGACTTTTCAGAGAGGCAGAACTCATGCATCTCAGCATGAGTTAGTTGTTAACCAGGCTCTTCGTGCTAACACAGCCAGCCCAGGTCCTTAAGAAAGTGGGACAGGAGACAGGAAAACCAGGAGCTCTGGGGAAGGCTGGGGATAACCCTGGGGAATGCGTGGGTCACTGCTCCGGCGCTGCTCCACAGCCTCCCTCAACATACTTGTCTGTGGGCCACAGGCTTAGCTTTGTAAAGATGCTTAAAAACATGAAAGTGAGTTTCCCTAGAGAAGACAGTGTTTCCAGTTCTGATGGTTCAACATCCAGCCGGCTTGACAACACCCCTTGAGGCCAGTGCTGTCCAGGACGGGGTGCTAAGAAGCTGACCAAGGGTCCATTGCCTAATCTGCCACACAGATCACCTTGCCCCTTGGGCCCCTGATGTAAACTCTCTAAGATTCCTCAGAAAGGCTCTCAGCAGAGTGTATAGGGAAAGATCCACAAGTTCCTGGAAAGGGTCACCTGAGGCAGAGCTTCGGGGCAGGGAAGGCAGGATGAGAAAGGGAGAGCCCACACTGACCACCACCCCACCCCACCTCCCACCCTGCATGTTGTCGGATCTTCCTAGCCTCTCTAAGGAAGTGCAGGGGGGTTCTGAGCTATTCCTGTGTGTACCCGCTCAGATCAGATCTTCGCGGCAGGTCTGCTGATAGCCGTCATCTGTCCATTTCTTCTGCCAATCCCCACCCCCCACTCTGCGCCATCTGCCATCCCCACCCACACGAGGCTGTCACTCGCCTTCATGGAGACCCATAGCATTAGACCAGGAATGCAGTTGAGAGGTAAAGTTGTCAGTCTCATTGGCTGCTGCTGATGTCATCTCCTCCTAGATCTACCCAACTGGGCCTTGTTGCTTTTACATGGAAATTAAATATTCTACCACCCAGAGCCATCCTTAGAGAGATAACCTCAAATGGAAAAACAAAACCAAACTGACCCCACTGCTGCAGGTCTGGGTGCCTCCCGCCATGCAGATGTCACCGCACCAGCAGTCCTGTTGCTATTGGTGGCAAATCTATCCCAGGACCTCAGGAGAATGGGGTCTTGATGACATCAGGCCACCTTGAAATGTAATATGACTTCTTGGTGCCTGAGGCATGCTCACGTTACACAGTCCCTCTGCCCTGCCCAGGTCCACCTCAGATATCGGCAGCAAGAACCGAATGGCGGAGTCCACAGGACCCGAGCCCGCCCAGTTGCATGACAGTGCCTCGTTTGCCCAGGTGTCCAGAGGACCCGTGTCGGTGACGCAGTTGGATCAGTCGGCTTTGAATTACTCAGGTGAGCCAGAGGAGAAAAACCCTGTTCCCTGTGCTGAGGCTTCCCCGGTCCACACAAACTGCCACTGTCGGGAACCAGAGCCACCATATGTCTGGGTCCTCTGACTTCGCTAGTAACGGTCAGAGGAGCTGCTGGTTCTTAAAAAAAAAAACAAAACAAAAAAAAAACGCTGAAACCACACAAAATGCCTAGTTATGCTAAAGTCAAAGTTTTGCTAATATCTTGTCATATTTCAGGTTTCTGTTTATTTTACCTTCACAGCATGACGTATATAGCCAGCCATCCTTCCCCAAGGTGGCCATGGTCCTCAGGTCATGGGGTTTAGACCTGTGTTGTGCTGTGTTCCTATTTAAAAGTATATGCTAATGCTATATACATTTTAAATGTGCATAAATCACTTACAACACATTCCTTTTTGGCTATTTCTTAACATTGTTTGAGGTATTTCTCCAGATGGCGCTATGAGCACAGGCTAGCCACTCATTTCCACCGCCTTGCGGGTGTCCTGTGACGTGACCTGCAACAGTCCATTTCTCTGGTAGATATAGGAGTCATTTCAAGTTTTGTATCAAACTGAAAATGACAAAAATGGAACTGGAGGTTTGCACACGCCCTCGTTTGTGTGTGGTCTGGTTGAATTTTTATTGTATTCATGGCATACCTTTATGGTTAAACCTGCCAGCACCTCTTGCCAACACTTACTAAACCATTTGTGGTTTCTAGGAATTCCTCTGGTGAAATCATTCCTTTTGATTCCATTTTTAAAAATCTTTAAAACCACATGCCCTTGTGGGAAGAAAGTACCTGTACCCAAGGTGCCCATCCTCTGGACAGATCAAGGCTGTTAGGTAGGATGAGGGAGAGGATGGGGTCTCTATATGAGGAGTTGGACCTTCAAAGCCGAGGAAGCTGGTCTGAGCCACAACTGATGATGTCTGCCATATTGACTAGGCAGGTGATGGGGGCTGGGGCTGCAGAACAAGGTTTCCTACTGCCTCCCCAATGACCTTTTCCCCTGCGTCCCCTAGCATGGACCAATGTCAGAGTCCTCCCTAGATTCCCAGCTTCCTGAGCTAGAGTCCATGCAGACTCAGTGGGAAGGGTGCCAGCTGGACTCTACTCCCTCTTTAGGACAGTGGGGAAATTGAGGCACCGCTAGCCCAGGAAGCTTCTCAAGATGTAGAAAAAGGTGGATGTGGTGCCCACCCCTACAAAGAGAACACAGCTTGGATCTTAGCCCCACTTGACCTCCATGCCAGATACCCTGAGTAGGGCACCACCTGCCTCCCTTGGCAGTCACAGGGGCCTTGGAAGAGATCCACTAAGGGGAGCCAGGTGCTTTCTACCTCAGCTGCCCTCTTCACTGATACATTACCTAGAGTTTCAGCCACTGCAGCAGGCGCTGCTCTAGATTGGATGGTGTCTGTGTTCCCAGGGCCTCCCTGCCCTTATGGAGGTGCTTCGATATTATAGCCAAGAACATGCACCTCACTCAGGCCTGATTCGCTGAGAATTCATGGCCAGCAGGCAGCCTGGTACTCTGTGAAATGGGGTTTATCTGGCTCTTGCGGGTAGGGGTCTGGATCCAGAGTCCAGCCTCTTCTGACCTCCCACCCACTTCCTCTGTGCAGGTAACACAGTGCCAGCGGTGTTTGCCATCCCGGCTGCCAACAGACCTGGCTTCACCGGCTACTTCATCCCAACACCTCCCTCCTCCTACAGGAGCCAGGCCTGGATGTCCTATGCAGGAGAGAATGAGCTCCCGAGCCAATGGGCTGATTCGGTGAGACCCTTGCTGTTGCTCTCATAAAGGTTCCCTTGCTGGGCACCTCTAGGGGAAAAGGAGGTAGAAAACAGAGACTGGGCTTTGGTTCTCTCAGGACCTCCCACCATGCCGGTGGCTGAAGTGAGCCATTTTGGTGATGGTGCGGTGAGGCATGTGACCTTTGATGGAGGAATCTGAGACTTGTTTCCTAGAATGCATTCTACCTCTTCCTGGCAGGGGTACCGTAACCAAATCAGTTTTATAGTAATAACCACCATCTGTTTAGTATTTTCTGTATGCCAGACCCGTTCAAGGGTTCCATTAAACTGCCTTATTTAATCTTCACGGTAAATTTGATCAAGCGAGTTTTATGACTACTCCCATTTCTCAGATAAGGCGCTGAGGCTTAGTCACGTGATACAAGGCTGAGGTTGAACGTCTAGATAAGAGCCAAGGCCAGAGTTAGAATTCCTACCAGTCTGACTCCAAAGTGTTTATCAAATTTATTTCTTTCAACTGTCACATTCTACAAGAGTTTATATCGAATGTCGGCAAATGAAGGGTCAGAAACCCTAAAACCACCATATGGCCGACCCAAAGACTTCCTGCTTGACTTCCACCCAAGCATTTGCTATCTCCCTTCATTCCTCATGGGTGTGTGACACAGATACGCCTGTCTTTGAATTTTCCAGGTGTGGCCATTAAAAAAAAAAAAAAAAGGAGCGCCACCTATGGTGTCTGTAGTAGACTGTGTGGTCCCTGAGTGAGCTCACCTGGTGTCAATGAGAAAGGCGGGTTAAGCTGAACCTGGCATTCCTGTATTCTTTAGTCACTTTCAGAGTTGGTCTCTGCCTTTGGAATAAATTCCTAGCATTGGAAAACACCTTGATGCAGGAGTCTTTCCATGCCTTTGTCCAAACCTCTAAGGTCACCCCATACCATGCAGTCTGTAGGGACCCGAGTTTCAACACCACCACCAGAGGGACAATCATACATATAAACTGTCCTGTTGTCCCAACGCTTACTTCTTTGGTTTCTAAAGCATAAAATGCATGCCACGCTGCATTTAAAGTATTCTGAAATGAGCGCTCCTTTCAAGTGGGCGTAGCTTGACAGAAACGTCTTCTGCGAGCGGCTCAGCGTCCTGACAGAGTCTCACCATTCTTTCTCAGGAGGCGTTCGGAGGCTGGGCTTTCACGGTTTGGGGATTCTGGCTTTTTGTTCAGTATCTACAAACTAGTAACCTCTGGGCTTGATAGAACGGCTTGATGTGGTTTTTCTTTGCATGAGCTTCCTCCCAGCTGGTACTTTATGCTGTCAGCAATCTCCACATCCTTACTTGTGCATTTCCTAATGTGCTGTCCTCTGCACCTGAAACATGCCTGAGCTCATTTAAATTGTTTGCTAAATTGGAGTAAGTAAACTCTGGGAGAGGAACTGGAGGATTCCCTGCTGTTAGGTCAGTGGGTCTAACCTGGGATGTAATACCATGCTGTTAGGTCAGCGGGTCTAACCTGGGATCTCATGGCATCTGTTTGGCTGGAAGGGGCTCATCTTTACCTTTCTTTTTTTGGTTTTGCTGTTTTGTTTTTTCCATTCTTTTTTGTTTGTTTTGTTTTTGAGGTCAGTTTTGCCGTTGTTCTGCTTGTTTAGTTTTGAGACAAGGTTTGGTTCCTAAGCCCAAACTAACTTGGAATTCACTATGTACTATAAAGTCAAAGCCAAAAAGTGAACTCCTGGCAAACCTTCTGCCTTAACGCCCCTAGTGCTGAGCCACCGTATCTGACTCTTTTTTTCTCAGCCCTCCTTCTGATTCCCAGACTGTTTTTGCATTGCTGCATTTCTAAACAATTGGCATCATTGAGTAGGACTGGTCCATTCAGAGCGTGTTTGACTCTGTAAGCCTTGAAATGTAGAAATAATGTATGCGTTTTTCAGAGGGGATGATATGCATGGTGCCCTGGTCAGGCTGCAAGCCTGCAGCTTGGATAGCTATGTGCTCTGCAGGAGTCAAAGGAAGTGTTTTCCAAACCGTTGGTCCTTGCCCTCAAGACGCTTCCCCGGGCTTTCAGCTTCATCCAGATACCCTTGGGTTGGGTTCACATCACCTTAGAGAAGAAGACGAAAGACCTCAGCAAATGCCAACCTCACCTTCCTGACAGGATGACAGAGTCATTCCAGAATCCTCCCCAACAGTGTGGAAAAGTTTGAGTTTCCCTGGCTCTTTTTAATGCTGCAGCCTCGTAGGTCTTTCTGGGAGCCCAGCTATCACTGTAGCTCAGCTGAGAAGTGTGCCCAGCACGGAGCAAGCTGTTCTGTACGGGGCTTCAGAGCAAGTGAGAGATAGTACAGGGAGCTCAGAAAGTCAATGAGAGAAAGACACCCCATTTGGGCTGATTAAAGAGATTGCATGTCCTCTATACTGATGTGAGCAAAACAAGACCCCCACCTTCACTTGGGTGCCTGACCTTCTTGGTCCCCCAAATCACCTAAACCCAGCATGCCACATTGATTTCACCCTTGGTGCTAGATGGAGAAGCTTCCAGGGGAGGCCTCAGGGTTTGCTTGCTATTTTCTCATTGTCATGACAAACTAGTCTGACAAGAAGTCAGTTAAGGAAAGAAAGGTCTGTCTTGGCTTCCGTTAAAGGAGACACAGTCCATAGTGTGTGACAACAGAAGCAGGAGGCCGCTGGTCATATTGCACCTGCGGTCAGGAAGCAGGGTGAACAAGAAGTGAGGCCATGCTTTAAGACCTCAAGGGTCACCTTCAGAGACCCACTCCATTCAGCAAGGCTCCACCTCTGAAAGATTCCAGAACCTTCCCATACATTACCACCAGCAGAGGATCAACTTCAAATACATGAGCCTGTGAGGGGAAGTTTACACTCCAAATCGCCACACAGACTGATCAGGAGCGTTGCTGTGATCGACTGGTGATGTCTGTCAAGGAGCAGGAGTGTCTGCAGCCCTGGACTCTGGCCAGCAAAGCATAATGGTGCTTGCCAAAGAGCCTGTTCCTTATCTTCCTCACTTCTAAATACTACTCTGAGACAACCCCTGAGTTACCTTCCCTTGCTGTTTCTAGCCACTAGCACCAAGATTTAATGTCACAAAGGGTTGTGTATTGACTCTTTCCACTCCGGTTCACACAGTTAGCTAAGTTTGAAGTGTAGTGGCTTCCGCCCCATACATTTGACACCTACTGAGTGTCCTTCACTGATTTCCAGACTGTGCCTAGAACTCCAGGCTCTGGGAGACTTCCTGCTCTCTGCTAGGCATAATTCTGGGATGGCAAAGCTGTGAGGTGATGGTGGGCAGAGTCCTGCCTTCTCAGAACTGCTGACCTGGGACAGGTTATGATGGCCCAGGAAGAATGCCTGTCAGTCTAGACAAACCTCATGGAAACATTTTGCAGGGACCATTGGCTGGTGGCAGGCTGGGAAGTATCCCTGGAAGAATGGAAATTTGAGCTGAGATCTGAAAGGCTTCCTGTATTCTGGCCCTGGTTCTTGGTCAGCTCCAGTCATGCGCATATTCTTAGCTCTTGTGGCTGGATAAGTGGGACAGTGCACCTCTGGGTTTCCTCTAAAGTACAGGGGAAACCGTCCAGCCCTTGTATGAAGAGACATGAGCAGCTTTTTGCCGCTTTATTTTATTGGCACGGTCTCCTGGTAAAATTTAAACTCCAGACTCAAACTTAAGGCATCGATGCAATAACTTCTGTCGAGTGAGCTTTCACGTCCTCACCTGAACTGCTGAGGTAGCCTCAGAGCTCACTTCTGCTGGATCCACCCCGAATGACCTTGCTGAAGCTGACTTCTCTGCTGACATCCAACAAGGGTTCCCAGCCCTTAATCTCAGACACTTACCTTCTCAAGAGGGACTACCAGAGCATCCAGCATCCTACCATGTACTCCCCTGTCCCAATGTCTGAATGTTTGTGTCCCTTTACCCGACTCACACGCTGAATTCCACAGTGTCATGGTGAGGTCTTGGGCAGGAGGCTGGTTTGTGAGGTTGAACACTGTGAATAGAATTATGTTCTTATAAAAGAAGCCCATGAGCTGCCCTGCTGCTCCTGTCATGTGGGTGACAGGAAAAGACAGCTGTGGAGAACCAGGAAGCAGCTTCTCAGCTGGAGTCCCCAGTCTTCAGGAGTATCAAAATAAATTTCCGTTCCTTATCAGCCCCTTGGTCAGTGATACCTGGTTTTACCAGGCTGAAGAGGTTAGGGCAGCTGCCCTGCTCCATTCTTCCCAGCTCCATCTTCCATTTCCCATCCTCCCCAGCTCCATCTTCCCCTTCCCATCCTTCCCAGCTCCATCCTCCCCAGCTCCATCTTCCCCAGCTCCATCCTCCCCAGCTCCATCTTCCCCAGCTCCATCCTCCCCAGCTCCATCCTTCCCAGTTCTATCCTTCCCAGCTCCATCTTCCCCTTCCCATCCTCCCCAGCTCCATCTTCCCCTTCCCATCCTTCCCAGCTCCATCCTCCCCAGCTCCATCCTCCCCAGCTCCATCCTCCCCAGCTCCATTCTCCCCAGCTCCATCTTCCCCAGCTCCATCCTCCTCTGCTCCATCCTCCCCAGCTCCATCCTCCTCTGCTCCATCCTCCCCTGATTCATCCTCCCCAGCAGGCCCAGATGAGCATGTCTTCGATAGGGAAGGAGGCCAGGTATAGTAGTGCATGTCTATAATCTCGGAATTCAGGATGCAGAGCTGGGAGGACCACCACAGTCACAAGACCAGCGTGATGTTCTGTGAGTTCCAGGCCCGCTATAGAAACTCAGCCTTTATTTCTCACAAGTATGTCCAAGACAGTAGGTGGATCCACTGAAGAAGCACATGCCCCATGGTCTAGCATTCAGTTGCTTTAGATGGGACAGCCTGGGGACACTGTCCCCTCCCAGCACACTGCTCTGCACCCCTGTGCCTTAGCTCTTATTTTTCCACCTGTCTGACCTGCCTATCTTACCTCCTACACCTGGAAGTGGACTCCCGACACATGTTCTCTGCCTGCCCCACAGTCCTGTGCCTGCATCCACAGCATTCCAGCCAGCATCCTGGGATATAAAGGTCTTTGTGGACCAAATAGCAGCCCATGTGTGTACTGTTTCTGTGGGCGAGATAGTCATAGATTCTAAACCTTTTGCTGTCTTTGTTCCTAGAGACTTCTGTATGTTTAAGTAGAGAATGATGCGTCTCCCACTTTTAATGAAAGGAGTTTTTTTTCAAGAATGTGATAGTGCACCTATATCCAAAACGCTATAGTTCACAAATTAATTAGTTCCCAGTGCTTGGAGCCAGGTACACCTATGCAGAGCATGTCTGGGCTTGGTGGCTGTGTTTCCTTAGATGGTGCACTCAGCTGCAGTGTCCTCCCCTATGAGGAGATCGTTGCTTGCAGAATTTGATGAGACACTGGGTGAAAATCATTAGGGCTCAATGGATGCCGGCTGCTGTTATTAGTAAAAAGCCCCTGAGTTCCCTTGCAACCATTCTGTTTACTCAGCTGTGCTTACCTTAAAAGGAAAGGCGGGGTCATTCAGCTGTGAGCTCAGGTGTATTCTTAAAGTTTTCAGCAAAGTTGAAGAACACCTATTTAATTCATGCAGCCAGCATGCTGAGTGCAAGACAGCTGTTTGCTAAAGAAACCGACTCCAGATGCCCTTGGGTTCACATCAGATAGGACGGTAGCAGTGATAGTGCAGGGTTTTACTTCTCTAAACCTCTTTCCTGGGACTGCACCACCTCTGCTTCCAGTATTGAGTACTTCCCCTCTCCTAACGTGAGTTCCTTCTCCTCTCTCCCAACCTCTTGTGCAGGTCCCTCTTCCTGGGTACATCGAGGCCTATCCCCGGTCGCGTTATCAACAGAGCTCACCCTCCAGGCTCCCTCGCCAGTATAGCCAACCAACCAATCTTCACCCAAGCCTAGAGCAGGCCCCTGTCCCCTCCACAGCTGCCTCACAGCAGAGCCTGACAGAAAATGAGCCCCCAGACACTCCGTTGACCAACATTTCCACTGCAGCCCTCGTGAAGGCCATCCGGGAGGAAGTGGCCAAGCTGGCCAAGAAGCAGACAGACATGTTTGAGTTCCAGGTCTAATGCCTCAACCCTGAGGGAATCTGCACTTGAAGACTGGGAGGCAACAAACAGGCTTTGGGTTTCTCTCCACTAATGTGTGGGGTCTCCAGACAATGCATGGGTCTTTCTCATCCTCAGATTCTAAAAACGTCAACAGTGAGGCTGCTGGGAAACAAAAAAAACTTGTGAACAACTGGATTCTGACTCCTGCAGCCAACTATGGGTCAGCAAGTCCCTAGCTGGGACCCTGCCTTTGATGTTCTGTTGGGCTGAATGTTTGAACTGTGGGTGGAATTTCCCGGAGGAGCCCTAGCCTGCAGGTTCCTGTCCAGTGTCCCATTTTAGTAAACCGCCAGAAGGGAGAGACTGCCTCTCTATCTTCAGCGGCTTCTGCATGTTCTCTTTCTGTGTTAAAGGCAACACAGGAGTGTGATTAACCACCATACTGTACTCTCTCATTGAGCCATGACCGTGACCGCTTTCAAAATCACCTCTAGTCTGTAAGGGAAATACTGACTCTCCAGCCAAGAAACTCGAGTCTCTTCGCTTTTAAAGGCTCATGTTCAAAGTCAAATGAATTGGATGGAAATCAGTTCCAGTGGCTGTGCCTATAAATAGTCCTTTCTGCCCCCCACAAAACACACACCTGCAAATTAAAGGCCGAGAGAGAGAGAGAGAGAGAGAGAGAGAGAGAGAGAGAGAGAGGATGAGCCAGAATGGTGGACTTGTGTGGACAGGCTGTTTAAAAGGTGCTGTCATTTTGGAAATAAAGTCTCCTGCAAATTGGGATCCAAATGAAAGGGAATCGGTGCTAAGAGGCTTGGGAGCCTGTGAAAGAGAAACAGTTATTTGTGGAGGTTTTTCTTTGTATTGAAGATGGCCTGAGAACCCAGCCATCCTGGGGAAATAATAGATACTGCAACTTTAACAAGATCTGTCTCCTCCATAGTGGAGTCTAGCACGTGCCGCTAGTGATACAAAGAAAACCATTATTGATTATGGTAGAGATGGGAAAGATGGATCCACGGTCACCCCACCCTGCAACCTCTGCTTCTAGAAATTTGTAAATGTAGAAAATCTGATTTGAAATGAAATGCAAAGCATCTTTTTAAAAGTCTGGAGTTCACCAGTTCTCCATGGTGGATGAACGCAGGAGGACGTTTGCTGAGATGACAGGATGCTACCTTGGGATGGTGCTGTCCCATGCTACTCTCCCTGGCATGACACATCAGCCTACAGAGTCCTGGGTGGAAACACTGCCTTGCAGCTCTGAGGTACACTGATGACTCCTCTGTGCAAATAAGACTGATTTGGGGTACCAGAGGAAAAGGAAACCCTGAGTTTCCTCCCCAATTTTGGGAGTTATGTATGGTGTCTGGGGGCTTATTTGGTATCTGTTGGAGAATATGGTCCTATCCTGCCTTCACCCATGACCCATCTTGCTTCAGCTGTACCTACACCCCTCTGAACCCATCTATCCGTTATCTCCATGAGTTTCTTTGGTCTTTACTGAAAGGAGATTGAGAGAAGAGTAAGATTGGAACTGATTAGACTGGGGGACTCAAACTGTCAAAGCACAGACTTTCCCAAGAAGCTCTTATTATTTCCCTCTGGCAAACTGTCCTTTCTGGAATGTTCCGAGATCTGTCATGGGATTCCCCAGACAAGTCTCTTGTGGGGGTGACATTAGGTAGTGTCCTTTTAGTATCCTGGTTGATCTTTCATAGTGTTAGTTTTTTGTTACTTAATACGAAATCAGCTATAAATAAAAATGTATTTTTGTAATTTCCGTGTGTATATATGGTATATTTCTACCAATGGCCAGTTGTAGTCTGAAACTGAAGTCAGCTTGCAGAACACTGTGGACAGTGCAGGATTTCACCGACATTGATTAATACAATGCCTAAACCTATCCAGACGGGCATTTGCTGCACTTGAATGAACAGAGAGCCAAAGAAACTCAGCCTTTTCATGCAGACTATGTAAGTCTTATACAGCCAGCCAGCTATATTGTTCCACTTTATCGATAATATCAATATTTCATCAGTGCAGTGGTGTCAACACAGTACTGTGTGGACTTGGTAAATGTTTGGAATATGAGAGAGAAGTTTCCAGACTACAGAATATGACTGCTTCAAAAGACAGTGTCTAAGCTCTGGGTTCCAGTAGCTTCCAGATCATGAATCTAGGGTTAGCCGTGGTGTGGTTCCATGTTGCCAGGGCAGTGGAACTACATCTCACTGGGGTCTTCACAGAACCCCATGGAATATTTAGTTCATGGGGACAATTAAAATATAGCATGATAAATCAAATACTATTAAACTAGATTCCATGGGTTCAAGAAGTCTGTTGAAGAAAATCTTAAATTATTAAAAATAATTAATGAGTTCATATTTTCCCACCATGGTTAAAGCCTTCTGGGACAAAGATGTGATCCCTTCCCTAAAGAGTCTCCTAGGCTTATAGAGGTGTTAGGTCCCAGAAC
This sequence comes from Arvicola amphibius, assembly GCF_903992535.2. Lineage (NCBI taxonomy): Eukaryota > Metazoa > Chordata > Mammalia > Rodentia > Cricetidae > Arvicola > Arvicola amphibius. The sequence goes on from NC_052051.1 coordinate 71,260,218, forward strand.
AAGAGACTCTGAGGAGTTCAGAGGGGAATCACCACAGGGGTGTGAACATGGAGTTCCGTGAGAGCCCAGAGGAGGCAGCAGAGAGCTCAGATTGTCAAGATCTTCCAGACAGGCACAGAAGCCACAGAGGATCTCAGTGACTTGGAAGGAAAAAAACCCACATCCAGACATATTGAGGGTTGAGCCCAAGCCTGCTGATTCATGCCCCAGCCTGCTCTCCCTTTGACCATGTTGCCTGTACACTTGTTGGAGACACATTTTTTAACTGTACCCAGAAATTTAAAAAATAGGCAAGGGTCAAGTGAGGAACTCCATAATACTCTTGCCAAAAAATACGGGGGGTGGAGGGGGGACAAATTTATTCCAGAAAGTAGCACTGAAGAAACAGTGTCCTTGAAAGCCAGTGGGGGTAACTTACTTATTCAGCACCATGGGTCAAAAAGGCAGGCAAGGAAGCCCTGACACTGTCACTTCACCAGGTGACCCAGAAAGCCAAGAGCATAAAGGTCTCTCGCATGGCCTGGTGCCTCTGACTGAGGCTTGTGCGGGAACAGGGTGACAGCTGTGAGCTACAGCAGAGCGGGAAGAAGCCTCTTGAAGGACACTGTCCCAGGAGAGGTAATGCCATCTACTGTCCCAGGAGAGGTAATGCCGTCTGCTTGTTATTTTAAGAGACCCCCCCCCCAAAAAAAGACATAAACCAAAACATGCAATTTCCGAATAATCTTGACTCAAGAAAGGAAATAACATCTGTGATTGAGGGTAGGTAGACTAGAAGATGCGTGAGATTCTTACTTCTAAATAAATGTTTCCCTGCCAGGCAAAAATTGAAATGGATCAAGAAATATTAATTTCAGCTGGGTGGTGGTGGCGCACACCTTTAATCCCAATACGTGAGTTTGAGGCCAGCTTGGTATACAAGAGCTAGTTCCAGGACAGGCACCAAAGCTACAGAGAAACCCTGTCTTGAAAAAAAAAAAAAAAAAAAAAAGGAAGGAAGGTTGATAGGAAGGAAGGAAGAAAGGAAGGAAGGAAGGTTGATTTCATATAAATGAGTCTCACTTTTTCCACACAGCACACAACTGCTCACAATTCAGTGTATAATGAATGTAAAGAGTTTTCACGTTGGAGAAAAAGCTTTGGCCTTAAACCTGAATTTAGAATCTGGACTTCCCTTTCCAATTATAGTCCAAGACTTTCAAGGTGTAAGTATAATTCAGCTTGTCCCTGACGGGGTCCAAGTATTAGAAGTTCCATCCTGCCATCGAGTCCAGCCTCAAAGGAGTTCCAGTCTTGGAACTTCTCAAGGAAACCTGTTCAGCCTTACTTCAGCCAGGGGCTGACTGAAAGACACAGAGATAAATTACAGAAGCAAAATGCAGGTGTGGCAAAAGGCAGGGAAGGCATCAAGCAACCCTTCTTCCTGATAGCTCTTTCCCTGGCACTCTCTCTCCTCCTCTGCTTTGCTCTGTTTCTCTCAACACACCTGCTTCACCCTCTTGCTTGCCTGGACCAACCAGCTTCTTCACTAATGTATATAGAACCAAACACGGACCTCAGGACCTGCACCACACTCCCCCCGTTCCATGGCAGACCACTCTCAGACTAGCGTCCTTGAGCCCCCTTTAGGCAAATGCTTGAGAATCTGATTGGTCCAATTTGCATCTGCCTGTGGATAAGCTGCCCTCAGGTCAGGTGCCCACTCAGCTGTAAGCAAAGAGCCAGGGTTATGTCCTACAGACCTGGTCCCTGGATTGACCCTTTTGGCAGGAGCTCTTGCTAAGGAAGGCACATGATCAGGGAGCAGGAACAGGACTCCCTAAAGGAACCTGCCCCAAATTAGAACTGACCATACCCCTAAGATATCACCTGGCAGCCAGTACCCAGAGGGCAGTCCTCTGGAAACTACCCCCCACCCCAGGAAGGGCATCTCCCACTCAGACAGCAGGTGAGAGTGCACCCTTGAACCCCCTGCCAACTGACTAGACTGCCCCCACACACTTCCCACCCCTCACCACACTAGTTCCTAAATACCACTGCTGGACCCCAGAAGAGATCTCTGACCAAGGCCCCGGTTAACTTGGTGTCATGCTCAGTTCAGCTTGGCAGACAATAAACACTTGTAAATTGAATTGCATGGCCTTAGCTCAGGTGCTGCTAATGTGGCTCCCAGCCACACATTTGCATGGATGAGAAGACGGATGAGCCTCTCCATAGAGTCTCCTTGAAGCAAAATTGGTTTCAGGTGGAAATGATGCTTCAGAGGCTCTGTCTGACCTTCTGGCTCTAAGAAGTTAGTGTCCCGGGAACAGAATGGGCTCCCGATGGCTTACGTGAACTCTTCCAGAATTCTAGGTGGCAGTGAATACTGAAGTGTCGGCGTTTCTAAAAGGGGGATTTAGGAAATTAATTGTGCCAGAAACAGATTCTCTTAGATGTTGAGTTGCTTTGATTCTGTAGGTTTCCAAAAGAGGGAAATTTCGAGAAGATGGAATTTGTCCTCAGAGGTCAAACCCGTACTTGAGTTAGAGCCATCCTATTATAAGTCTAGAACATCCTATGATAAATCTAGAGACTAATTGTTTTGTCCTTGCTCAGACTCTTGTAAATGATGGAAGGAGGCCATGCAGTGTACTTTACATAAATTAACCGTGGCCTCACCTTCCTCTCCCTCATCTCTTCTTTGGGTCTAAACTCTCCTCCACCCTCACATAAATAAAGGAGAGAAAAGAAAAGGGAAATGTCCCAAACAAGAGCAGAGGAGTGGCATTGGACTGGAAATTTTGAGAAGGTGTAAATATTCTGGAACTCGAGTGACTCACTTTGAACTAGTCTGTAACTCGTTGTGTGTCAGGAATAGCCTCTGTCCTTCCTACCTGCCATGGCGGTCGTGAGGAGCATGTGCAATGTGTCTGAACATGGTTTGGAAAGCGTATCGGAAGAATTTGCTATGAAAACCACTCGTTTCCCAGTTCGGTTTGATCGGGCTCCTGCTACCCACTGAGTTAATTTGTGTTGTCGGGTGTTCGATGACACAACTTCTTACCAAGGAAAAGGAAAGGAATTCTGCAGTGTGTAATTCCCACATGGAGTTGCTGTTATCGTTGTTTGTAGCCTGTGGTTTGGAGGGTATGGAAGTGTTTCCACACGTGCTTTGACTCTGGGTGGGAAAAACCCAGACGGGAATGCTCTCGAACCACTTTGGATGCACTGGGCAAAGTACTGAACAGGAGCTTTGAATGTAGCTGTTGTTATTTCAATGCTTTGCTTTCTAATTAACTTTGTACGTCCTTTGCCTCTGCCGGGAACAGAGTGTCATACGCTGTTAGAATTTTTTATTGTAAAATAAAATGACAAAGGCTTTCATACCCCAAAACCTGCCTGCTTCTCATTCCATCTCCTCCAGATGGTGTAAGAGCATCTCTTTCACAACCCGTCTACACAACAGTGCCTTCTGGGGGTTAACTACAGAGCAGTGGCAGCCCTCAAGCCCCTTGTGATCTCAGAAGCCACACCTGCTTGGGCATGGGACCATGGGCAAGAAATAAATACTCACTTTTGTATGATTCCCACATCCTCAGAAGCAACTGGGGGCTCCAAGCAGAAGCCAGTGCTGTTAGGGTGTGCCTTCCAGAATGTAAAGAAATCCCACTGAGGTCAAGGGCTCCTGATGAGTCCACAGAGAAATGAGAGCAATGGTCTTGGGAGATGAGCTTCCAATAATTATGTTATCCCACTCTGTGCTATACACAGTAGCCATGAAGCCTGCCTTGTGTGAGTCCTACCCAGAGACCAGGGGTTCCTGCCAGCCCTGCCCTCTGCCTTTTAATTGGCTGGGAGACTTGACCCAGGGGCTACAAACTTATAGGTGGACCAGCCCTGAGAATGTCACTTAGTCCATGAACAAGGCCAACCATTTTCTCCCACTAGAAAATGCCAAGACACAATGTTATCAGCACGTGTCTCAACAGGATGGCCAAGACCCAGATGAGCCGCGACGGACTAATTCAAAGCAAAGAGCTAAGAAAACAGAAAAATGAGTAAGAAGTAGCCTTGAGATAAGGAGATTAGTAGAGGTAAGGAAACCCAACAGACAAGCAAATCAACCTTGAATGTTTCTGGGGTATCCATGGGCCTAATGATCACAAACCTTTGCCATTCAAACTCAGGCAGCATCTCTGAGTTGCTTTTAACTGCCCCACCCTCAACTTGCTGAAATCCTCTCCAGGTCTTTGCAAAAATACTCAAAGGCTCACAGGGCAATTTTAACTCCTTCTCCTGCCACTCTGCAAAGAGGACTAAGACACATTTCCATAACTGAGCCCACAGCCCCTGTCACATAACACTGAAGAGGATTAAATATAGAGATCCTACAAAATGCTTGCAATGAGGTGTTCCATGGGACAGCGGCTACTGCAGGTACTAAACCCATCCAGAAACCCCGGTGGTGAAGGGTTTTCCTTTTCCTTCTTCCTGGATGCTGGTGGCTCTTGACTCTTTGGGACAAATGAAAGGATCAAACAAAAGGAAACAGTGGTGCCTACTTCTGCCCAAGGAATGACTGTAGACAGTCTTGGAGCTAGAGAAGGCATGTGTATGGCCAAATCCTCCTGGCAGAGTACCGTCAGCAAGCATTCCATCTTCCGTGTATTTCATTTCTGTTGCTGTGGTTAAATACCCCAGCAAAAGCGGCCTGTGGGGAGAAAGGGCTTATTTTGGCTCACAGTTCCAGGGGGTACAGTCCATCATGGGAGGGTAGAAATGGTAACAGAAGCATGAGGTTAGCCCATTGCATTATGTCAGCAGACTTAGAAGTAGAGCCATCCTATAAAGCCTTAAAGCTCACCCCCAATGACATACTTCCTCCAGCCAGGCTCCATCTCCTTACAAGTCCATAATTTTCCCAAACAGTGCCATCAGCTGGGGACCGAGTGCTCCAACACATGAGCTTATGAAGGACACCTCACATTCCAACTATAACACTGTATACTTGGACTGGAGAGGTGGCTTAGCAGTTAAGATCACTGGCTGCTCTTCCAGAGGTCCTGAGTTCAATTCCCAGCAACCACATAGCAGGTGGCAACTATCTGCAAAATGTTCATAGATGTTAGAAACCAAATGTGTGCGTGTCCCCACACCCAAGTTCACCTTAGCACCTGAGCCCTGATGTGAGGGGATTTGGAGGTTATATCATTGGAGATAATTATGTCCAGATGCCTCTTAAATGAAGAAAGCTCCCAGACACCAAGCCTGCAGGTGCTCTGGTCTTGAACTTCTCAGATCAGCTACAAGGAATAAATGCCTGCCATCTTTAATCCACCCACAGTAGCCCAAACAGACCAAGACAGTAGGAAGCAAGGCTCTGCATCTCTCCAGGACTATGTGGAGGACAGATTATGGTCAATACTGGGCAATTTGTTTTGCCAACATCTTGACAAAAGTTAACATTTACACAAGCACAAAGCCAAACTTGTACAGAGACCACATGACTCACTGGAACAGAAATAAAGTTTGGCTAGCATGACAGTTTTACTGCTACCCTGTCATCCAAGGGCCTTTGCTGAACATAGAAGGAGTCTGCTTATGCCCCTCCCTCACTCCATAGCCTAGCCTTCAGCCCTGGGACAGGGGCCTTCCGAGGACACTAAAGTCTGTAGAAGCCATGCCCTCTGAGGCTGTGGGATGCCTGTGATAGCAATGCCCACTGAAACCCAGGGTCTTCCAGCAGCTGGATGCCGAGCTGGGATTTGGGGAGATGACACAAGAGGCTGGTTGTAAGCTCACAGGGAAGCCCACTGTGTAAGTCAAATTTGTGGCTTCCAGAGAAAGGATTGGGTAGTCTTAAGACTTATTAAGTCTTAACTGCCAGATCGCCCATGTTGCCATGCGTATTAATGTCTAGGGGACTTGGGAACTGGGAGTTTCTTTCTCTTTAAGGTTTTGTCTCTCACAGGGGTAGGTTCCAAACTGATCTTCCTGGTGACTGTTTTAGAAGGGGTTTTGGTAAAAACAGAACCGATGGCTAACAACAGAAACCAACAACAAATGATCAGGCATTAGATCAGGAGGAGGGCCGTAGGGCTGTCTTTCCACCAGGGTCATTCATGTGTGGCTATGGCTTTCCTCACACTGACCATTAATCTTTTATTATTTGACTAAAACTCTCCATGAGGTACCTTCCATGTGGCCAGTCTTCTAGTTCTCCCTCGGTTGAGCAAACATTTCCTGAGGGCTAAGTCAGACACTGGAGCCCAGGTGACACTGATGCCCAGGTGACAGGGTTCCACGGTGAGGAGGTCACAGCTTCTACCCCTCACAGAGTTCATAGTCAAGGACAATTGGCCCTGGAGACGCAAAGCTCAACATAAAAAGGGTTTGCCTCTTTTCTACCTCATGAGAGCCAGTCAAATGAAAACCAAAATTTACATCTTTCTGCAGATGTGTAGGTTTGGAACAGGACTTTTATTGCTGTAGTTCTGTCTGATGGGACCACAAAGTTCACCTTCCAAATTATCTTTAGCTAATTAGGAAGACATCAGGAGGATGCCCAGGGAGAGAAAACAAATTGCCAAATGCCAAGAATCTGCAAGCCTAAGTTTCAGAGCTTTAACCATCTGGTGAACTCAGGAAAGGAATAAGACTCTTGAGGGCTGTCAAATGCAATCTACATGAAGACCTCAGTAATGATAGAATTCATGGGTGGAGCCCCAGCACACAGCTGCCAGTTTGAAGTACCCATATTAATGATATGCCAACCAGAATTCATTGGCTAATGTATGGCGTGGTGGTTTGAATGAGAATGACCCCCATACAGTCATATATTTGAATGCTTGGTCTTAAGCTAGTGGAACTATTTGGGAAGGATTAGGAGGTGTGTCCTTGTTGGAGGAGGTGTGTCACTGAATATGGGCTTTGTGATTTCAACAGTGCACACCAGGCCCAGTGTCTCTCTTTTCTGCCTACAACTTACAAAACAGATAGATGTAACCTCTTATTCGCTGCTCCAATGTCATTTCTGCCTACCATGCTCCCTTCCATGATGGTCACGGGCTAACCCTCTGAAACTGTCAGCAAGCCTCCAGTTAAATGCTTTCTTTTATAAGTTGCCTTTGTCATGGTGTCTCTTCCCAGCAATAGAGGAGTAACTATGGCATATAGGTTTGAGTTTGTGTTCGGTGTCTGAATTATACTCTGTGCAGAAAGTCTAAGCAGATAAGTTACTCCATCTTTCCAGTACTATCATTCTTTATTGCATTAGTGTGTTTAGCTTTCTGGAAATTGTGTTTGTTTTTATTTTCTTGGCAAATTTACATATGAAATAAAGCACATCCTCCCCATGGTAATTTTCCTTCCGAAGTGTCAGCAGAGATTTGTGCTTACAGCCTTTCTTCTCTCATTTCTCCAGTCTCCACAGGAAAATATTTTAGCAAGAATTTGAGATTCTCTGAGTATCAAGCATGGCCATTGGATGAACTGGTGTAATTTGCTGTTTTAAAAATGATAGAATGTTGCACGAGTTCTAATTGGTCTTAATAATAAAAACCCGGAGCCCAATATTGGGGTAAATACTGAAAGATCTAAGAGATAAAGCAAGTCACAGACAGCTCTTACTTTGCTAACTCCTCAGCAGAAAAGGGCTGGCCTCTTGTCTCCTCCTGCTTTATATTCCTCTCTCCACCCAGCCATATCACTTCCTGCCTGTCTGTTTAGTCCTCCAGACCTCCATGGTTAACTAGTGGCCAGCTCTGCCTTCTGATCTTCAGGCAAGCTTTATTTGTTATAGTACAAATAAGATCCCACAACAGAATCCAGGTCTGGAAATCTGGCTCAGTGGCTAAAAGCACTGGCTGCTCTCCCAGAGGTCCTGAGTTTGATTCCCAGGACCCACATGGCAGCTCACAACTGTCTGTAACTCCAGTGGTCCATTGCCCTCTTCTGACCTCTGTAGGTGCCAGGCATGCTCATGGTACTCAGGCACTCATGAAATTAAAAATAAACCTCAAAGGGGGGAGAAAAGACAGAATCCCAGGCTCTGACTTGGAAGGATTGGGTGGAATATTACTCATCTTTACATTCCAAAGTCGGCATAGGGTAAGACTCAACTTATGTATATGAAAGTGCTTACCTGACCCGAGGTTAAACAGAAAGAGGGCTTCAGAAAGTCTTGCTCCTCAAACGAGAGGGACTGGGCTAGACTGATGGCATATCAACTAAGAGTGCTTGCTGCCCTTGCAGAGGACCCAAGCGCAGTTCCCAGCACCCATAGGAGGGGACTCACAACTGCCCATAACTCTGGCTCCAGGGATCCAAAGCCCTCTTCTGGCCTCGGTAAGTACCTGCATATATGTGGCACACCCGCAGAGAGAGGCACACACATACACATAAATATAAATAAGTAATAGATAAAATGAGAGGAAGTAAGTTGGAGTGGAGAGGTTGAGAAGAATGGAGAGATTTTTAATATAATTCAGTATTTGGGTGGAAATCAGTGTCAGCACTCTGGGGTGTTGACGGGAGGTTGCAGCTTTACTGAAGTTCTTACTGCTTACTTTAGAGCTTAGCATTGTTCTGATTTAAAATTACACGAGATGAGGAGCCAAGAAAATCTTTTCAGTTCGGGTCCTCAAAGAATTTTCCTCTAGATCTGATTCTGTTTCGTGGCCAGCGTGATCACACATGACATGGATCCCTGCTGTGATATCCAGTCTTCATTCTGCAACAAAATGCCTGATGTAATCCATTTACAAGAGAAAAGCTCATTTTCAATCCTGGCTTCAGAGGCTTCAGGCTATAATCAATTGATTCTATTGCTTGGGCCCATGGTGAGGCAGGGACCCCATGTGGTGGAACCAAGCAATTCACCTAATGGCTAGACATAGAATAAGCAGGAAAGACAGGCTCCCACCACACCCTTCTCTGAAATGTCCCCAATGACCTAAAACCCTTGAGCTTACCTCTTAAAGTTTCCTCTGACGTTAACACACTGCCTAAGGGGACATTCCAGACCTGAATCATAGCACCCACATCAGGATCTGGAACCTTCAGGCCTTTGTCACATTCTAGCTCTGTGACTTTGGGCCACTTGCATCCTGTCTCCATTGAGAAGCTTTCTACAGAAGAGGACACCATAGAGAAGGAGATAGAACACACAGCTTACAGCTAACTGCCTGGCACACTGTAAGCATGGTGCTTACTGCTATTCACACAACTCCTGTAAGAATACTTCCAACAGTGGGGTGTTGACAGAGGTTTCTGTCCTGCCTGGTTCCTGCAGCTGGTTAGTCCCAAATAAACACACAGAGGTCTATATTAAATATAAACTGATTGGCCTAGTAGCTCGCCTTCTTATTAACTCATAACTTATATTAGCCCATAATTCTTGTCTATGTTAGCCATGTGACTTGATACCTTTTTCAGCGAGCCAGTCACATCTTGCTTCCTCTGCAGCTGGGTCACGATGCAGACTGAGCTTTCCTCTCCCAGAATTCTCGTTGCCCCACTGCTACTTCCTGCCTGTTCTCCCTGCCTATACTTCCTGCCTGGCTACTAGCCAATCAGTGTTTTATTAAAATACAATTGACAGGATAAAAACTATTGTCCCACAGCACTTCTCCCCTCTGTTAAAAAAAAAAACAAAACAAAAAACAAGAACTCTGAATCTAATATTCTTTGTTTAGCTTTTCTCCTGACTATTATCCATAACAACCTGTAACCAACATTTTAAACAAAGAAAAATATCCATAGTCCATTTTGGGGGGAATGCAAAAGGATCCTTGGGCCTTTAAAGATCAGATCAACACCCATGGATGAATGGGTCTTGCATACAATGAATGTTGAGACACTTGACTATGGTACTGAAGCTTGGGTAGGAGAAGCAATTTCCAATGATAAGAGGAGACACCAAAATACCAAATGTTTTAATTGTGGTAGAATGGGACATCTGAGAAGGGATTGCAGACAAGGGATTCCTAGGAATAATGTGTCCTCTGGGGATGGCAGGAATAGGAGGATTCAGCCTTCAGGTATATGTAGGAGGTGTGGCAAAGGCCGACACTGGACGGTCAATGAAAGATAGACAATAAGGAAATGCCATTGGTGCCTCTTGCAGGCCCCCAATGATGAACATGGTCCAGTCGTTCCCAGTTACGTGTCTCACCAGCAAAATTAAAAAATCCAATGCTTACTGTAAAAAATAATACTGGTCTGGATGAAGGAATAAATGTGGAAGATGAGTCAAAAAACTCCAGTAGGACATAGGAAAAGTATATTCTGGCAGACTTCTATAAATAATCAAAGACCAAAGCTAAGAGTGTGTATAAATGTTCAGTTCCTAGGGATTGGAGCCCAATCTCAGGTAAAACAAATCATGAGATGTGTTGAATGCCTAGGGCCAGAAGGACAGAGAGGAAGACTGAGGCCATATGTAGCTAATATTGCAGTGAATTTGTGGGGTTGTGACCTATTGCAACAGTGGAATATCCAGATTAACATTCCTGCAGCCCCAAAAACTTATGTTTCTGGGGAAAATATTATAAGATATTATAGACAAAGGTCACCAGCCGTTCAGGCTGTAAAAGTACACAAAGGAATTTGATAAACCTTCAGAGGTACTAATGGCCCTGCCTTTAAAATGGTTAACTGAGAAACCAATATTGGTTAAATAGTGACCTCTAGCTGAAGAAAAGCTGCAGGATCAGGTGGGACAGAAAACCTCAGTCAACAGAATGGCACCCACATGGACAACTGCATCCACACAAGCTTGAGAGAGCTTGGGAAGTAATTCTAGAGAGAAAAGAATACAGCTAAGCACAGTTTATTGATAGCAGCACTTTCTCAGGTGGGCTCTGTTTGCTAGAGGTAAATGCATCTCATTTAAGAGAGGCTTCCTGACTTGGCTTTAGCTGCAAAACCTTGCAGCTCTTTTAAGAGGTCCTGCCACGAAACACTTAAATGGTGTTGATGAAAGCTGATCACATGCTTTTTGGTGGTGGCAGGGACCTTGAAACACCTTAGATTTGTGGCAATAAATATGGCTCTGGCTGGTACCTCCACCATGAGGCTGGAATCTCAGCAAGCTAATGAATGGGCTGGATCCAGCCATCAAAACCACAGCTTTAATCCTAGTCATATTGCTTAGCAAATTAAAGACTAATATAGTCAGAAAAAGAGAGATATACAGTAAAGTTAGATTTAAAGGCAAAGAAAACCTCTAAATGGTTTACAGTGTGTTTAAAAATATATGTAGGCTTGGAAAACAAAAGAAAAGAATAAAGTCCCTAAAATAAGAAAGAGAGTAGTTGGGTGTGGTGGCAAACACCTTTAAACCCAACACTAAGGAGGCAGAGGCAGACAGATCTCTGTTAGTTCAAGGACAGCCTGGTCTACAGAGTGAATTATGGGGCAGCTAAAGATACACAGAGATACCTAGTCTCAAAAAAGTTAAAAATAAAATTAAAAGAAATAGAGTTTAAAATAAAGCCACATAAAGGTAAACAATACACATAGAGTCTGGATACTGTATGTTATTATGTTCTCTTTGAATTGTTTGAATGCTGAGAAAGGAGCAACAGCTGCTAAAAGAGATTTGTTTATAAATGCTGCTGAATTAATCCAAGATAGGTATTTTGAAAATACCTTGACTTAAAAATTGAAGTCAAAAGGTATGTTACTTTGGAGAAGAGGTTTTGCTTTTGTTTCCACAGGAAATGAGAGGCTGTGGATTCATTCTTGGTTAAGAAAAATCAGGTTTGCTCAAGGAAGACCCCCTGAGAAATCTCCAAAAGGAGCAGATGGCCTGGATGTCTGAGTTCTACATCAGAACAGATTCAAGACTGCTGCCTGAGATGATCAAGATTCACAGGATACTCCAGTCATGACTTGATCATAATTCTAAATTTTTTTAGGTCCCCATAAGAGTATCAGCACCCCAATCAGCAGGAAGTAGCCTAGAAAACTACTCCCACATTCCCCAAAAATGGATTATGGATGTTTGCCTTTGTTTAGAATGTTGGTTAGAAGATGCTATGGATAATGGTCTGGACAAAAAGCTAAATAAAGGAGATTTGATTCAGAGTTCTTGTTTAAAAGGGGGAGAGTGCTATTAGACAATGGTCTTTTATCCTGTCACTTGTATTATTTTTAATAAAATGCGGATTGGCCAGTAGCCAGGCAGGAAGTATATAGGTGAGGCAACCAGGCAGGAAGCAGAGGTGGGGAAACGAGAATTCTGGAAAAAGGGAAGTTTAAGTCTGCAGTCGTGACCCAACCTCAGAGAAAGCAAGATGTGACTGCCTCGCAAAAAAAGGTACCAAGCCACATGGCTAACTCAGACAAGAATTATGGGCTAATGTAAGTTAAAAGAATTAGTAAATAAGAAGCCTGAGCTAATGGGCCAATCAGTTTATATTTAATGTAGACCTCTGTGTGATTCTTTGGGACTTAATGGCTGCAGGACTGGGCAGGACACAAAACCTTAGTCAACAGTGCGGACTTCCTTATCTTGCCAGAGCTGGCATGTCACCTATGGGTCACCCATGTACTCACTTTCACTGACCCATCCTCTGTGGAAATCTCTTTTGTCCACCAGAACAGAGTGTGAGCTCAGGACCCTGGGGAGAGGTGGAGGTACTGTAATGGAAAACCCTGCACCACTCACCACAGCAGGAAGTGAGGGATGGGATACAGATCTCCCAGATCTCCCCAGCATCCCCATATTCTTCTACCAACCCTGGAGTTATTCTTCTCTGTACTCCACTCCCCAGGACACTCCAGCAACTTCATGAAACAGCTGGCTTTGGTGCGCCAACGGGTCTGGTACAGCATCAAGCACAGTTGCTTTGTTCAAACAGCGTAGCTCACAGTCCCAGAGTCACGTGGCAAGCCAGTGGAAAATGAGATACTATTTGAGAGCACTCAGTGGGCCTTCCCATGTTACCTGCTCAGGGGCAATATGTAAGGTTTTGTTTTGTTTCTATGACGAATCTCTGACAGCCACATGGGGAAATATTTCTTTTTAGCTCATGGTTCCTTGGGCTTGAATCCATGGTCAGCTGGTTCTCTTGCTGTGAGTATCAGGAAAGGGTGAACAGCTTGGTTCCTGTAGACAATCAGAGGGAAATGGGCTTTAAAAAGGTCAGGGCAAGATATCCTTTAAGGTACACACACACACACACACACACACACACACACACACCTATCTCCACCAACCAGACCCCATCTTACACAGGTCTACCCTTCTTCTCAAATACTCTGTTCGAAATTCAAGTCCATCAGTGGTTAAATCGCTGATGAAAACAGAGACCTCATGACCCAGTCACTTCCCCTAAACTAACCTTTAAACATTGCTCATATGGGGACTCAAGACCTCAGTGCATAAGCATGCTAGAGGATACTGCGTACCCAAACCATAATACTCAGTGCAGTTGACAGTAGAGTTCACTCACCATAGAACTGAGGGAAGTCCTGCCCATCCGCACTTTGGAGTCCAGACTTGGTGGTACCGTTTATTTATGAAAACATTCTCTATCTTTGTTGGTTGATACAGGCTGAGGGGAACAAGGGGAATGTTATAGTTCAATAATATAATGTTATTGGTCTCCAATAAACTAACTGAGAGTTTGAGAATCACGGCTTTAGGGTATCTTGGCTCCACCACAGATAGATGTGTGCTTCTTGGTGTGTGTGTGTGTGTGTGTGTGTGTGTGTGTGTGTGTGTGGTGTAACCTAGGGTTTGAATATATCTTACTCTTGGGTAGGGGTGGGAAATATGAATGAGACGGCTCTTTTCATTTGTTTGGGGTTTGGAGGGACAGAGCCTCACTATGTAGCCCTGACTGGCTTGGAACTCTCTGTGTATACCAGACTGACCTTAAAATTATAGCCAACCCCGTGTCTCTACCTCTCCAGTTGGTCACTACTATGTGATGCTGTCTGGCTTCTCTTTCCTTTTTGCAATAGGTTCTTATTAAGTGTCCAGGCTGGTCTTGAACTAAGTCTGTAGCCCAGCCTGACCTGGGGTATGTGATCCTCCTGCTTCTGGGGCAGCTGGGATTTTAGGTGTGCACCACCAGGTCTGGAACCATGATATTCTGCTGCAGCAGCCCAAGCAGAGTCATGCAGAGACACCAGTCAATGAGTCTGGCCCAGTTTCATTATTTGCAAACTGGATGTTCACCTTGAAACCAAATCTAAAAAGAGCACATTCCCGGCAGGGGCAAGTAGAACACTCCCACGGCAGGCAGCTATCTGAAGCCTCCAGAAGCCAGGTACTACACCTGTGTTTATTTTTGCACTACATGCTTTCAATTGATGCTGTGTCTCTGTGCCCCCCTCCCAAAGGTTTCTTCTGGATCTTCTAGATGATAATGAGCAGGCAGGGCATGCACGCGCTCGTGTGTGTGTGTGTGTGTGTGTGTGTGTGTGTGTGTTGTGTGTGTGTGTGTGTGTGTGTGTGTGTGTGTGTGTGTGTGTGTGTGTGTGTGTGTTGGGGGGGGTGCAGACCGGGGAGTGTCACATGTCTGAATCTATGCTGCCATCTAGTGGCCACTCTGAGAAATGTAGCATTTGTATTAAAAACCCAGAAACCTGAGACGACAATAATGATCTTAGGCAGCCAGCACTCGCAGACACTACCTCAGTTAACTGGCAACAGTCTGTCATAGTGCATGTTTTCCATATGAGAAAATAACAGAAAGAAGAACATGTGAATAACCAAGTGGGGGAAGGAAAGACGTGCTTTGTGTGCTGCTTTAAGTGCCAGGAGAGCATACTAAGGGTACTAAGGGAACTCAGAGCAGGGACGTCTAAGCTAGACGGGAGGGGGGGTGAGTATCAGGAGAAACTTCCTGAAGGAAATGGCATCCCGCTGCTGGGAGAGAGGGCAGCTATTGTGGCTTCTCTCTTCTCTCCTTGCTCAGTGCCCTGGGATGAAGGGCTTGAGGATTGATAAACTGGGCATATTTAGCCACATGCCACCCTTCATCCTCTTTAAAGAGCTGAGAACTCACAAAGGATGCTCTTGGACCCCATGTTACTCTTGCAGCTAAGTTGTGGGGAAGTTAGCTCCAAAATGCCACAGAGTCCAGCAGCGAGATGAGAGGTGAAGTTGCCTGCATCCTTGCTGTTGTCTGGGCAGAGGCAAATCTGAGAGGTCCAGAAGGGAGCATGGGGTGTTTTGTCTCCCAAGACTCATTTTAGGACCAGTGACTCCTCTGCTTCAAGTGGCACTGGGGGCTGAAATAAGAGACTCCTGACCACCCTCTTCCCAGCACAGACAGACCAGGGAAGGGATGTTGACCAAGCCCAGGCAACCTATTAGAAATGGCTATGGATCACCATCCCTAACTTCAAGCTCTACTATAGAGCTATAGGAATAAAAATAGCATGGTATTGGCATAAAAACAGACAGGTGGATCAATGGAATTGAATCAAAGACAATGACATGAATCCACACACCTATGAACACCTGATTTTACAATGGAAAAAAAAAGAAAGCATCAACAAATGGTGCTGGCATAACTGGATGCTGGCATGTAGAAGAATGCAAACAGATTCATAGCTATCACCCTGCACAAAAATCACATCCAAGTAGATCAAAGACCTCAACATAAATCCAGTTACGCTGAAGCTGATAGAAGAGAAAGTGGGAAGTAGCCTTGAATGCATTAGCACAGGAGACCACTTACTGACTATAACCTCAGTAGCACAGATACTGAGAGTGACAATTAATAAATGGGACTTCCTGAAACTGAAAAACTTCTGTAAGGCAAAGGACATGGTCAACAAGACAAATGGCAGCAGCCTAAAGAATAGGAAAAGATCTTTACATACCCCACATCAGACAGAGAGCTGATCTCCAAGAAGTATAAAGAACTCAAGAAACTAGACACCAAAATACCAAATAATCCAATTTTTAAAATGAAGTACAGATTTAAACAGAATTCTCAACATAAGAATCTCAAGTGGTCAAGATGGACTTAAAGAATTGTTTGAGGCAGGCTTGTGTCGGTTTCTCCCGTCCCTGTGTCTCCCAAGCTTTCCCTAGTGTTCTCAGGTGTCCTGCTCCTGTTCTAAGGCCATCCACCCAAAGGGGTCAGACTCTGGCCTCCAGGCAGGTCTGAGGATTCCTGCGGAGGGGTGCGGGCTCCTTCAGATTGTGCTGCCAGGTTCACTGTGTGGTATTCCATCCCGCCCTGCCCCCACCTTGGCCCTTCTGTCTGGGCTGCAACCCTGGGCTGCCTGGAATCCCTGATCCTGTGCCCTGACATTCCATCTGAACTGGTGAGTGAATGCGGACCCTGGGGCAACCTGCCCTGGAAGAGAGCACAGACCCCCTCCCCCCAGCTCCCTCTGCAGGCTTGTCTCTGTTTCTCCCGGCCCTGTCTCTCCCAAGATTTCCCTAGTGTTCTCAGGTGTCCTGCTCCTGTTCTAAGGCCATCCACCCAGAGGAGTCAGACTCTGGCCTCCAGGCAGGTCTGAGGATTCCTGCAAGGGAGTGCAGGCTTCTTCAGATTGTGCTGTCAGACTCTGGCCTCCAGGCAGGTCTGAGGATTCCTGCAAGGGAGTGCGGGCTTCTTCAGATTGTGCTGCCAGGTTCCCTGTGTGGTATTCCATCCTGCCCTGCCCCCACCTTGGCCCTTTTGTCTGGGCTGCGACCCTGGGCTGCCTGGAATCCCTGATCCTGTGCCCTGACATTCCATCTGAACTGGGGTCAGACTCTGGCCTCCAGGCAGGTCTGAGGATTCCTGCAAGGGAGTGCGGGCTCCTTCAGATTGTGCTGCCAGGTTCGCTGTGTGGTATTCCATCCCGCCCTGCCCCCACCTTGGCCCTTTGGTCTGGGCTGCAACCCTGGGCTGCCTGGAATCCCTGATCCTGTGCCCTGACATTCCATCTGAACTGGTGAGTGAATGCGGACCCTGGGGCAACCTGCCCTGGAAGAGAGCACAGACTCCCTACCCCCACTTCCCTCTGCAGGCTTGTGTCTCCCAAGCTTTCCCTAGTGTTCTCAGGTGTCCTGCTCCTGTTCTAAGGCCATCCACCCAGAGGAGTCAGACTCTGGCCTCCAGGCAGGTCTGAGGATTCCTGCAAGGGAGTGCGGGCTTTTTCAGATTGTGACTCAAGGAATAGGTCCTCCTCTGGCACTGGGGAGATCCAACCAGTTTCAGTCACAGCAAAGATTGGTCTAGGACACCAAACGCCTCCGGGCTCCTTTTGAAGGAAGAGATGGGCAGGCGCCAACGCAGGAGCTCCTCCAACAACATGAAAGGCAACATGACATCACCACAAGCCAGACATCCCGAAACAACAAGAATTGAACACCCTACCCCAGAAGATATAGAAGAAACCGACCTTAAACAGTACTTTATGAAAATAATAGAGGACCTTAAACAGGAGGTAAAAAACTGCCATAAAGAAATGGAGACGACAAACAAAAAGGTAGATGAAATAAATAAATCTCTCAAAGATACCCAAGAAAAACAAGAAAAACAAGAAAAAGCAATCAAGCAGGTAAAGAAAACAGTACAAGACCTGATAAATGAAATGGAGGTATTGAAGAAAACACAATCTGAGGGACGACTGGAAATGGAAACTCTGAGTAAACGAACAGAAACTTCAGAGACAAGTATTTCCAACTGAATACAAGAGATGGAAGAAAGAATCTCGGACTCTGAAGATACTATAGAGGAAATAAACTCACAGATTAAAGAACTAAATAAATCTAACAAATTCTTAACACAGAACATTCAGGAAATCTGGGACACCATGAAAAGACCAAACCTAAGAATAATTGGGGTAGAAGAAAAGGAGAAGAATTACAACTCAAAGGCCCAGAAAACATGTTCAACAAAATTATAGAAGAAAACTTCCCCAACCTAAAGAAGGATGTTCCTATGAAGGTACAAGAAGCCTACAGAACACCAAATAGACTGGATCAAAAGAAAGCATCCCCACGCCATATAATAATCAAAACACAAAACATACAGAATAAAGAACAGATACTAAGAGCTGCAAAGGAAAAAGGTCAAGTAACATATAAAGGGAAACCTATCAGAATTACACCTGATTTCTCAATGGAAACCATGAAAGCCAGAAGAGCTTGGATAGATGTGCTACAGACACTAAGGGAACATGGATGCAAGCCTAGACTATTATACTCAGCAAAGCTTGCATTCACCATTGATGGAGAAAACAAGATATTCCAGGACAAAAACAGATTTAAACAATACGCAGCCACAAATCCAGCCTTGCAGAAAGTAATAGAAGGAAAATCACAAACCAAGGAGTCCAACAACGCCCACAATAACTCAGGCATCTAGCGACCCTTCACCAGCACAACTAGAAGAAGGGAAACACACAAACTTTACTACTAAAAATGACTGAAGTTAACAACCACTGGTCATTAATATCACTTAATATCAATGGACTCAATTCACCTATAAAAAGGCACAGGCTAAGAGACTGGATACGAAAACAGAATCCAACATTTTGCTGTTTACAAGAAACACACCTCAACCACAAAGACAGACACCTACTCAGAGTAAAGGGATGGGAAAAGGTTTATCAAGCGAATGGCCCTAAGAAACAAGCGGGTGTGGCCATACTAATTTCCAACAAAGTTGACTTCAAACTAAAATCAATCAGAAGAGATGGAAAGGGACACTTTATACTCATAACAGGAAAAATCCATCAGAATGAAGTCTCAATCCTGAATATCTATGCCCCTAATATAAAAGCTCCCACTTATGTAAAAGAAACACTTCTAGAACTCAAGGCAGCCATCAAACCACACACACTAATAGTTGGAGACTTCAACACTCCTCTCTCACCAATGGACAGGTCAATCAGACAGAAACCTAACAGAGAATTGAAAGACTTAATGGAGGTAATGAACCAAATGGACTTAACAGACATCTATAGAACATTCCACCCAAATAGGAAAGAATATACCTTCTTCTCTGCGGCTCATGGAACCTGTTCGAAAATTGACCATATACTTGGTAACAAAGCAAACTTCCACAATTACAAAAAAAATTAGTAACCACCTGTGTCTTATCGGATCACCATGGATTAAAATTAGAATTCAACAACAATGCTACCCCCAGAAAACCCACAAACTCATGGAAACTGAACAGTCAACTACTGACCCACACCTGGGTCAAGGAAGAAATAAAGAAAGAAATTAAAGTCTTTCTTGAATTTAATGAAAACAAAGACACAACATACTCAAACCTATGGGACACAATGAAAGCAGTGCTAAGAGGAAAGTTCATAGCACTAAGTGCCCACTTAAAGAAAACGGAGAAAGCACTCATTGGTGACTTAACAGCACACCTGAAAGCTCTGGAAAAAAAAAGAAGCAGACTCACCTAGGAGAAGTAGAAGACTGGAAATAATCAAACTGAGGGCAGAAATCAACAAAATAGAAACACAGAAAACAATCCAAAGAATCAATGAAACAAGAAGCTGGTTCTTGGAGAAAATCAACAAGATTGACAAACCCTTAGCCAAACTAATCAAACGGCAGAGGGAGAACACGCAAATTAATAAGATCAGAAATGAAAAGGGGGACATAACCACAGACACAGAGGAAATTCAGAGAATCATTAGATCTTACTACAAAAGCCTGTATGCCACAAAATTGGAAAATGTAAAAGAAATGGACAGTTTTTTAGATAAATACCATATACCAAAGTTAAACCAGGACCAGGTAAATGCTCTAAATCGTCCTGTTAGTCGCAAAGAATTAGAAACTGTTATCAGAAACCTCCCTACCAAAAAGAGCCCAGGACCAGATGGTTTCAATGCGGAATTCTACCAGAACTTCCAAGAAGACCTAATACCTATACTCCTTAAGGTATTTCATAATATAGAAACACAAGAGTCACTGCCAAATTCCTTCTATGAAGCTACAGTTACCCTGATACCTAAACCACACAAAGACTCAACCAAGAAAGAGAATTACAGGCCAATCTCACTCATGAACATTGACGCAAAAATTCT
This sequence comes from Arvicola amphibius, assembly GCF_903992535.2. NCBI lineage: Eukaryota > Metazoa > Chordata > Mammalia > Rodentia > Cricetidae > Arvicola > Arvicola amphibius. Next base: position 71,280,216 of record NC_052051.1, read on the forward strand.
CAATAAAATACTGGCAAACCGAATCCAAGAACACATTAGAAAAATTATCCATTACGATCAAGTAGGCTTCATCCCAGAGATGCAGGGCTGGTTCAACATATGAAAATCTATCAATGTAATCCATCATATAAATAAACTGAAGGAAAAAAAACCATATGGTCATCTCATTAGATGCTGAAAAAGAATTTGACAAAATTCAGCACCCTTTTATGATAAAGGTCTTGGAGAGATTAGGGATACAAGGGTCATTCCTAAATATAATAAAAGCTATTTACAGCAAGCCGACAGCTAACATCAAATTAAACGGAGAGAAACTCAAGGCTATCCCACTAAATTCAGGAACACGACAAGGCTGTCCACTCTCTCCTTATCTCTTCAATATAGTGCTTGAAGTTCTAGCAATAGCAATAAGACAACATAAGGGAATCAAGGGGATTCGATTTGGAAAGGAAGAAGTTAAACTTTCATTATTTGCAGATGATATGATAGTATACATAAGCGACCCCAAAAACTCCACCAAAGAACTCCTACAGCTGATAAACTCCTTCAGTAACGTGGCAGGTTACAAGATCAACTCCAAAAAATCAGTCGCCCTTTTATACACAAAGGAGAAGGAAGCAGAGAGGGAAATCAGAGAAGTATCACCTTTCACAATAGCCACAAATAGCATAAGATATCTGGGAGTATCTCTAACCAGGGAAGTGAAGGATATATTTGACAAGAACTTTAAGTCTTTGAAGAAAGAAATTGAAGAGGATACCAGAAAATGGAAGGATCTCCCCTGCTCGTGGATTGGGAGGATCAACATAGTAAAAATGGCAATTCTACCAAAAGCAATCTATAGATTCAATGCAATCCCAATCAAGGTCCCATTAAAATTCTTCACAGAGATTGAGAGGACAATAATCAACTTTATATGGAAAAACAAGAAACCCAGGATAGCCAAAAAAATCTTATACAATGAAGGTTCTTCTGGAGGCATTACCATCCCTGACTTCAAACTCTATTACAAAGCTACAGTATTGAAAACAGCTTGGTATTGGCATAAAAACAGAGAAGTTGACCAATGGAATCGTATAGAAGACCCGGATCTTAAACCACAAACCTATGAACACCTGATTTTTGATAAAGGAGCCAAAAGTACACAATGGAAGAAAGAGGGCATCTTCAACAAATGGTGCTGGCATAACTGGATGTCAACCTGTAGAAGAATGAAAGTAGATCCATATCTATCACCATGCACAAAACTCAAGTCCAAATGGATTAAAGACCTCAATATTAATTTGAACACATTGAGCTTGATAGAGGAGAAAGTGGGAAGTACTCTACAACAAATGGGCACAGGGAACCGTTTCCTACGCATAACCCCAGCTGCACAGACTTTAAGGGCAACATTGAATAAATGGGACCTCCTGAAGTTGAGCAGCTTCTGTAAAGCAAAGGACATTGTCACTAAGACACAAAGGCAGCCTACTGACTGGGAAAAGATCTTCACCAACCCTGCAACTGACAAAGGCCTGATCTCTAAAATATATAAGGAACTTAAGAGACTAGACGGTAAAATGCCAATTAACCCAATTAAAAAATGGGGCGCTGAGCTGAACAGAGAATTCTCAACAGAAGAAGTTCGAATGGCCAAAAGACACTTAAGGTCATGCTCAACCTCCCTAGCTATCAGGGAAATGCAAATCAAAACAACTTTGAGATATCATCTTACACCTGTCAGATTGGCTAAAATCCAAAACACCAATAATAACCTTTGCTGGAGAGGTTGTGGGGTAAGGGGTACACTCATCCATTGCTGGTGGGAATGCACACTTGTGCAACCACTTTGGAAAGCAGTGTGGCGGTTTCTCAGGAAATTCGGGATCAACCTACCCCAGGACCCAGCAATTCCACTATTGGGAATCTACCCAAGAGATGCCCAATCATACAACAAAAGCATATGCTCATCTATGTTCATAGCAGCATTATTTGTAATAGGCAGATCCTGGAAACAACCTAGATGCCCTTCAGTGGAAGAATGGATGAAGAAACTGTGGAATATATACATGCTAGAATACTACTCAGCGGTAAAAAACAATGACATCTTGAATTTTGCAGGCAAATGGATGGAAATAGAAAACACTATTCTGAGTGAGGTAACCCAGACCCAAAAAGATGAACATGGGATGTACTCACTCATAATCGGTTTCTAGCCATAATTAAAGGACATCGAGCCTATAAATTTGGAATCCTTGAGAAGATAATAAGAAGGTGAACTCCCAAAAAAAGATATAGTAATCCTCCTGGATATTGGAAGTAGACACGATCGCCAGGCAAAATTGGGAACTTGAGGGTTGGGCAAGACTGGGCCAAGGGAAGATGGGGAGAGAAAAGTGTGAAGGAGAGAACGGGGGGAGCTCGGAAGAATGGGGTGCTTGGGATATAGGAAGGGTGGATATGGGAGCAGGGAAGCATATATCTTAATTTAAGGAGCTACCTGAGGGTTGTCAAGAGACTTGACCCTAGAGGGGTTCCCAGGTTTCCAGGGAGACGCCCCCAGTTAGTTCCTTGGGCAGTTGAGGAGAGGGAGCCTGAAAAGGCCAGTTCCTATAGCCATACTGATGAATTTCTTGCATATCACCATAGAACCTCCACCTGACGATAGATGAAGAAAATGACAGAGCCCCACATTGGAGCACCGGACTGAGCTCCCAAGGTCCTGATGAGGAGCAGAAGGAGGGAGAACATGAGAAAGAAAGTCAGGACCGTGAGGGAACTTCCAGCTGGCGACAGATGGGGAAGGTGACTGAGCCCCACATTGGAGCACTGGACTGAACTCCCAAGGTCCTGATGAGGAGCAGAAGGAGCGAGAACATGAGGGAGAAAGTCAGGAACGAGAGGGGTGCGTTCACTCATGGAGACGGTGGGACAGAACTAATGGGAGATCACCAACTCCAGTTGGAATGGGACTGATGGATCATGCGACCAAACCCGTCTCTCTGAATGTGGCCAACAGCGGGGGCTGACTGAGAAGCAAAGGACAATGGCTCTGGGCTCTGATTTTTCTGCATGGACGGGCTCTGTGGGAGCCTTCTCAGCTTGGTCGATCACCTTCCTGGACCAGGGGGGAGTTGGGAGGACCCTGGTCTTAGCATAGAGTGGGGAACCCTGATGTCTCCTTGGCCTTGAGAGGGAGGGAGGGGAGGTATGGGTGGAGGGGAGGGGAGGGAAGGGGGAGAAGGAGGGGAGGGAAGGGGGAGGAGGAGGGGAGGGAAGGGGGAGGAGGAGGGGAGGGAGAGGGGAGGAGGAGGGAAGGAGATGGAAATTTTTAAATATAAAAAAAAATAATAAACCATGAAGAAAATAAAAAAGAATTGTTTGACATCTTTAGCCATCAGGGAAATGCAGATTGTAACGACTCTGAGATACCGCCTCACACCTGACACAATGACAGCCTATGAGAGGATGTGGAGCAAGGGGAACACTCCTCTACTGCTGCAAGACTGCAGACTTGTACGGCCACTTTGAAGATCAATATGGCAGTTTCTCAGTGCCAAGGTTCTTTGTGGTCCATCGCCAAGGCCTTCAGGGTTCAGACTGGACACTGCAGCAAGTGAAAGGAACCTTTGTTCTTAGGGTGTCTGGCGGCAAACGAACTCTTTCACACACGTGCTGTTCTGAATCAGTCTCTTTATTTTTCTGATTCTAGTCTAATCCTCCTGTCCGAATTCTAATTCCTACTAGCTTCTTCTTTTTCTAGGCTCCAAACTTTCTTACAGGAGGCTTGCGGTGATAATAAAAAAAAATTACAAGAGTTACCTCTCATTGGTCAAAAGCACATTCCTAGGGTAAGCAGATAAGGAGCTGAGCCATTTACCATGATAATATAAGGATTTCAAGGTTCCGGAGTAAGACTGTGACCAGACCAGAGGGGTGTGGGAAAGATAGTGCAGTAACAAACTTTGAGGCATAAGTCTATTGTTAGCACACTTGGCAAGCAAAGAAATGGCATGCTTTTCTTAGGGTGCTTTTTTTATTAAAAGTCCTCCATTCTTTTTTTAAAGATTTATTTATTATATATACAATATTCTGCCTGCACGTATACATGTGGGCCAGAAGAGGCCACCAGATCTCATTACAGATGGTTGTGAAGTGAGCCACTATGTGGATGCTGGGAATTGAACCCAGGACCTCTGGAAGAGTAGCCAGTGCTCTTATCCTCTGAGCCATCTTGCAAGCCCTTCTTAGGGTGCTTTGTGTTGCAATGTTGGTTAGACATCTGCAACTCTGGCCTTGTGCATATCTGTAAAGTTTTAAACATTGATCTGTTTACAAAAAGTCTTTAGTCCAGTTTGAATAGATCTAGTTATGAAACATGTCCTAGTATATTTTCTATATATCAAAATTATATAGCTAAATGAAAGACATCTTCATGACCCTCCACAGATAAATGTGCCTGTAAGATTGAGATGTAATCACGAGACTGCATATGCACATTACATGAAAATGCATGGTAATGGGAAGATATCACAAATGTTATTGCTCAAGTGAAATTACAGATGAAAGGAACAGTTTCCAGAGTCAGTGGCCCTGCAGGCCCTGCCTACCTGGGTTCCTTCATCTAAGAATAATTTCTCTGGTGGGTTGACATCTGAATTCTCAATTGCTATAATCTAAAAATATATCACAGCTCACAATAGCTTGTGATAAACGCTCCTGACATTTCAGAAAATTGGTAATCAATCTACCTCAAGACTGAGTTATACTAGTCTTAGGCATATACCCAAAGAATGCTCAATCATACCACAATGACACTTGCTCAACTATGGTCATAGCAGCATTATTCATAATAACCAGAATCAGGAACAACCTAGGTGCCCCTCAACCAAAGAATGGATAAAGAAAATATGGTATTTACACAATAAAGTATTACTCAGTGGGGGGAAAAACAATGACATCATGAAATTTGCAGGCAAACTAGAAAAAAATCATCCTGAGTGAAGTAACGCAGACCCAGGAAGATAAACATGGCATGTACTCACTCATAAGTGGATATTAGCTGTAAAGGAAAGGACAGCCAGGCTACAATTCACAGTGCCAGAGAGGTTAGGTAACAAGGAGGGCCCAAAGAGGGACACGTGGATTTCCCTGAGAGGGGAATATAGAAGAGATCTCCTGGGTAAACTGGAGGCATCAGGGGACATGAGGGATCAGGTTGGGCAGGTTGGGAAATGGGACAGAGGGGAAGAGTAATGAAAGAGATATCTTGATGAGAGGGGCATTTTGGGGTTGGGGAGAAATATGGTACCAGGGAAACGCTCAGGACTCCATAAGGATAACCTCAGCTAAGACTCCTAGCAACAGTGGAGATGGCACCTGAACAGGCCTTCTCCTGGAATCAGATTGATGACTACCCTGACTATCATCAGAAATACTCTATCCAGTAACTGACAGAAGCAGATGTAGAGATCCACAGCCAAGCACTAGGTGGAGCTCTGGGAGTCCAGTCAAAGAGAGGGAGGAGGGCTTGTAGGAGCCAGGGAGTCAAGGTCATAACAGGGGCACCCACAGAGACAGCTGACCTGAGCTCCTCGGAGCTCAGACCAACAGCTAGAGAGTCTGCCTGGGACTGACCTACGCATGTGTGTGACAGTTGTGTAGCTTGGTCTGTTTGTGAGGTTCCTAGCAGTGAGATCAGGACCTGTCCCAGGCACTTAGCTGGATTTTGGGAACCTATTCCCCCTGCTAGGTTTCCTTGCTCAGCCTTGATGCAGGGATGCAGGGGGAGGAGCTTGGGCCTACCTCAGCTTGCTGTGCCTTGCTTTGTTAACTCCTATGGGAGGCCTGCCCCTTTCTGAATGGAAATTGAGGGGGTGGGTAGGTGGGAGGAGGGGGAGGGAAATGAGAGGTGAGGAGGGAGGGAAACTGTGGTCAGTATGTACAATAAGTGGAATAAATTTAATTTAATAAAAAGAGAAAGAAAAGAAAGAAGGAAAGAAAGAGAAGAAGGAAGGAAGGAAGGAAGGAAGGAAGGAAGGAAGGAAGGAAGGAAGGAAGGAAGGAAGGAAGGAAACGAATGGCTATGGAGCTGAGTTTTACAGTGACGGTTCTTCGTTCCTTTCCCTACGTGTTCCGAGGACTCCCTTGTAAGTTTTTTCAGGTTTCTTTCTACAGCTTGTTACCAAAGACCTATGCTATCACCCATAATGCTACTTAAGGAAGCGATTTTCTAACCACACCGAGGACAGGTGATTGTGCAGCTTCGTGCCATGGATTTTCCAGATTCTTACATAATCACACTCCCTCCAGGTGATGTGGCCATATCACCTTGGATATGCTGACACCTGGTATGGATGGACAAAAGGACTGGCCAACAATCAACAACGCTATCTTTGAGAAGCCACCTACAGAGAGGGAGAGCCCTGGGAGTCCATTGGATGCGTTAGGAAAGAATTCCTTCCCCCAGCTGCCTTCCAGGCACACCCAGCTCCTTGTGAAACTGAACTCTAGGGTTAGGTAAAGTCATTGTTTCTTCCTCCCTATGTCTCGGCATCTCACAAGCTCAGAGCTCTTAGAATCATCACTGCCTGTTACAGCAACTCAACACTGAGGGCTGTGTCCTACAAGGGCTAGAGAAACCAGAGGTGGATGCCCCAGTGTGGGGCAGTTTCACAGCTGTCATCATACATGTTGCCCCAGCTCTGGCCAGCAATCACCCTGTGACAGATAAAGAAGCAGGCTCAGAGAGGTTAGGTAACATTGTCATGGTTATGTATTGGCTTTGTGATACCTGTGAAGGGAAAAGGTCAAAGTGCCCTAAGACACCAACAACAGCATGTTCGCCTGCAGTGGAACTGAAAACTTAAAGCAGTTTTTAAAGGCTCTCTCTCTCTCTCTCTCTCTCTCTCTCTCTCTCTCTCTCTCTCTCTCTCTCTCACACACACACACACACACACACACACACACACACACACACACACCATTCCCAGTAGCCAGGTCTCACAGGTGCTGCATCTTCCTGATTCCATTACCACTAGGGGAGCACACAAATGGCTAGGATAATAAGGCAATGAGAGATTCCCCTTACCCTGGAGGACCCTGTTGCCATGACCAAAGGGTCACCGTATAAGCAGTTGGCTGCAAATCCTAGTGAGTTTCATCTTCTGTCTTGTTCAGAACTGTCACCTTTGGAAGACAAAGGCCTTTGGCCTCTGTGTACAGGTTCCTGCCTCTGCCTCACGCTTGGCCTTGCTTTCCCTAAAGCAGAATTTGTTACTCTGGTCAGGTTCCAGGACATCCCTCCACCCGCCTTACGAGGTTTGTCACAGCAGAATTCAGTAGCCCTGTGCTGTCCTTCTGCGTCTTGTGTCTATAGCTGGGCAGACCCAGGTCAGGCTGCCTTCCCTGTGGGCAGGACCAGCTGCTTCCTTCATGCCTTCTCCAGAACTGAGGGGACAAATCAAGCTGGAGGAAGCAGCTAGCTGCAGCTTGACCTTGATTGCCCCAAGCAGCTGTCCCTGTAGCTCAACTACAGATAGGCTGTGTTTTTATTCCCCATTTAGCTGGGTATAGGCTAGTAAGTGTTTAACCACCTTCTCTTTGGGGAAGAGGAAGACAGCCCTGCATTGGTACATACGCCCGTTTCCAGAGTGTAAACAGTCTCACGGTGCATCATTAGGAAGAGATGCAGTTAAGCAGTATTTCCACCCTACAGACACAATAGGAGATTATCTCAAGAGCATAGATAATAGCAAAATAATTAGGAAGTGCAGAATTGTCAACGTATGTTGTTGATTTTTAAGATTTATTTATTTTATGCATATTTGTGAGTGGTTGCATCTGTATGTGTGCATCAAATGCTTGTCATGCCCAAAGAGGTCAGAAGAGGACATCAGACCCCCTGGAATTGGAGTTACAGATGGTTGAAACTGGTGTTAGAAACTGAGCCTGGATCCTCTGCAAGGGCAGCAAATACACCTAACCACTGAGCTGTCTCTCCAGCCCCATGTTTTACATTAGTTTTAAGTATAGCTCAATTGTAAATTGTTTGGGGGGGTTGATAATGTTATTAGAAAGAGCCTCGCAGTACTTAGGCAGACTTGGTGTTGAAAGCCTGAGAAGACTCTCTCTGATCAGCTCCAGCATAGCAAATATGGCTCTGACAGGCCTTGCCCTTCTCCCCCATTCCCTCTGCCTTGCTAAAAACCATTACACTGCATTCCTAAAGCTAGCCCCCAAGTTCCATTCCCTTATTTGTCCAATCTCTCCTTCTGAGGCTGACTACCAAGGTACAGCTATCTAAGTATTACAGACCAGCAATCAAAAGCCCCCTCTGGACCACCTAATGAATATGTCCAATTAAAATTAAATACCTCATCCCAACACAGAGTTCCCCCTTGTACCTTTATAAACTGCTATTTTCCTATGGGCCACATCTGTCTTCTCTCTATCCAGAGGCAGTTCTTTGTCCACCCCCCTTCCCACTCTCCCTTGTTCCTTCTTTCCTTCCCCTTCTCCCTCTTCCTCTATCTCCTGTCTTTCTCCCTCTGGAGCATTTAAATCTTCTCTGTACTGAGAACTTGGTCTTGGGGTGTATAATGGATTAAATAAAACTGCTGCAGGATCTCCGGCCCCAAGTGGCTGCAGTGGGCAGCAGGCCATGAGACCACACCGCCGGTCCCCAAGCCAGGGCAGGTCCTGAGAGCAGCCAGTCCCAGGCCTGTATGGCACAGTTCCCCGAATGGCTGCAGTGGGCCACGAGTCCCAGGCAGGAAGCCCCATGGTGGGTGAGAGACCTTGATGGGACAGTCAGTTCCACAAGGAGAGACAGATAGATGGGCACACCATGAGACCACACCGCAGGTCTCCGAAGGTGGCTCCCACCAGGCAGGGAGCCAGGCAGTGGGTGAGAGACAGAGACATGGATAGGCACACCTAGCAGAGTGGGGCTGGATATTTATTTAGTGGGTTATGGAGGAGAAAGGGGAAAGAGCTGAAAGGGAGAGGGGAGGAGAGACAGAAGGGGGAAGGGGAGAAGTGGGGAGAGAATGGAGCAAAGCAGAAGCTGCCTCTTAGGGGAGAGACAGAAAAGGAAGCAACTCAGGCTAGAAGCTGAAGATCAACTTGCCTTGGCAGATGGGGAGGGAGTGGGCATGGCTTGTCTCTTAAAGGGACAGGACAGATCATTACAGGGTGTCCTGAGTCTACTTTGAGGTTTTCTACTCCTCTGCCCACAGTTGACTCTTGTCTACACCTGCCTTGAACAAGGGAGTTACTTCTACCACAACCCTTTCATCTGCCAGACATCTTCTTTGGAGAAACAGCCTCTTCCATTCTGTCTTGTCACCAAGAAGCAATCACATGATCTCATGTCATGGGGTGCACAGGTGTGTAACAGCAGAATACTGTCAGCCCTGTCCTCACTTGGGGACAAGGGAAAGTTGTGGGGGGAGGAATCCAGGCAACTCCGGAAACTGTCAGTATTTCCACTGAAACATCCCCACTCCATTCTTCTCCCACCCCGGTGGTTACTGTGATAGGACTGCCTGTGGCCCTAGATAAGGGCCACACCTTCTGCCATGGGCCCCGTGCACACAGTCCTCTCTGTTGCCATGTCTCCCCTTCAAACCTGAGAGGCCTTGGGTTTGCAGGAGCTAGTGGGGTTTCCCACAAGCAGCGCACACCTTTCTAAACACTGTGTCCTTGTTCACTGGGTTATAACAAAGCACAGCACTTGGAGTATCTCCTACACAACACACATTTACACTTGTGGAGACAGGGAAGTCCATGGTCAAGATCATGGCACATTACCTATTTCATGAGGGACTGCTGACTGGCTCTTTTCATTGTGTCCTCACGTGAGAAAGAGGTGAGGGAGTTCTTTGAGGTTGCTTTTCTGTTTTTGTTTTTGTTATTTATTTATGAGAAGGATGAGAGAGAATAGGAACATTGGTGTGCATTGCCATAGGGAACATGTAGTGGTCAAAAGACAACTTTTGGAAATCAGTTCTCTTCCTTAATGGGTTCCAAGGATCAAACTTGGGTCATCCAGCTGTGTGGCAAAAACTGCTACCCAGAGTCATTATGCCAGCCCTAAGATCTCATATAAGGGCACTAACCCTATTAAAAGAGCCCACTTTCATGACTTAATCCCATCCCCAAGTCTCCACCTCTTAACAAAGGGTTGCATTTCAGCAAATGAGTCTAGAAAGAAACAAAGATTCAGTTATAGCACAGTTCCTTAATTAAACTCTCTTACATTCTTTTGAGGAGCTTTGGGGATAGCTCAGTTTGTAAAGCATTTACTGCACAAACATGGAAAGTTGAGTCCAGTCCCCAGAGCCCTTGGTTGAAAAGGCAGTTTTGTTGCCTACCTTTGCAATCTCCAATCCTGGAGCTGGTAGGCAGCTCTTCTACCTAATCCAGAGACCCAGGTCAATGAGAGATCCTGTCTCCAAAAGAAAAATTTAAAAAGGTGGGGGAAACGCCATCTAACTGCCAAAGGAGATTACTGCAACATTACTGGTAGGTGATTCACAGATTAATAGAAATGGGTTAATTTAAGATTGAAGAGTTAGTTAATAAGAAGCCTGAACAAACAGATCAAGTAGTGTTGTAATTAATATAGTTGTTGTGTGATTATTCAGGTCTGAGTAGCCAAGAAACCAACCAGCAGTCTCTGTCTACAAAAGGCATGTCAATATAGGTCAACTACAGCCACATTAAACCTGAGAGAGCTTGGGAAGGAATTCTAGACACAAAAGAACAGAACTAATCACAGCTTCTTGGTAGCAGCATATTTTCAGATAAGCTCTGTTTGCTAGTAGCAAACAGAGGCATAGCTCCTTTAAAAGATCTCATGACTCAGCTTTAGAGGCAAAAACTCCATGACTTTTTTAAGGGAAGGCTTCCTGGTTCATGCTGGCAGCATGAACTCTGGCTCTTTTGGGAGGTCCTGCACTTAAATGGGGCTTGTGAACAGCATGTTACTAGTTGCTTAATGGTGACATAGACTTGCTGCATCCCTGGAGCTGGGGCAGTGAGCATGGCTCACAGAGCTGGCAGTGAATGTACCTCTGCTATGTTGGACTGGGCAAGGTCAAAAAGCAAAGCAGCCTTAGTTAGTCCTATCGTGTGGGAAGTATTTCTGTGTATGTGTTGCTTTTATTGGTTAATGAATAAAGAAACTTCTTTAGCCTGTGATAAGGTAGAATAGAGCTAGGCAGGGAAAACTAAACTGAAAGCTGGGAGAAAAAAAGGTGGAGTTAGCAAGATGCCATGGAGCCGCCAGAGGAGAAAGATGCAAGCCCCCAGCTGGAACCTTGCAGGTAGGCCACAAGCCTCATGGTAAAAAATAAAATAATAGAAATGGGTTAAATTAAGATATAAAAGCCAGCCCATAAGAAGCTAGAGCTAATAAACCAAGCAGTGATTTAATTAATATAGTTTCTGTGTGGTTATTTTGGGGCTGAGCAGCCGGAAACAAACAAGCAGCTCTCCAACAATCCTAGCCACACTGCTTACAATTTTAAGAAGCACTTCTGATCAGAAAGGACAGATTTAGACAGACATAAGTCTCTGAATGGGTCATAGTGTATTTAAAAAGTATACATAGGGCTTGGGAGAAAGAGGAAAAAGAATATAGACAGAAAAGGAAGTACAGACAGTCATAGATTAAAGAAGTAAAGATAATAAAATAAATACTAAAAAGTAACAGAGTAAAAGAAAACAAGCCACATAAATATGGAAAATACACAGAGTCTGGGTTATGTATATTATTGTGTTTTCTTTGAATTTTTTGACTGTAGAGAGACATTTGATTCTGGGGGCTGCTAAGATAAACCAAAAAATATATTTTAAAGGTATCTTGACTTCAAAATTTGAATTTAAGGATATGTTACTTTGGAAAAGAGGTTCTGATTTTGTTCCCACAGAAGATGAGAAACTGTGGATTTCTTTTCAGATTAATGTAGTTTGATAGAACAAGACCACTGAAAGGTCTCTGTAAACCCTAAAAGTACTTTGCCCAATAGACAGCAGGAAGAAGTTTGAAAAAAACAACACCCAAATTCTCAAAATGGTAGATTATAAATGTTTGGTTTCATTTAAAGGAAGATATGATATTGAAATGAATACTTTGCATTGGTATGGATCTTGGTCTATTGATACATATTTAAGTTGATTTTGTTATATTGTGTATATATGTATTTCTGTTCTTGTTTAAGGTATTATATGTTTGTGAAGCTCATTTAAAATGTAATGTATAGTTAAGAAAGAAAGATTAATAGATACTCATCTATAATAATCAAACTGTAGTCAAATTAGTTAGGTTTTCTAGATGTACAGAGATATATTTCAGATGAATAGGTATTCTTCAAATCTTTCAAAGATGTACAGAATATGGCATTTAAAATGTCTTAAGAACTTAGACTTTTCTCGACAGTGAGACATGTCTACTTCTGGCAGCACCAGTTACTTCAGAGTGGTTGATGAGCATTGAAGAAACTCATTATGGAATTTGCCTTCAATGGGACAAGGCTAGCCATTTGGGCAAGAAACTGCTCTTGCCTGGACTTCTTGATGGTATGCTATATGAACTGGACATGCAGGACCCACAGAAAAATAACTGCTGAACATGCCAAAAGAAGGTGACACAGTACTTCAGGGTTCTTTCTCCACCAAAGAAACTGCCAGACATTCTGAGGAACACAGAAGAAAGTGGCTGACAAACTGCCAATATAGGCAGAACAGATCTTCAAATTTCCTGTTTCATAGAAAGTCTGCTGGATACTATGAGCCTGTAGGCTGAAGATGGATGCCCCAAAGTTATAGAACAACTTTGAGTGACTGTTCAACCAGTGAGATTTTTTTGTCAATTCTAAAACTTTGGAAGTTGCTTACAATGTACTTCCTATTTACTTAGGTAATATAATATATTCTTCTGTGTTCTTTGATGGAGTTGAAGAATACATAGCTAGGGCTGGAGAAATGGCTCAGCGGTTAAGAGCATTGCCTGCTCTTCCAAAGGTCCTGAGTTCAATTCCCGGCAACCACATGGTGGCTCACAACCATCTGTAATGAGGTCTGGTGCCCTCTTCTGGCCTGCAGGCATACACACAGACAGAATGTTGTATACATAATAAATAAATATTTAAAAAAAGAATTGAGTAAAAAAATTTTTTTAAAGAAAAGAATAGATAGCTATAATTATAGTTATAACTGCAAACCTTCAGAGGTGCCAATGCTCCTCTTCAAAGGAACCAATATGGGTGAAACAATGGCCTTTAACAAAGGGAAGCTGCAGGCTTTAGAACAGCTGGTACAGGAGGAGCTAGATGCTCGCCAGATTGAAGAATCAAGTAGCCCTTGGAATGCTCTTGTACTTGTTGTTAAAAAGAAATCTGGGCAGGCTTGTCTCTGTTTTTCCCGTCCCTGTCTCTCCCAAGCTTTCCCTAGTGTTCTCAGGTGTCCTGCTCCTGTTCTAAGGCCATCCACCCAAAGGGGTCAGACTCTGGCCTCCAGGCAGGTCTGAGGACTCCTGCGGAGGGGTGCGGGCTCCTTCAGATTGTGCTGCCAGGTTCGCTGTGTGATATTCCATCCCGCCCTGCCCCCACCTTGGCCCTTTTGTCTGGGTGGCGACCCTGGGCTGCCTGGAATCCCTGATCCTGTGCACTGACATTCCATCTGAACTGGTGAGTGAATGCGGACCCTGGGGCAACCTGCCCTGGAAGAGAGCACAGACCCCCTCCCCCCAGCTCCCTCTGCAGGCTTGTCTCTGTTTCTCCCGGCCCTGTCTCTCCCAAGCTTTCCCTAGTGATCTCAGGTGTCCTGCTCCTGTTCTAAGGCCATCCACCCAAAGGGGTCAGACTTTGGCCTCCAGGCAGGTCTGAGGATTCCTGCAAGGGAGTGCGGGCTTCTTCAGATTGTGACGCAAGGAATAGGTCCTCCTCTGACACTGGGGAGATCCAACCAGTTTCAGTCACAGCAAAGATTGGTCTAGGACACCAAGCGCCTCCGGGCTCCTTTTGAAGGAAGAGATGGGCAGGCGCCAATGCAGGAGCTCCTCCAACAACATGAAAGGCAACATGACATCACCACAAGCCAGACATCCCGAAACAACAAGAATTGAACACCCTACCCCAGAAGATATAGAAGAAACCGACCTTAAACAGTACTTTATGAAAATAATAGAGGACCTTAAACAGGAGGTAAAAAACTGCCATAAAGAAATGGAGACGACAAACAAAAAGGTAGACGAAATAAATAAATCTCTCAAAGATACCCAAGAAAAACAAGAAAAACAAGAAAAAGCAATCAAACAGGTAAGGGAAACAGTACAAGACCTGATAAATGAAATGGAGGTATTGAAGAAAACACAATCTGAGGTACGACTGGAAATGGAAACTCTGAGTAAACGAACAGAAACTTTAGAGACAAGTATTTCCAACCGAATACAAGAGATGGAAGAAAGAATCTCGGACTCTGAAGATACTATAGAGTAAATAAATTCACAGATTAAAGAACTAAACAAATCTAACAAATTCTTAACACAAAACATTCAGGAAATCTGGGACACCATGAAAAGACCAAACCTAAGAATAATTGGGGTAGAAGAAAGAGAAGAATTACAACTCAAAGACCCAGAAAACATATTCAACAAAATTATAGAAGAAAAGTTCCCCAACCTAAAGAAGGATGTTCCTATGAAGGTACAAGAAGCCTACAGAACACCAAATAGACTGGATCAAAAGAAAGCATCCCCACACCATATAATAATCAAAACACAAAACATACAGAATAAAGAACAGATATTAAGAGCTGCAAAGGAAAAAGGTCAAGTAACATATAAAGGGAAACCTATCAGAATTACACCTAATTTCTCAATGGAAACCATGAAAGCCAGAAGAGCTTGGATAGATGTGCTACAGACACTAAGGGAACATGGATGCAAGCCTAGACTACTATACCCAGCAAAGCTTGCATTCACCATTGATGGAGAAAACAAGATATTCCAGGACAAAAACAGATTTAAACAATACGTAGCCACAAATCCAGCCTTGCAGAAAGTAATAGAAGGAAAATCACAAACCAAGGAGTCCAACAACGCCCACAATAACTCAGGCATCTAGCGACCCTTCACCAGCACAACTAGAAGAAGGGAAACACACAAACTCTACTACAAAAAATGACCGAAGTTAACAACCACTGGTCATTAATATCACTTAATATCAATGGACTCAATTCACCTATAAAAAGGCACAGGCTAAGAGACTGGATACGAAAACAGGATCCAACATTTTGCTGTTTACAAGAAACACACCTCAACCACAAAGACAGACACCTACTCAGAGTAAAGGGTTGGGAAAAGGTTTATCAAGCAAATGGCCCTAAGAAACAAGCGGGTGTGGCCATACTAATTTCCAACAAAGTTGACTTCAAACTAAAATCAATCAGAAGAGATGGAAAGGGACACTTTATACTCATAACAGGAAAAATCCATCAGAATGAAGTCTCAATCCTGAATATCTATGCCCCTAATATAAAAGCTCCCACTTATGTAAAAGAAACACTTCTAGAACTCAAGGCAGCCATCAAACCACACACACTAATAGTTGGAGACTTCAACACTCCTCTCTCACCAATGGACAGGTCAATCAGACAGAAACCTAACAGAGAATTGAAAGACTTAATGGAGGTAATGAACCAAATGGACTTAACAGACATCTATAGAACATTCCACCCAAATAGGAAAGAATATACCTTCTTCTCTGCGGCTCATGGAACCTTTTCGAAAATTGACCATATACTTGGTAACAAAGCAAACTTCCACAGTTACAAAAAAATATTAGTAACCTGTGTCTTATCAGATCACCATGGATTAAAATTAGAATTCAACAACAATGCTACCCCCAGAAAGCCCACAAACTCATGGAAACTGAACAGTCAACTACTGATCCACACCTGGGTCAAGGAAGAAATAAAGAAAGAAATTAAAGTCTTTCTTGAATTTAATGAAAACAAAGACAGAACATACTCAAACCTATGGGACACAATGAAAGCAGTGCTAAGAGGAAAGTTCATAGCACTAAGTGCCCACTTAAAGAAAACGGAGAAAGCACTCATTGGTGACTTAACAGCACACCTGAAAGCTCTGGAAAAAAAAGAAGCAGACTCACCTAGGAGAAGTAGAAGACTGGAAATAATCAAACTGAGGGCAGAAATCAACAAAATAGAAACACAGAAAACAATCCAAAGAATCAATGAAACAAGAAGCTGGTTCTTGGAGAAAATCAACAAGATTGACAAACCCTTAGCCAAACTAATCAAACGGCAGAGGGAGAACACACAAATTAATAAGATCAAAAATGAAAAGGGGGACATAACCACAGACACAGAGGAAATTCAGAGAATCATTAGATCTTACTACAAAAGCCTGTATGCCACAAAATTGGAAAATGTAAAAGAAATGGACAGTTTTTTAGATAAATACCATATACCAAAGTTAAACCAGGACCAGGTAAATGCTCTAAATCGTCCTGTTAGTCGCGAAGAATTAGAAACTGTTATCAGAAACCTCCCTACCAAAAAGAGCCCAGGACCAGATGGTTTCAATGCAGAATTCTACCAGAACTTCCAAGAAGACCTAATACCTATACTCCTTAAGGTATTTCATAATATAGAAACACAAGAGTCACTGCCAAATTCCTTCTATGAAGCTACAGTTACCCTGATACCTAAACCACACAAAGACTCAACCAAGAAAGAGAATTATAGGCCAATCTCACTCATGAACATTGACGCAAAAATTCTCAATAAAATACTGGCAAACCGAATCCAAGAACACATTAGAAAAATTATCCATTATGATCAAGTAGGCTTCATCCCAGAGATGCAGGGCTGGTTCAACATATGAAAATCTATCAATGTAACCCATCATATAAATAAACTGAAGGAAAAAAAACCATATGGTCATCTCATTAGATGCTGAAAAAGCATTTGACAAAATTCAGCACCCTTTTATGATAAAGGTCTTGGAGAGATTAGGGATACAAGGGTCATTCCTAAATATAATAAAAGCTATTTACAGCAAGCTGACAGCTAACATCAAATTAAACGGAGAGAAACTCAAGGCTATCCCACTAAATTCAGGAACACGACAAGGCTGTCCACTCTCTCCTTATCTCTTCAATATAGTGCTTGAAGTTCTAGAAATAGCAATAAGACAACATAAGGGAATCAAGGGGATTCGATTTGGAAAGGAAGAAGTTAAACTTTCATTATTTGCAGATGATATGATAGTATACATAAGCGACCCCAAAAACTCCACCAAAGAACTCCTACAGCTGATAAACTCCTTCAGTAACATGGCAGGTTACAAGATCAACTCCAAAAAAATCAGTCGCCCTCCTATACACAAAGGATAAGGAAGCAGAGAGGGAAATCAGAGAAGTATCACCTTTCACAATAGCCACAAATAGCATAAGATATCTGGGAGTATCTCTAACCAAGGAAGTGAAGGATTTATTTGACAAGAACTTTAAGTCCTTGAAGAAAGAAATTGAAGAGGATACCAGAAAATGGAAGGATCTCCCCTGCTCGTGGATTGGGAGGATCAACATAGTAAAAATGGCAATTCTACCAAAAGCAATCTATAGATTCAATGCAATCCCAATCAAGGTCCCATTAAAATTCTTCACAGAGATTGAGAGGACAATAATCAACTTTATATGGAAAAACAAGAAACCCAGGATAGCCAAAAAAATCTTATACAATAAAGGTACTTCTGGAGGCATTACCATCCCTGACTTCAAACTCTATTACAGAGCTACAGTATTGAAAACAGCTTGGTATTGGCATAAAAACAGAGAAGTTGACCAATGGAATCGTATAGAAGACCCGGATCTTAAACCACAAACCTACGAACACCTGATTTTTGATAAAGGAGCCAAAAGTACACAATGGAAGAAAGAGGGCATCTTCAACAAATGGTGCTGGCATAACTGGATGTCAACCTGTAGAAGAATGAAAGTAGATCCATATCTATCACCATGCACAAAACTCAAGTCCAAATGGATTAAAGACCTCAATATTAATCTGAACACATTGAGCTTGATAGAGGAGAAAGTGGGAAGTACTCTACAACAAATGGGCACAGGGAACCGTTTCCTACGCATAACCCCAGCTGCACAGACTTTAAGGGCAACATTGAATAAATGGGACCTCCTGAAGTTGAGCAGCTTCTGTAAAGCAAAGAACATTGTCACTAAGACACAAAGGCAGCCTACTGACTGGGAAAAGATCTTCACCAACCCTGCAACTGACAAAGGTCTGATCTCTAAAATATATAAGGAACTCAAGAGACTAGACGGTAAAATGCTAATTAACCCAATTAAAAAATGGGGCGCTGAACTGAACAGAGAATTCTCAACAGAAGAAGTTCAAATGGCCAAAAGACACTTAAGGTCATGCTCAACCTCCCTAGCTATCAGGGAAATGCAAATCAAAACAACTTTGAGATATCATCTTACACCTGTCAGATTGGCTAAAATCCAAAACACCAATAATAACCTTTGCTGGAGAGGTTGTGGGGTAGGGGGTACACTCATCCATTGCTGGTGGGAATGCACACTTGTGCAACCACTTTGGAAAGCAGTGTGGCGGTTTCTCAGGAAATTCGGGATCAACCTACCCCAGGACCCAGCAATTCCACTATTGGGAATCTACCCAAGAGATGCCTAATCATACTACAAAAGCATATGCTCATCTATGTTCATAGCAGCATTATGTGTAATAGCCAGATCCTGGAAACAACCTAGATGCCCTTCAGTGGAAGAATGGATGAAGAAACTGTGGAATATATACATGCTAGAATACTACTCAGCGGTAAAAAACAATGACATCTTGAATTTTGCAGGCAAATGGATGGAAATAGAAAACACTATTCTGAGTGAGGTAACCCAGACCCAAAAAGATGAACATGGGATGTACTCACTCATAATCGGTTTCTAGCCATAATTAAAGGACATCGAGCCTATAAATTTGGAATCCTTGAGAAGATAATAAGAAGGTGAACTCCCAAAAAAAGATATAGTAATCCTCCTGGATATTGGAAGTAAACACGATCGCCAGGCAAAATTGGGAACTTGAAGGTTGGGCGAGACTGGGCCAAGGGAAGATGGGGAGAGAAAAGTGTGAAGGGGAGAATGGGGGGAGCTTGGAGGAATGGGATGCTTGGGATACAGGAAGGGTGGATATGGGAGCAGGGAAGCATATATCTTAAGGAGCCACCTGAGGGTTGTCAAGAGACTTGACCCTAGAGGGGTTCCCAGGTTTCCAGGGAGACGCCCCCAGTTAGTTCCTTGGGCAGCTGAGGAGAGGGAGCCTGAAAAGGCCAGTTCCTATAGCCATACTGATGAATTTCTTGCATATCACCATAGAACCTCCACCTGACGATAGATGAAGAAAATGACAGAGCCCCACATTGGAGCACCGGACTGAGCTCCCAAGGTCCTGATGAGGAGCAGAAGGAGAGAGAACATGAGAAAGAAAGTCAGGACCGTGAGGGAACCTCCATCTGGCGATAGATGGGGAAAATGGCTGAGCCCCACATTGGAGCACTGGACTGAGCTCCCAAGGTCCTGATGAGGAGCAGAAGGAGAGAGAACATGAGGGAGAAAGTCAGGAACGTGAGGGTTGCGTTCACTCATGGAGACGGTGGGACAGAACTAATGGGAGATCACCAACTCCAGTTGGAATGGGACTGATGGATCATGTGACCAAACCCGTCTCTCTGAATGTGGCCAACAGCGGGGGCTGACTGAGAAGCAAAGGACAATGGCGCTGGGCTCTGATTCTTCTGCATGGACGGGCTCTGTGGGAGCCATCTCAGCTTGGTCGATCACCTTCCTGGACCTGGGGGGAGTTGGGAGGACCCTGGTCTTAGCGTAGAGTAGGGAACCCTGATGGCTCCTTGGCCTTGAGAGGGAGGGAGGGGAGGTATGGGTGGAGGGGAGGGGAGGGAAGGGGGAGGAGGAGGGGAGGGAGGGGGAGGAGGAGGGGAGGAGATGGAAATTTTTAAATATAAAACAAATAGAAATAAAATATAATAAACAAAAAAAGGAGAAAAAAAGAAATCTGGAAACTGGAGAATGGTGACAAATCTAAGAGTGTGGAGAAAGTAATTCAACCAATGGGCCATCTACAATCTGGAATTCCTTTGCCTTCCCTATTACCTAAAGGATGGCCTCTTATAGTTATTGATTTAAAAGACTGTTTCTTCACTATACCTTTACAAGAAAAAGACAGAAAAAAATTGCTTTCACAGTATCTACTTATAATAATTCTCAATCTATAAGAGATATCAATGGAGGGTCCTCCCAAAGGGAATGCTAAATAGCCCCACCCTTTGCCAATATTTTGTAAGTCAGCCATTGGAAATAATATGCAAACAATTTCCTAAATCTATAGTTTACCATTACATTGATGATATTTTGCTATCTGACTCAAATGTAGATACCTTAGAAGAATGTTTGAACAAATAAAGCTTTACCTAAATGGGGATTACAAATTGCTCCTGAAAAAAAATACAAAGATGAGATTCTATCAATTACCTAGGTTATAAAATAGGTTTACAGAAAATTAGAACACAAAAAATGCAAACTAGAAGAGATCAATTGCATACTCTTAATGACTTTTAAAGGTTGCTAGGAGACATTTCCAATCTATGACCCACTTCTGGAATAATGCCTGATCTAATAATTCATTTAAACAAAACCTTAGGTGATGACAAAGACTTAAATAATCCCAGGGAATTAATAGCTGTAGCTGAGAAACAATTGACTTTGATTGAAGAGAAATTGCAGGAGGCACATATGATCAAATCTTAACTGCATTCTAGTCATACTACCCTCAAATAAATTTCCCTTACTGCAGAGGGAAGATATTATCTTAGAATGGGTCTTTTTACCATATAAACTGAGTAAAAAATTAAAAACTTACATGGAAAAGGTCTCTGAATTAATTATAAAAGGAAAATTGAGACTTCATCAATTAGCAGGAATAGACCCAGCAGAGATTATAGTGCCTTTCACTACGGATGAAATTTAAAAATTATGGGAAGACAATTAACCCTCGTAAAGAACTAGTGCTAATTTTTTAGGAGAGGTTAATAACAATTATCCTCAAAGTCATAAAATTAGCTGGAGAGATGGCTCAGTGGTTAAGAGCACTGGCTGCTCTTCCAGAGGTCCTGAGTTCAATTCCCAGCAGCCACACGGTGACTCACAACCACCTGTAATGAGATCTGGTGCCCTCTTCTGGCCGTCAGGCATACATGCAGGCAAAACACTATACATTTAAAAAAAATCTTATGGGGCTGGAGAGATAGCTCAGAGGTTAAGAGCATTGCCTGCTCTTCCAAAGGTCCTGAGTTCAATTCCCAGCAACCACATGGTGGCTCACAACCATCTATAATGAGGTCTGGTGCCCTCTTCTGGCTGTGGTCACACACACAGACAGAATATTGTATACATAATAAACAAATATTTAAAAAATAGAGTTTAAAAAGTCATAAAATTAACCTTATAAAGAGAGTTACTTGGATAGCTTCCCACATTGTATATGACACACCAATAACTGAAGCCCATATATTCTATACTGATGCAAATAAATCAGAAAAGGCAGAAGATTTAATTAAAGTGGAACAAAGCCCTTATATTTCTGTCCAAAAGTCAAATTATATGCTATTCTTGTGGTACTAAGGGATATTAAAGAACCTCTCAATATAGTTACTGATAGGCAATATGCAGAAAGTTGTTTTGCATATTGAAACTGCTGAATTTATACCAGATGATACAGAATTGACTTCAATATTTATTCAGGTTCAAGATATAATCAGGAATAGGCTTTGTCCCATATACAAAACAGCCAATCCTATAGGGGTCTGCCAGGTCCTCTAGCAAAAGGTAATGCAGAAATTGATCAATTATTGATTGGAAATGTGCTGAAGGCCTCAGAATTTTATAAAAAACATCATGTCAATAGCAAAGGTTTTTAAAAAAGAGTTTTTGAATTGTCACGCCTGGCTGTCTATGCTGGGAAAGGTTGCTGGTGTCTGCTCTGCTTGTCTTGCATTTGCCTGCCAGTCTGACAGCTCTTCCTTGCTCTTAGGGCCCCAAGGGAGATATGGGTGCCTCTGGAGATCAAGGCATCCCTGGACCACTGGGTCCCCAGGGCATCAGGCGCTACCCAGGCATGGCAGGACCTAAGGGAGAGATGGGTCCTTGTGGATATAAAGGCATGGTGGGCTCCATCGGAGCTGCTGGGCCACTGGGTGAAGAAGCTCCAAGGGGGCCACCAGGCCGAACTGGTGAGAAGGGGGATGTGGGCAGCCATGATGCCCGAGGACCCCAGGGGATAACAGGCCCAAAGGGAACAACGGGTTCTCCAGGCATTGACAGCAAGGACGGGACTCAGGCATACCTGGAATGAAGGTGGGGCGGCCAGAAAGCCCAGGCCACCAGGGCCTAGCGGGTGTGCTGGGTCAGCCTGGGACAAAAGGAGGTCCTGGAGACAAGGGTGAACCAGGCCAGCAGGGTTTCCCTGGAATCTCCAGTCCTGGGAAAGAAGGGGAGTCAGGGTCTTGAGGGGAAATCGGTCCACAGGGCATATGGGACAGAAGGGTGATCAGGGTGAAAGGGGACCGGTAGGGCAGCCAGGCCCTCAAGGACAACAGGGCCCCAAGGGAAAGCAGCCCCCCCAGGAATTCCAGAACCCCAAGGCTTGCCAGGCATCAAAGGAGATAAGGGTTCCCCAGGGAAGACAGGGCCCCGAGGTGGAGTGGGTGATCTGGGGGGTGGCCGGCCTCCCAGGTGAGAAAGGGGAGAAGGGCCAGTCGGGAGAGGCCAGTCGGGAGAGCAGGGACACAAGGGACAGCAAGGAGTTCGTGAATAACCAGGATACCCTGGCCCCAGAGAGGATGCAGGCACCCCAGGAGTGTAGGGCTATCCCGGGCTTCCTAGACCCTGAGGACCGGTGGGAGATCGGGGTGTGCCAGGACAACCTGGGAGGCAAGGAGTAGTGGGCAGAGTTGCCAGTGACCAGCATATCGTGGACGTGGTACTGAAGGTGATTCAAGAGCAATTGGCAGAGGTGGCTGGGAGTGCCAAGCCGGAAGCCCTGGGTGCAACCGGAATGGTGGATCCTCCAGGACCTCCTGGGCCCCCTGGATATCCAGGCAAACAGAGACCCCATGGGCATCCTGGTCCCTGAAGCATTCCTGGCATCGTGGGAGCAGTGGGTCAGATTGGCAACACTGGGCCCAAGGGAAAGTGTGGAGAGAAAGGTGACCAAGGAGAAATGGGATGTGGGCACCCTTGGATGCCGGGGCCCCCAGGGATCCCAGATCTTCTTGGCCGGCCTGGTCAGGCAATCAATGGCAAGGATGGAGACCGAGGATCCTCAAGGGCTCCAGGAGAGGCTGGTTGACCTGGACCGCCAGGCCCAGTGGGGCTGCCTGGTTTCTGTGAGCCTGCCGCCTGCCTGGGGGCTTCAGCCTACACTGCTGCTCGTCTCACAGAGCCTGGGTCCCTCAAGGGGCCATGAGCAACCAGCCAGGACAGAGTCTATTAGCATCCTGGGTCCCTCGTGGCAGGTAGGCCTCTGATGGTCCTCATCCCATTCTCACTTTCTGGACTCATTTTTATTGGGTGTCTGCTGAGGGTGAGGACCCTGAGTTGGCAATCCTTAGGTCAGCCCCACTATTGCCTTTCTGACTCCCATCTGAGTATTTAAACACCATCTCCCTTGTTTCTGGCATTGCTGTTTTCCAGTCCCCTCTGCCCACACCCTCTCTGGCCTTTGTATAAATAAAAGTTCCCAACTTGGTTACAAAAAAAAAGAGTTTTCTCTTTTTAATTATTTTTTTATTGATTTTTATTGAGCTCTACATTTTTCTCTGCTCCCCTCCCTGCCTTTCCCCTCTCCTTCAACCCTCTCCCAAGGTCCCCATGCTTCCAATTTACTCAGGAGATCTTGTCTAAAAACAAGAGTTTTCTATTACATGGCAACAAGTTAAGGAAATTATATGGAAATGTCCTACTTGTTCTTTATATAATCAAACACCACTACCTACAGAAGTAACACAAGGGGCACTCAAAGGAATAAAATCTGTCAGATGGATATTTTCCACTTCATAGAATTTGAAAAATTAAATTTGCCACACCATTGACACCTTTTCAGGTTTTCAGTGGGCAATTGTTTTGAGTTCAGAAAAGGCTGATTCAGTACATTTACTAGAAGTTATGGCCATCATGGGAAACCTGTACAAATAAAGACAGACAATGGTCCAGCATATGACTCTAAGAAAATGAAATAATTTTTTTTCTTATTATAATATAAAGCATACTACAGGTATACCAAACAATCCTACAGGTCAGGCAGTTATAGAAAGATCAAATCAAACTATAAAGGATATGTTAAACAAACAGAACGGGATGATGTATACCCCCAGAAATGATTGCATAATGCTTTATTAACCTTGAATTTTCTTAATGCTAATGAGAAAGGAACAACAGCAACTCACAGACATTGGATAATAGAAAAAACTTCAGAATTAAATCAGCTGATGTATTCAAGAATGCATTGACCTCAGAATGGAAACCAGGAGATGCACTACATTGGGTAAGGGGTTTCTCTCCTGTTTCCATAGGAGAAGAAAAGCTATGGGTACTATCAAAATTAGTAAAAATTCGGTCTGGAAAAGAAAAACCTCTTGAGACAGAGAAACGACAGCTCATCCACAGAGGAGACAATCATGCAGATGATAAGAAAGCCTCATAAGTGTTGGAGCAGGGTTCTGTTCTTGACTTTGCAGGAAAATATTCATCTTCAAAAAGTCAAGAGACCTTGGACATTTAGATGCCTAAAGAAGAAAAGATAACTATCCAGAAAGGATCACCAAGCAAAGAGAAATCTGACATATGAGGACAGGTCATCTGCAGGGTAAAATTTCATTATCTGATCATTATATCTTACAGTATAATATTAGTTATGACTCACTTAAAAATCAAAGCTGGCTTTGGAGTTGGACAATGTCTATCCTTCTCTAAATGCAAAAACATTGTTAAAAGAAAAATTCAGAGTTTCTGTCTCATGTCAGGAGCCATCTGGTATCAGACCGAAAGAATAAAGAATTCAGAAAAAAAATTATTTTTCTCCATACCTACTTCTGTCTCTATCATACCTTTCATTGAATATATGTCTATATGAATAATGTTTAAGTTTTCCAAAATGAACAATAAATTTTCCTGCAGTATGCTGGGCGGTGGTGGCGCACGCCTTTAATCCCAGCACTTGGGAGGCAGAGGCAGGCGGATCTCTGAGTTTGAGGCCAGCCTGGTCTACAAGAGCTAGATCCAGGACAGGCTCTAGAAACTACAGGGAAACCCTGTCTCGAAAAACCAAAAAAAAAAAATTAAAAAAAAAAATTTCTTGCAGTAATCTTGGAAGTTTCCAGGAAGAAGATGGGGTCCCACAACAATGACTCCACTTGGTTGATATGATGTCATAATCCTGATAGTACTACTTTAAGACCAGTTTTAGGTACCAGTTGCTTAAGATGGTTCCAACTTGGTTAGCTGAAATGGTGTACCTTCTTACAACATTCTGGCCAGAACTCCAAGTAAGAAGTTCAGAAAAACCCTATTTGCAATTATACCAGACAGTAATTGAAACTTAGTTTTATAGGATCCCATAGGAAGAACATCACTCCATGACAGCTGGAAGTAATCTGGAAAACAATGTCCCCTTTCCCAACAAAGTTTGTCCTCATGGTTAAGGACATCAATTAGGGGTTTATTATATCTGGTATAGGTTGGAAGTTGGGGTGGAAATTATGTAGGCTCAGGGATCTTCTTTGAAAAAAAAAGGGACATTGGATGGGATAATAGGTAGATTAGTCTGAGCTTACTAACACTAAAAATAATAGTGAGTAATAGAGTAAATACTTGTGATCTATTATTTATAGATCATTTATAGACTATTATTTATAGATCATTTATAGATTTATGTTGGTATAGAGTCTTGTATATTGGTACAAATTCAAATTTTGTTATATTGAATATGCTCCTATTTTTGTTTACAATGTTTGTACACTTATGCAAAGTTGTTTTGTAATATTGTATGCATGCATGTTTCTACCTCTGTTTAAGATAATTTGTATATTGGTCCAGTTTTAGAATATATTTTTTTTGTTTTAGAGGCATTTTATTTAGATAACTAAAAAATATTAGATGTTCAGAAGCAGTCAGTGTACAATGAAAGAGACCAAACCAGTTACTTTATCGTGTAACTCCTCTTCTTCCCAACTAAGAGAAAAAAGACATTCTGCTTTAAGGGAAAAGTCACAAAAATAGGCCAATATATTTTTCTTCTCCATAACATAAACAGCTACAAGAAATGTAAGTGTAAAACGTAAATTGTACGTTGGCTTGCTCATTCAAGACAGCAGGCTGTGGCACTACATGAGCATAACCCTCCTGCCTGCACCTCGTACACGCAGCTACTTTCACTCACAGGAACACCGAGTAGTTGTTTGTGCACTGGAGCTAATTCATACTCCCCAATATTTTCTGCCTTCCTTGCCACAGGCAGAGAGTCACTCTGAAGGCTGATGCTTTTCTCTGCTTGTTTAGTCCATAAACTATATGGCACCTATGGCACACAGCTGATGCTCAGGCCTTAACTTCAGGAGTTGAATAATAGATGGAATCTGAATTCTCCGAAGCAATTTCTTCCAGCTCCTCTTCCGCTGTTTCTTGAAAACTTTGGCTTTGCCAGTTCCCTGCTGTCCTCCTCAGGAAGCACGCATTTCCAAAGGCCATAGGTCTTTCCTACTACAGTTTGCCACAGTCTCAATGTGCCATCTTCAGAACCACTGGCATAGAGTTCGCCATCAGGACTAAACCTCACACAGTGAATGGGACCAAAGTGACCTTTGTAGGATTCTAATTCTTCTCCACTATTGTAGTCATACTTATACAGTTTAAAGTCCTCTCCACCTGCAACAAGAAATTCCTTCTCAGGATGAAGCAACACGGAATTGATGGTTGCAGGAGCTTCAAAGGATTTAATTGGCTCCAGACTTACTGCACTATGAAAAGCAATAGTCCGCCCGTAAGTGAGAACCAGGACCTCTCCCTCAGGGATATATTCCATGCTGCTAACAGACATGTTAAAATTCACAGATTTCACTTCAGTCATTGCAGCATGATCCCAACAGTTTTATCATCAGCTGAAAGAATCTGTTTATCCTCGCTGCACCACAGAGCCTTTTTAATACCGGAAGTGTGACCACTAATTTCCTTAGGTTCTGCCTCAGGTTTGTTCAAGTCATATATGCGCAGCAGTTTATCCTGCCCCCTGTTAACAGGTAGTTGCTATCCTGTGTGAAATCCACAGTCTTGACAATGTGCTTATGAGCCAGGGTCATCAATTCATCTCCTGTGACAGCATCCCACACTTTGGCCGTGAAATCTGCAGCTGCTGTGGCAGCTTTGGTGGCATCTTTATTCAATGTTGCACCCCAAACAGCACCTTTATGACCCAAAAATGTTCCAATCCAGTCTCCTGTATCTCCCTGGCAGAGCATAGGTTTGCCATCTTTGCAGGCGCTGATCAGAAAGTAGCCGTAAGGCGTGATGCCGCTGAAGGCCAAGTCCACCACGGGCCAGCCGCGTGTGTCTGGAGCAGGTGAGCAGCGTTTGCCTCATGGCCATGGCGTTGGCGAGCGGGATGACGCCAAGCGCGGACCGCGGGTGTCCTTCTCCTCAGCCCGCCGCAGCGCCCCGCACTCAGACCGAGGCTGGCTCGGGAGTCCCGGCGACTCGTGGCCGCTGAGGGAGGGATACGGAGGGAGGGAAGAGGGGAGGGGAACGCCGAGGAGCCGGCCTGCCGCCACCCACCGTCCACACCGGTAGCGGCAGGAAGTCTAGAATATATTTATTATATTGCATTATACATTTCTACCTCTGATCAAGATACTTATACATTGTTCACATTTTGAGGTTATTGTCCTCATTTGCTGTACTGTCATTTGAAGATGGTTTAATATTCATTCTAATATGAAGTCCTAGTCTTTAATCTATACAAGTATTTAGTATTACTGGTCAATAGTCATCCATGTTTGTCATACTTAAAGTTAATCAGGTTCTTTAGATACATAGAGATTATATCTACATAAATAGGTAATCTTCAACCACTTCAAAGAACTGTAGAATATGGCATTTAAATAATTTAGGATTTTGTTGACATGAGACATGATTGCTCCTGGCAGCACCAATCTATTCCTTAGAAAATGTTGGAGCTTGTCAAAACTGGCCTTTGGGGAAAGAACTGCCCCTGCCTCAACCACTGACAAAATACACAGTGTCCAGGCAGGATAAGCAGGGTAAAACAGTTTTTAAAATTTTCCTGCCACTGAAAATGGTCTGTCAGTTACTCTAGGCCTTAGCCAATGTTGGTAGCTCCAACATTGCAAATGAGACTTTGGGTGATTTCCCAGGTAGTGAGTTGTCTCTGTCATTTTTTACACATTTTGGAAGTTGCCTGATTACACTTCCTATCTATTCAAGTAATATTATCTTCCTTCTCAGGTCTTCAACGGGGTTGAAGACTAGATAGTCATAATTACTTTCCTGTCATGACTTAGCCAAGCCATTTCTAATACAAGATTTAGACTCCTTAGGATAGGATAGCTATTGAATATGTTTCTTGCTTGATGTTGTGCATGCTGGTTACAATTCTAATATTTATATATGTTTGATATTTGTTCTTATTGTATGTAGTTTTGTGTTAGGCTTAGACAAAAGGGGGTGGTGCTGTGAGAACTTCAGCCAATGGCCTTTAAGATACTGACCTACTTTGGGTGTAGTTTCTGGTACTATAAATGCAGACATAAAGCATTCACAGGTCTTTTGACTGCTGGATTCAGTTCCAGTTCCCTGCTCATGCAGAAGACTGCTGATCACTGCTTTTTCTGTGAGTCTACCCCTAAATAAATAAACCTTTATTACACTCCATTCTGGGCTAGTGTAGGACGATTTTATTATAAACTGCAACAAATTTCCTTAGTTATGATAAAAGATAAATTAGGAATAAAACTTTAGACTTAAAAAATAGAATAGATTATAGAGTATTGTCCTTAATTTGTCAAATGTATATGGACTAAATATTGTAATTATAATTCTTGCTTGATATCTGTTTTGTTATATGTAATTTTATTATGTTAAAGTTAAAACCTTCCTTTTTAATTAGACAGAAAAGAGGAGATGATGTGGGATTCCCCCTATGTATGCTCTGAATAACACTGGTTAATAAAGAAGCTGCTTTGGGTCTATGGCAGGGCAGAATATAACAAGGTGGGAAATCTGAACAGAGATATATAGAGAGAATAGGCAGAGTCAACGAGACACCATGTAACTGCTGAAGGAGACAAACACCCAAAACCTACAGGTAGACAACAGCCTCATTGTGATACATAGATAAATAGAAATTTAAGATGTAAGAATTAATAAGAATCCTGAGCTAATAGGCCAAACAGTGTTGTAATTTTAAAAAATAATAAAGGGTAAAGGTGCCAGAAAGATGACTTGGTAGCAAAGAGTACTGGCTGCTCTCCCAGAGGACCTAGGTTCGATTTCCCAGGACCTAGGTTTGATTCCCAGCACCCCCATGGCAGCTGATAACTGTTTGTATGTTTGTAACTTCAGTTCCAGGGGAGTAAACACATATATGCAAGCAGAATATGCATTAAAAATATTTTAATAAAATTAAATTTTAAAAGGTACATGGCACCTGAGCGTTGACACCTGAGCTTCATCTCTGGCATGTGCATCTGTACACACCTGGGCACGCATCAAGGCATGCACACACATGGACTCACGCACAGAC
Organism: Arvicola amphibius; assembly: GCF_903992535.2. Lineage (NCBI taxonomy): Eukaryota > Metazoa > Chordata > Mammalia > Rodentia > Cricetidae > Arvicola > Arvicola amphibius. The sequence goes on from NC_052051.1 coordinate 71,310,147, forward strand.
CGACTTAAGTCTGGCAGTTTCCTGCTGACACCACACACACAGGCTCTGGAGCCAGCCCCGAGTCCACACTGTCTACTGGCAGCAGTACTGTGGTGGTATTAATAGTACTGTGGTGGTATTAATAGTACTGCGGTGGTATTAATAGTACTGTGGTGGTATTAATAGTACTGCGGTGGTATTAACTTACTACTCATTGTCTCAGCTTTGGGCAACCTATAAAACCAGTCTCTCTGTCTTACCAGATCTGAGGATGAGGTTCAACGACCCATTTAAAAAGCTTAAAACAATGTGTGATACCCAGGAAGTACCAGTAGATACAGAAGGCTCTGATTAAATTGCTTTGAAGTATGTAATGTGCCTGGTTTGGGCTATAGCCACCATATATGCAAAAGATCCCCAAACCATGCACTCTGTCTAGAACTGTACACTGATTTTATGGCCTTCCTGTGCTGTGGATTCTTCTTTGGGTTTTGGAGTTGAAGGGACCTGTGCCATGAGACTAGCACAATGGCCAACCTTCCTTGATGGCTTTGGTTCCCAGTCATCCATTAAATGCTTGGACTTTCCACAACAGCCTCAGGCATAGATAAATCGGTACTTGAGATGTGAGCCTATATGTCTTTTCCAGTCTGCAGGAAATGGGGCTACGCTGGTGGGTGTGAATGAAGCTGAACTGTGTCTGCCTCCGGCAGCAGTCTGAGGAGGACAGGTCCAGGCTATCAGGGGATCCAGAGAGGAAGGTTATACCCATCATGAATGCATTGGCTGCTGCTGAGCTGTCAGAACCAAGCATTTGCCCGGCTTACCATCCTCATGGCCTGCTGTGTCACCTATGAGTCCAGAGCACAAGGAGGACACATGGGAGGGAAGGTCAGAATTCCTCAGAAGGAATGCCAGATGTCCTTCATCGTGTTACACACGACTTTCATAGCTCCTGGTTTGTTTTGTTGGGTTTTGTGGGGATAGGTGTGTGTGTGTGTGTGTGTGTGTGTGTGTGTGTGTGTGTGTGTGTGTGTGTGGTATATGCCCAGGTGTTCTGATAGGCACACAGAGCCTAGAGGAAGGTATCAGGTGTCCTGCACCGTGACTCTGTCTCATTCCTTTGAGACAGGATCTCGTACTGAACCCAGCTAGACTGGCTGGCCAAGCAGCCCCAACAATCCTATTCCCACCTTACTCCCATCACTGGGGCTACTGGCACTTGTGGCTGTCCCCAGCTTTTTATGTGGCTCCTTGGAATCCAAACTCTGGTCCTCATGTGTACACAGCAGGCACCTCACCCACTGAGCCACCACCTCCTCAGCCCCACTTTTGATTTGTGGTTTTTGTTGTTTCTGAGACAGTGTCTTGGCTATGCAGTCCTGGGAGAGGGGGGACTGAAAGCATATGGAGCAGGGTGGCCTTAAACACACTGTGATCCTCTTGCCTTAACCTTCCATGTTGGGTAATTGTGAGCACTCCACCCTGCTCCCCTGAGACTTCTATAACCTACTCATGGAGGAAGAAGCATATAGGGCAGCCTTAGCAGCCCTGAGTTCCTATCCAGCTCTGCAGACCCTGTCCCGTGCCTGAAGGGAAGTGACCCGGCCTCAGAGCATTGGCCTCTTGTTTAGAAAACATGCCGAGAAAGACCTGTTTCATAATGTGGTGGGGGGGGGGGGATTAAATGTCATAAATTCAATTAATTCAACTCTGGACTGTCTCCAGCTGAGCTCTGGGTTTTCCTGGCTGATTCTCATTGTTCTCATTAAGGCTGTCTAGGCCCCAGCAGTCACTGCCCTGGGAACCCTAAGTTCTCAAGGTAAGCAAGAACTTCTCTCTCATAGCCAGCCTACCTGGACTCAGGTCTGTCATCTTCCAGGCATGGGAGAAAGGACCCAGAGTCACTGCCAGGGTGGGAGAGCCCCACTAGGAGAACAAAGTTCATCAATCCACGAAGTTCAGCTTTCGTCCATCCGGCCTGCATAGTGTTTTGGAACCATCCCATCTGGATGAGTTGCTAAGACCGAGGAACCTAGGACTTTCACCTGACCCTGCGCCCACACTCGAGCTTTGGCAACAACACCTGCACTAGGGAGCTGTTCCCCTTAACACTGGGTTCAAGTGCTCACCAATCCTACCTGGGTTCCCAGCCAGGGCTCGTAGGCATGTGGATTTGTACCCGCAGGCATGTGGATTTGTACCTGCAAGCTGGGGGCTGCTACACAAATCTGTGTACACATGTAGGCAACTTCCAGAGTTCCTGTCATCCCACTCACTCACTGCCCAGCATCTCTACCCCTGTTGAGATGAGTCTCCGGTGCTTCCCTTCAGAAAGGTCTCTCTACTGGATGCTAGATACCCTGTGCTGTTATGTGAATACTTCTATTCCCTCCGAAATTATCTTGAAAGATTAATTTTCAGTGAACTGTGTGTGTGGAAAGCAAGGCCTTACAGAGGTGTGTGGGTCACAAGCCCACCCCTCTTTCATCAAATTAATGTCACTATAAAGCCAGTTTTCAGGAATGAGTTCCCTCTCCTCTTAGGCTTTTCTTGCCACATGAGGGAAGACACACTGTCCTTCCCCTCCAGATGATGCAACATTCAAAATGCCACATTGAAAGCAGAGAACAGGTTCCTCACCTGCCAGGGCCTTGACCGTGCAGCTTCCTGTGAGAAACAACTATCTTTCACAATTAGCCTGCGGTGCCCTGATCATGGGGCTTTAAGTCTCCCCATCTATGGGCCAGCCTGCTGTGTCTAGCAGTGATAGTGTTGGGTCTGCTCCTTAGACCACAGGAGACTTGGAATAGCAGGTCAGACAGCAATCCTACACCCCGTGAGAGAGATCCCCAACATCAGCAGAGAGGACAAACGTCATGAGATTTACCATGCAAGTAGGCACTGTATGTGACGTATGTTCCAGGAGCAACAATAACAGTAGTAAAGACAGAACAGAAAATAACCATCTTCGAAATGACAACAAACAGGACACATTATCTAAGCACTAACACCTAAGGAGGTGGCTGCCCGGCTCTGGAGGGCAGCTCCTCAGGAGACAGGGGCCGACTTTCCAGGCTGCCTGGTCGTCTTCAGTCCTTGTAATTTTTCATCTTTCAGCGCCTTCAGGAATTTATCTGCAGGAGAGCAAAACAGACTCAGCTGTAGCTGGGGAGGCTTTTTGTTTTGTTTCTCGGTGTCTTCCTATGTAGCTCCAGGCCGTTCTGGAACTCCTGATCCCTCTGCCTCAGCCTCCTAAGTACTGGGAGGTGTGCACCACCTCCGCTCAAAGGAGGAATCCTCTACCTTCCAGGGCAAGCTTCTGAGAAGTAATTGTGCACAACCCTAAAGTCTCCTTAACAGCCAGACACATCTAACTCATACGAGCGAAAAGATTAACTCTAGGGATGTCTCCTGTGGCTATGCTATATCCTACAGGATGAATTGGAGACCATTCCCATGGCTGTGCCTACCTAAGTTGGTCTTTTTGCACACTTCACCCGCCTGTGTGGCAGAGGGGAGTAATTTAACAGGTGAAATGGTCTTTCCAGTGATATCTTTCCTCCTCTAGTAGTCAAATTCAAGCCTTAGAACAGATGGCGAAAAAGGACAGCCTATGACTACTAAAGCCTGAACAATCGGTCCTTCTGGAAATGCAGTTGGATTTAACTCCCTTGCTGCCCAGTAGAGAGGAATCAGTTCATATTCCAGAGGACTCCTGCTTACACCAATACACTTGGTCAGCTCTGGGGTAGATTCCCAAAACCTGAGTCCTAAGATCAGATGTCAGAGTCCAAGATTCTGTCAGAGGGCTATAAGGAGGCATGGGGCCCAAGGAAGGGCGGGCCAGGGCACCTCGTTGAATGACTGAGGGCCTTCAAGGTTTGGGCAGTTCCTACCATCTCTTCCCAACCACAGACCCCAGTTTAAGACTAAATATTGAAGGTTAAGGTCTCAAGAGATAGGCAGCCTGTCGTGGGTGAAGTTCCAGACTACAGAAATGTGGTACTGTTGTGTAAGGTGAAGTTTAGGAAGGGGGTACTTCAAGTGTCAAGACCCAGAGGGAGAGCCCCTGAGGGGTGGGGTTTAACACTAAAGGACTTGAATAGCTCAGGTGTGTTGAGGCAGGGGTCGGTTGAAATTCAGCACGTGGGGGTATGGATCTTTGGGGGGCAGATTTTGGAAGTGGGACTCTTTGGGCTGGGGACAGTCTGGGGTCGTCACATTCTGGCGACTGATGGACTCTAGCAGACAATTAGGGCAGCTAGGGTTGGGCTTGGTTGGCAGTCACGCACAGCGCTGGGAGTCGAAGCCGTCTCCAGTGATGGTGAGCAGCTCCAGCTCCTTAATCCGGATCTCTAGCTCGCACAGCTCCTCGGGGTGGGAGGCGGAGGCGAGCCAGGAGGTCGTGGAGCCGGGGACCAGGGCTGAAGTTGCCGTCTCGGGCCCTGGCGGGGGCGAGTAAAAGAAGCGCAGAGGCTCATAAGGTATAGAGGCCAGGCCGGACGGCCAGGGCGGAGGGCACGGGCGCTCGCTAGGGGGACCCAGGCCAGGCGGCGGCGGCACCGTAGCTGGGGGTGCCAGAGGCAGGGGTCGGATCCCCGCTACCCCCGCCACCCCGGCCGCCGGCGCCCCGCCCGCCTTCAGTGGCACAAAGAGCTTCTTCCAGATGTTAAAGTCGCTCAGCGGAGACGACGAGATGCCCCGGTCATAGAGCGACGGGAAGTAGAGGGGCGGAGCCGGCCGCTGGCTCATCTTGGGGTTCTGGCTGCCGCGCCGCCCCTTCGGCATCTTTTGAAAGGGTGGCTGCGTGAGAGGAACCCCGCGCCGAGAGACGCGTGCCAAGGCCCCGCGTCTAGGAATTCGGAGATTCCACAGGCCCCGCCCCGACGGAGCGCGGCCCCACCCTTCGCTCTCGCCCCGCCCCGAAAGGGCGGGGCTCTAGAGAGCAGAGGCCCCGCCCCGCGAGCTGGCTGGGCGGAAAGCCAGGTCCGTTTTTTGGGCTTTGTTAGTCCCGGCTGCAGCCCTTCCCTACTGGCTCCAAAATTGCTGTGGGAGCACTTTCGTCTCGGCTAGGCTCCTCCCAGCGCCTATCAATTCGATTTCTGCTGCTCTTGAATACTAATACTGCTCCCGGAGTTGGCCAAGGTTACGAGAGAAATTCAGCCTTCCTCTCCTTTTATCGGAGAGCGGAAAATATTTCCCAACAACCGGGTTCTAGCATACCTGACTCATTATTTAGGAAATTGAGAAAATGGGTGGCTGACTTGATCCTCTACAGAAAGAGGAGGAATTTTTTTTTTTTTGATAAATTTAGCGATACTGTGCAAGATCCTGGAAAGGGGGAACCAGTCTGAATTTGTAATGACTCCGAAGCAAACAATTTTATTTTCTTTATGAAGTTTAATTCCCTTTTAGACATGTAAGTTATCAGGGGCTGACAGGCAGTTTAACACCAAAAGGAAATCCTCATGGGGCCACCCAAACACCACACCCATTCCTGAGAACTGGATGTTCTGCCCACAGAACAGGTACAGCTTATTTGTATGAAATATTAGTCATTAGTTAAGGGGAAGTCAGTTTCCTAGCAGACGTTCTTGTAATGATCACCAGCATGACTGAACAAGGAAAAGCTCAGACAGCCTCAGCTTCATAAGTGAGTGCTGTGTGTGTGTGTGTGTGTGTGTGTGTGTATGTGTGTATGTGTGTGTATTTATGTGTGTGTGTGTAATATATATAGGATAGGCAGCAAAGGAAAGAGTCTGATGTCCAAACTGGTCATTTTGGGCAAGTAGTTTGACTTGTGGGAGAAGCTGTTTTTGTTTTTTGAGGTAAGGTAGTCCAAGCTGGCCTAGAACTTTCTATGTGGACCAGGTTGGCCACAAACTTAGAGCAGCCCTCCTGTCTCTCTACCTGGTGGAATTAGAGGCAAGCATTACCACACCTAGCATGGTGCTTGACTTGTAAATCAGGTTTTTTTCCTTTTTTAAGTTATGTGTGTGCATGATTTAGGTGTGTGCGTGAATTTATGTGTTTCATAGGCACTGAGAAGCCCACAGAAGATGAGGATGTGGGTGCTGGGAATTGTACCAGGGTCTTCTGCAAGATCAATCAGTAAATGCTCTTAGTGAAAGAACCACATCATCAGAGCTGTTTAAGTCCGTTGTCTATAAAATAGAAATAAGAACACCATGAGGGGGCTGCCTTTGAGATAAGAGTCCTTTGAGATAAGAGTCCCTCCTCCACCTCCTACAGTAAAGAGCAAAGGCTATTTTATTCCTTAAACAAGATGAACCTAAGTTACCAATGAAAAGAACTATATGGTAGGTATGCCTAAGGGCACAGAAATTTACCCAACAGCTCTCCCACTAACCAAATATCTGTTATGTGCCCCCCCCCCTTGCCCCGCCTCCAGTTGCTTGCAGAAGGTCACTAGGCAACAGGGACACTTTCTGGCTTCTGGCTCACAGAAGGCAACTTTCCCTTTTCCTTCCCCCTTCCCACACAGCTGCATGACCTATTGTTTTCTCCTCCCAACTCCAATAAATGTCCTCAAGTTACCTTGTGCCTTGTTTTTAAAATTCTTTCATCTGTGATATCAAAAGCCCGTTTTAAACGGGAACTCTGTGTCCTACCATGGTAAGGTCAAGGTTGCCTTCATGGCCTCTGGTCTCCAAGTTCCTCTTCTAGCAAGTAGGCTGACTCTTACTGGAGGTTGTTTGTGTCATAATCCAAGGGCCATGCTAGTCTAAGAAACACAAAGCAGCCCTTTATTGCTAGTCTGAATTATCCATTATGCTGGTGTGGACTTGAGGGCTTGGGGAGTTCCACTCCACAATTCCCACTATTTCAAAAAATGTTCTCGCCGGGCGGTGGTGGCGCACGCCTTTAATCCCAGCACTCGGGGGGCAGAGGCAGGCGGATCTCTGTGAGTTCGAGACCAGCCTGGTCTACAAGAGCTAGTTCCAGGACAGGCTCCAAAGCTACAGAGAAACCCTGTCTCAAAAAAAAAAAAAAATGTTCTCAAAAATGCAGTCCAGCCTTTATGCTTGCTTTTCTAGGTAGATGTATTCCCATGTCCTTGCAGAGGTAGGAAAACCTGAAATTAGTGAAACTGTTAATGAAAGTTAACGATTAAACAGGTTAATGAAACTAAAGTCTGTGAGCTAGGCTAGCGGAGTAAGGCGTAAGAAGCCTGGCAGATGAGACGTTCAAGTAAACCTTATCAACCAGAACAATCAGGTTTGCTAAGCTTGGTCTGGTTCCTCCAGCCAGGCTCCACCTCCCAGAGTTTCCAGAACCTCCTAAAATAGCACCACCAGCTGAAGACCAAGCAACCCAAAGCTGAGCCTGTGGGAGGAATTTCACACTGAAACCTTAACAAAACTGAAAGCTTGGGAATTTGGGAGGTGCAAAGTCCAGTACGGGACTGGGACTCGGGGGTAGAGCAGGATCAACTGTGTGGCCTTCAGCGTAGCCACTAGAGAGGAGATGCTGCTACGTGGCTATGCCAATCACAGTCCTTTTCCTTTGCTTCCTTGGCCCACAGAGGCTGGAGGAAGTAAATACTAGCTTTCCCCATTCCTCTTGCAGCTCACATAGTCACACGGTCCAGAACCAGGCAGAATATATGAGCAAGAAGACACCTCGAGCTTTGTAAGACAGATTTTAATTTCCTAGTAAGGGAAACTGAAACACATGGCCTTGAATTTGGATGCAGTGCAGGACTTGGTGTTTGTGAGGGAAAGATGAAGCCCCCACTAATAGAGCAGCTCAGACTGCTGACCAATTGAACCAAAGCAGGTAGCTGCTTATCTCAGGATTGTGGATGCAACAGCAAAACAATCAGATTTTATTTGATTACATTAGCTGGGTTGTCTGCTGCTTATAGCTGAACACGTGAGAGTCACAGTTTCAACAACAAGAAGTGTATTTTGTTTTACAAGTTCTTTGCAGAACTTCACTTGGGTGAAACTCCAGAAGAAAACATGCCCATTCTTTATGATTTGGTCATGGGAACTTTTATTAATAGTTTCCCCAGACTGAAAGGATAGATGTAATTTCCCAAAAGGCAATTGAAGTGTCTGTTACTAGAAGGGAGGGAACAGAGACATTGCGAGCCAAATCCCCCATTGCAGTAGGTCCTATCATTATAAATGCCAATGGATGCTCAGACATTTGTTCTGATCACTGCCTCCTTCCCACAGCTCAGGATTTGCTCTCGTGCCAACCTTTCTCTTAGTAACTGTCTCAGTGAAGTAGTTTTGGTCGCAACAGTTAAACACTTGATCAAGTTAAAAACTCAGAACAGCCAGGCGGTGGTGGCGCACACCTTTAATCCCAGCACTTGGGATGCAGAGGCAGGTAGATCTCTGTGAGTTTGAGGCCAGCCTGGTCTACAAGAGCTAGTTCCAGGACAGGCTCCAAAGCTACAGAGAAACCCTGTCTTGAAAAACAAAAACAAACAAACAAACAAAACAAACAAACAAAAAAACTCAGAGCAGAAAAGAAGGGATTAATTAGGGGAGGACTAACTGAATCCCAAGGCAGAGCTGCCTAAACGCCATACCCTAGCCAGGGAAACGGGTGCCACTTGTGATCTATCTGTAATCTTTAAACACTTGGTGGGTTTGGGTAGAGGCAATACTATTCATATTGAAAACTGAGAATTATGAGAGCAACTGTACTGATCATTCTCAGGGTCATGCCTCAAACAAGCTCTTAGGTTGTAGCCAGGACTTGTATAGGCCTGAAAGTCGAGTTCACTCCAGAGGCTAAGGTAGGAATAGCAAAGGTTCAAGGCCTGCCTGGGCAATTTGACAAAAACCTATCTCAAAATAAAAAGGACTGGGGTTGTAGCTGATCGTAGAGCATTTGGAAGCACACACAACGTTCTGGGTTCAGTTCCTCATACTGTGAAAACAGAAGTGCTCACATAACTATTGTTGGGATAATCTTTTTGTACACTGTGTGCGAACGTGTCTCTGTTTAACCTCACCTGCCTAAGGCATCTTCTAATTGGTTTGATTAAGCTAGGCAGGAGAGGATAGGTGGGACTTTCAGGCAGAGATAAGAACTCTGGGAAAGAATGTGAGGCAGGAGATTCCATAGCCAGACGTGAAGGAAGTCAGATGTACAATACTGAGAAGAGGTAATAAGCCAGGTGACAAAAAAATAGCTTAATATACATGGGTTAATTTAAGTTTTACAAGCTAGTTGGGAGCAAGTGTAAGCTTTCATAATAAAATAAAAAGTCTCAGTGTCAATACTCGGGAGCTGGCCATTCAAAGAAACTACTGCACTCCGCTCTGAAAGGTGCCGGGTCTTATTGGGTTCAGAGAGGTTGGGTTTATGAGTTACAACACAAAACTCCAGGTCTGGCTCAGCGTAAGTCACCACCATCCCACGTCACACCACACCTACACATCCCGACAACCAGATGAATGGGAATTTACCAGGCCAAGCATAGCAGGGCTAAGAACCACAGTGCCTCCACCCACCCTCAGGGAAGCTAATCACAGAGAGGAAATAACGGCTCCACAGACTAGGAAGTTTGAGCTCCTGGTTTAGAAGGGTCATCCCCTGCAGGCTATAGCCATCCTTCCCTTTGCCAGAGGCTCTGCACAGTGACGGGGTGGAAGTAATACTGTTTCAATGGATCGCTGTAGGCACTGGTCGGGAAATATGGCTCTCAGTGGTCATTCTTCTTACTTCCATGTAAGAGAGTATATATGAACAGGGGCCTTAGATGAGATAAATAAGATTATTCATCAAAGAATTTTATTCCAATAATGTAAGAAATTGGAAAGGAGCCCTCTGGTCAGTTCCTCTTTCCATCAGCAGTGGGTTAAGTATGGGGTGATTTGCTGTAAGCCTGAGGCCTCAGTAGCCCTAACAGCCCTGTTCTCTGGTATGGTAGGCAGCTTTTGTGATTGTGGTGGAATGCCTGAGAGAAACAACTTAGGAAAGAAGGAAGTTTATTGTGGCTTCCAGTTTCAGAGGCCTTGTGGCTGGCTGGCTGGCTCCATCGCTTTTCCATGTATGACAAAGCAAACCGTTAAGGCACCGAGTGTGTGGCAGAGCAAAGCAAACCTCATGTGCTCCAGGAAGCAAAGAGAGGAAAGAGATGAGGACCCAGTATTTCCTTCAGAGGCATGCCCCTCAATTGCCTCATTTTCTTCTGCCATGTTCCACCTCCTAAAGATTCTGTCATTTCCCAATCCATAGCACCATCAGCTGGGGGCTAAAATGTTCACGAATGTGGTTTTGGGTAGTACTCCCTAGTACCCCAATATTTAACCTGTATGCTGCTTATCACACACTTCACAAATGCATTCCCCTTCAGATCCAAGGTATGTGCAGAAAGCCCAGGCTAGTGTTGCTTTTGTTTTTCCTTTAAAGCAATGAACAGGACTAGTAATAAGTTGCTTGCCTATTGTGCATGAAGCTCTTGGTTCCGTCTCTAGCACCTCATAAACTGGGTAGTGTAGCATGATTAATAAAAACCCAGAGACATAAATTGGGGTTCAACCTGAAGGTCAGAAAAGCCAAACAGTCAGCCATTGGCTCTTACCTCTACCTCAGTCTGAGATGGTGATCCAGGAATCTCAGAATGAGATGGTGTCTATGAGCTGTCTCCTCCGGTCTTATGTCTCCAGTCTATAGGGCTGGGATTAAAGGCATGCACCGCCCGGTCTGGTTTCTGTGGCAAACTAGTTTGGCTACTGGGATTAAAGGTGTGTGTCACCACTGCCTGGTCTGTAAGGCTGATTACTCTCTGATCTT